>NC_069504.1:537435531-538035531 GCF_027579735.1 Bombina bombina | reverse complement strand
TTATTACCCATTTCCCAGTTTTGCATAACTAACACAGTTATAATAATATACTTTTAACCTCTGTGATTATCTTGTATCTAAGCCTCTGCAAACTGCCCCTTTTTTCAGTTCTTTTGACAGACTTGCAGTCTAGCCAATCAGTGCCTGCTCCCAGATAACTTCTCGTGCACGAGCACAGTGTTATCTATATGAAATACGTGAACTAACACCCTCTAGTGGTGAAAAACTGTTAAAATGCAATCTTAAAGAGGTGGGCTTCAAGGTCTAAGAAATTAGCATATGAACCTCCTAGGTTAAGCTTTCAACTAAGAATACCAAGAGAGCAAAGCAAAATTGGTGATAAAAGTAAATTGGAAAATTGTTTAAAATTGCATGCTCTATCTGAATCATGAAAGTTTATTTTGGCCTACACTGTCCCTTTAACGCACCGCAAACAACCGCAAACAGTCCATTTGCACAACCGCAAACTCCCCATTTGCACAAGGTTGGATACCAAGCTAGCCATGTCCCGTTCCTTGTCCTCACTGATGTCATTGAAGGTCTCTTCCTCCACCCAGCCAAGAACAACACCAAGGGTCCCCGATAGGTGACAACAAGCCCCCTGGGACACCTGCTGTGTTTGGTCTTCCACCTCCTCAAAGCCACCTTCCTCCTCTGACTCCTCTTCTTCAGACTCCTCTCTCTGCATTGCCTCTCTCTGCATTATTATAAGATGTGTTAAGTAGTACTATTCCTATCAGTTTAATCCCTGTTACGTCCCCTATCAGGGGACGTGTATATGGCATCGATTTTAGGAACCGGGAGATGGAAAAAGATGCTTGGTCGGTCCTCCTACTTCAAATTTGGTGCACTGCGCGTGCAATCTAATGTGCCACCAGATAGGAGTGGTGTGTTAAGTAGTACTATTCTTATCAGTTTAAAACCTGTTACGTCCCCTATCAGGGGACGTGTATATGGCATCGATTTTAGGAACCGGGAAATGGAAAAAGATGCTTGGTCGGTCCTCCTACTTCAAATTTGGTGCACTGCGCGTGCAATCTAATGCACCATCAGATAGGAGTGGTGTGTTAAGTAGTTCTATTCTTATCAGTTGAATCCCTGTTACGTCCATGTGTGTAATGCTGTCTGACTGAGACATATCCCTGTTATCTACATCCTCTGGCAATAATGGTTGCGCATCACTATCACTCATTTCTTCCAACTGATGTGTAAATAACTCCTCAGACAGATCAAGTGAAGCGGCTGTGGTGCTAGAGTTGGTGGTGGCGGCAGGCGGGCGAGTGCTAACTTGAGAGGTACCCGAACCTAAGCTGGAGGAGGATGGTGCGTCAAGGTTCCGAGCGGAAGCTGTAGAAGATTGGGTGTCCTGTGTTATCCAGTGAACTATGTCCTCAGAAATGTTCAAGTTCGGGGTACGTGGCCTCTGAACACTGGGCATTATTCTAGAGTCAAAGGGAATCACAGCACCACGAACACGACGGCCCCTGCGGGGTGGCCTGCCTCTGCCTGTCAATTTTTTTTTTTTAGTGGTACTATGCGTGCAAGCTACTGTGACAACAGATATGAGTGGCACTGTGCACTGGCAGAAGTTGGCAGAGTAGACGCTGTAGGCCTGACACACACGCTTGCAGACAACTAACTGCTATTCAATCTATTACAGTCAAAATTGTATATATATTTTTTAAATGTACACTACTGTTACACCAGATATGAGTTGCACTGGGGTGACACTGTGCCCTTGCAGGCAGGCACTGAAACGCACACGTGTGAAGGAAACTGACTGCTATTATTTAACACAGTCAAAAAAGTGTTGTTTTTTTTAAATGTACACTACTGTTACACCAGATAGGAGTTGCACTGGGGTGACACTGTGCCCTGGCAGGCACGCACTGAAACGCACACGTGTGAAGGAAACTGACTGCTATTATTTAACACAGTCAAAAAAGTGTTTTTTTTTTTAATCTACACTACTGTTACACCAGATAGGAGTTGCACTGGGGTGACACTGTGCCCTGGCAGGCAGGCATTGAAACACACACGTGTGAAGGAAACTGACTGCTATTAATTAACACAGTCAAAAAAGTGTTTTTTTTTTTTAAATGTACACTACTGTTACACCAGATAGGAGTTGCACTGGGGTGACACTGTGCCCTGGCAGACAGGCACTGAAACGCACACGTGTGAAGGAAACTGACTGCTATTATTTAACACAGTCAAAAAAGTGTTTTTTTTTTTTAAATCTACACTACTGTTACACCAGATATGAGTTGCACTGGGGTGACACTGTGCCCTGGCAGGCAGGCCCTGAAACGCACACGTGTGAAGGAAACTGACTGCTATTATTTAACACATTTAACAAAGTGTTGTTTTTTTAAAACCTACACTACTGTTACACCAGATAGGAGTTGCACTGGGGTGACACTGTGCCCTGGCAGGCAGGCACTGAAACGCACACGTGTGAAGGAAACTGACTGCTATTATTTAACACAGTCAAAAAAGTGTTGTTTTTTTTAAATGTACACTACTGTTACACCAGATAGGAGTTGCACTGGGGTGACACTGTGCCCTGGCAGGCAGGCACTGAAACGCACACGTGTGAAGGAAACTGACTGCTATTATTTAACACAGTCAAAAAAGTGTTGTTTTTTTAAAATCTACACTACTGTTACACCAGATAGGAGTTGCACTGGGGTGACACTGTGCCCTGGCAGGCAGGCACTGAAACGCACACGTGTGAAGGAAACTGACTGCTATTATTTAACACAGTCAAAAAAGTGTTTGTTTTTTTTAAATCTACACTACTGTTACACCAGATAGGAGTTGCACTGGGGTGACACTGTGCCCTGGCAGGCAGGCACTGAAACGCACACGTGTGAAGGAAACTGACTGCAATTATTTAACACAGTCAAAAAAGTGTTTTTTTTTTTTAAATCTACACTACTGTTACACAAGATATGAGTGGTGGCATTGGGCAAGTGGGCACCGTATACGCTGTGAGCCTGACACAAATGCTGGCAGGCAGGCAACTGCAATTAGATTACACAGGAAAAAAAAAAAGCAGCCCTAAAAAGGGCTTTTTGGGGTGCTGTCCTTACAGCAGAGATCAGATGAGTGCTTCAGGACTGTAGTGGACACTGAATACACTAGCCTAGCTATCGATTTCCCTATTAATCAGCAGCAGCTACACTGTCCCTCCTCTCCCTAAGAATGCAGCTTCCAAATGAATCTAAAATGGATGCTGTCCAGGAGGTAGGAGGGTCTGGGAGGGAGGGTCTGCTGCTGATTGGCTGGAATGTGCCTGCTGACTGTGAGGTACAGGGTCAAAGTATTACTCAATGATGATGAATAGGGGGCGGATCGAACATCGCATATGTTCGCCCGCCACGGCGAACGCGAACATGCTATGTTCGCCGGGAACTATTCGCCGGCGAACTAGTCGTGACATCACTAACCAACACACGTGACCGCAGACAAACAGATGACGTCAGACACTTAAGTACACAGCATGTAGAGTCTAACAGAGCACACAACCAAATTTGCTGGAACAGAAACAAAAGAGATTCCTTTGAGCCGCTGGAGCGGCCGATTTCTGAGGAACATCACCCCTATGTGGATCACTGACTACTCTAATCTTAGCGTTAGTATCTACCAAGTACTTTCTACCTTCTGAGCTTGTATTTTGAATGCTGGACTTAGTGATTCACACCACACTCTTATGAACTGAGACTCATCCTAGGCCTTATATTTGGCACATGATCGTTTAATCTTTTATAGTAAATGGACGTCCAGTATTATTTAGTTTTTTTATTGTGTTTTTAACTTTTATCACCGCATTGTGTTTTTAACTTTTATTGCACCTTATTGATAATTTATGATATTTTATCTATTGATTATAATTATACCTATACAGTATTTTGGTATTAAAAATTTGTATATATATGTCTATTGTAATCTGCTTGTTCAAGCTCATCTTTAGTTATGTATACTTATTATTTTTCTTCTGATATACATTGTATACATATATATATATAGATATTATTTACCCATTTTGTTTAAATCATTTGATATATCTTTGAACATAATTTTTCCTACATAACCCGGCTTTAGCGCCAGCACTGTCCATCCACTTTGTCTTTCTCTGTATTTGAGGGCTTTTTTGAAGGGGGCTCCTGTGTACTTGGCAGTGGAGTTATTTAGCACTAGCTCTTCCATCTTATCCTAAGTACAAATTGTAATCCCAGTGCTTTAGTGTAATACCTTATTAAATTGTCATTTTTAATTGTCTTAATGCAGGAACAAAAAAAGTATTCATTAATTTATGCTCCTTTGTTTTAGAAATTAGCAAAAAGATGGTTGACATCATATTAAAGATTATACAAAAAATCAGTGAGGGACTGACAAAAGGGTACAAATATAGCACTCTATGAACGTTATTATTTATGCAAAAAATTAGGAAATTAAAATATAACTTTTACTAGATCAAGTTAAAAACAGGGGATTGACAAACATCATTAAAAGTGTAAATTTGGATCCACCACTTTTTAACCAGATACTGTCACTGCTGATTAATAGAGACAAACACCTTTGTTAGGTATATGTGAGTCTCTTGTAAATCAAATGACAAGATTATCTCTTGGCATATTACTCATATAAGGTGACAATACTCCTGATTCAAGGTAGGTTTGGAGGCCACTAATAAATTGCAGTGAATTACGCTATCACAAGTAGAAGGTCAGATAGGCTGTTGGTGGTTATTCATAAACATCTAGGTGGTTTGCACTGAAATATCTTTACCTATGGTTGTAAGGAGTAGTGAACTTGGATAATAAATTACAGGTAATTTATTATCCAAGTTCACAACTCCTTACAACAGCCTATCTGACCTTCTACTTGTGATAGCGTAATTCACTGCAATTTATTAGTGGCCTCCAAACCTACCTTGAATCAGGAGTATTGTCACCTTATATGAGTAATATGCCAAGAGATAATCTTGTCATTTGATTTACAAGAGACTCACATATACCTAACAAAGGTGTTTGTCTCTATTAATCAGCAGTGGCAGTATCTGGTTAAAAAGTGGTGGATCCAAATTTACACTTTTAATGATGTTTGTCAATCCCCTGTTTTTAACTTGATCTAGTAAAAGTTATATTTTAATTTCCTAATTTTTTGCATAAATAATAACGTTCATAGAGTGCTATATTTGTACCCTTTTGTCAGTCCCTCACTGATTTTTTGTATAGTTTGTTCCCAGGTACAAGCACCTACCCCTAATAGATAATTCATATTACAGTATATCAATACCAGTGGGGGAACGTTATAACACACCATTAAGTGAGTAGTGCCATTGTCTCCTCTCCTTGAATCATATTAAAGATCCCTTTTATGATACTTAATAAAAAATAAATCACAGAACAAACTAAAATGCTCAAGAAGATAACTGGGAAACAAATATGCTTGTCACTGAAAAAAGCATTCACTTGAATCAATCATTAGCAAACTGGAGGCAGAACAGAAAACTTTTAGTAACACGTATTTGTGTCTCCCAAAGGAATCTACATTTCACTGTGCACAGATTTTAATGCATGAAGCAGTGACTTGATAGTAGAAGCTGTCCAGGAAAAGAAGGGACTAAAAGTAAAATTGCTGCATGTGGCAGTTTAAAAATTGCCCATAAAGGTGGCAAGGAGAAAAAATGCAGGAGCAAGAGGTGTCTTGTTAAAGGGACAGTCGAGGCCAAAATAAACTTTCATGATTCAGATAGAGCATGTAATTTTAAACAATTTTCCAATTTACTTTTATCACCAATTTTGCTTTGTTCTCTTGGTTGAAAGCTTAACCTAGGAGGTTCATATGCTAATTTCTTAGACCTTGAAGCCCACCTCTTTCAGATTGCATTTTAACAGTTTTTCACCACTAGAGGGTGTTAGTTCACATATTTCATATAGATAACACTGTGCTCGTGCACGAGAAGTTATCTGGGAGCAGGCACTGATTGGCTAGACTGCAAGTCTGTCAAAAGAACTGAAAAAAGGGGGAGTTTGCAGAGGCTTAGATACAAGATAATCACAGAGGTTAAAAGTATATTAATATAACTGTGTTGGTTATGCAAAACTGGGAAATGGGTAATAAAGGGATTATCTATCTTTTAAACAATAAAAATTCTGGTGTAGACTGTCCCTTTAATGAGCTTTTCTTTTATCCATGATTCCATTTAGAAAAGCATGAAAGTTAAATTGAAAAAGCACTACCTAAATGAATGCTAATGAACTTCAGAAACACAGAACATTATTATTATTATTATTATTATTTGTAGTAGTAATAATAATGATAGGACATGTGAGGGAACCACTGAGAATCTTAATAGAATTCATACTTTTTCCGTTTTTACTATTCACTATTTTTTAATGATCGGTCTGCAACACATCTCAATGCAATGGGTACCCAATTGGTTAACATTTTTATTCTTTAACAATACATATTTAAAGCAACCATAAAACAGTTGAAAAGTAATTTTCTTTTCTATTTAACAATATCTACCTCTTATCTTTTTATTCGTTAAACATTATTTTTTATAGTCTCTCTAAGAAGATATTTATATTTCAATTACAATCCAAATTTTCCCAAAGGAAGACATAAAACCAATAGTTGACCATTATAAAGCAATCGTCAGTAGGGAACAATTTAAGTGCCTTATGCTTTATAGGTATTGGCACAGAAAATGTAAAAAAAATGTTTTAATACAAATATTCAATTGGAACTAAGTAAGATGGCAAGCATTGATCTTGGAACAAATGTCTACATTGACTGATTGCTCAGTAAGGTCAGAAATGAAGAGAGACATGGAGTGGAAATAACTGAAGTACAATCATAAAAAGATTCTTGAAGATGCAAATGTGTTTTTTTGCAGTTATCAAATATGTACGCATTTGCCAACAACACTTTGGTATGACTGTGATTATAGACATTTTGGTTCATTAGCAAGAGAAAAAGACTTATAGTTTATATTAGAAGGGTGTTACAGCAACAATTCAGTTTAGCTCCAGCTCTGTGCCATAATTATAGTTTGAAGAATGTAAGGGTCAGAGACAATGCCACTACAAACGAACAGTTAAGCAAAGTCAAGATTATTAAAGTGAGGGTTAAGCATTAGCCTCTTGTACTTTATGCAAGTAATCATATAGCTAAGTGGGTGAACACCCACGTACTCATGCAAAGCTGAGGATACAAATGACATTTGGATTGTCAGCTAACTGCTAAACATATAACCCACTAAAATCTTTGGCCTAAGAAAGTAGGAATACGACAAATAGTTATTAACGCTTTTGTTGTCTTGATGTAGATGTAAAAGTAAATAGTATGCTATTTCCAGATCTTTTGCAAAACAAAGTGTGCCTAAAAAGACGCTGTCTTCAGCCTTTTCGCAATTTTTGATGAGTGCCCTAACATATACCTGGTTCATAGGGCATACTCAATCAATGACCATTTAATCAATGTGTATGTGATGCCAATCTTAGTGCTAGAAAAAAAGCTGTTTTCTAACACTGCTTTGTGGCAGCTGCTACATAATTGTGGGGTGAAGCTGTGCAACCCATCATACAACTACAATTTAATTTCCCTTGAAATATCTCCTTGGATACCAGTGGGGCCTGCAATGAAATGGAAAAAATAAAATCATGGCTGCCAAAACCACTGTCATCAAGGACTGTAATTACTTCTGATTAAGTTTCGGTGTTATATCTATAGAAAGCAAATGCTATTAAATCGGTTATACTAGTTGTGGTTTTACTTTGCTTAGAGACCCAGTGAGTAGCAGCAACTGTTCAATCTTGAACACATTGAAGAGATATGCATTGTACTTGTTCTATGGTATGACCACTGCCACTCAGAGTGCAGTCTCTTTTAAGCCTTTTAGAGGACAAAGTATTAGTAGTATAACTGACTGTGTTCCATAGTCCGGTACTGGTCAAAACACAAGGCAAGAATCCTCTTAACATAGAAAACAGCCAAATTCATGTGTATGTTTCAGGTTTTATCGTTCACAGTCAGTAAAGTATAGCTGTGTCCCTCTGGGAATGTCAGCAAAGAGTCCAAATTGTATTAACACAAAAAAAGCATAAAAAGAGTAATTAAAGTCCCTAGGGTCAAAGCATCAAAAAGCATCAAAGTAAACAGGAGCCTGTGTGCTCCATATATTTTCGTTTATTTTGATTTTTGTATTCGATTGTAATTTGCATCAATAAAAGTTTTTGAAATTTAAAAAAAAAAAAAAGCGTCAAAGTGTTAACTTGGCAAAGGCAACTGTGGATGGTACTAGGTTATGTTCCGATCAGCCAATAGAATGCGAGGTCAATCTGATTGGCTGATTGGATCAGCCAATCGGATTGAACTTCAATCTGATTGGCTGATTCAATCAGCCAATCAGATTTTTCCTACCTTAATTCCGATTGGCTGATAGAATCCTATCAGCCAATCGGAATTCAAGTGACGCCATCTTGGATGACGTCACTTAAACGTACCATCATTTAGTTGTAGGATCAAGAAAGAAGAGGATGCTCCGCGTCGGATGTCTTCAGGATGCTGCCGCTCCGCTCCGGATGGATGAAGATTGAAGATGCCGCCTGGATGAAGACTTCTGATGGATGGAAGACCTCTTCTTGCCCCGCTTGGATGAAGACTTCTGCCGGTCTGGATGTACTCTTCTGCCCCATCGGATGAAGACTTCGGCCCGGCTGGGTGAACATGACTCAAGGTAGGGAGATCTTCAGGGGGGTAGTGTTAGGTTTATTTAAGGAGGGTTTGGGTGGGTTAGAGTAGGGGTATGTGGGTGATGGCTTTTAATGTTGGGGGGGTTGTATTTTTTTTTACAGGCAAAAGAGCTGATTACTTTGGGGCATGCCCCGCAAAAAGCCCTTTTAAGGGCTGGTAAAAGAGCTGATACTTTGTAATGTAGAATAGGGTAGGGACTTTTATTATTTTGGTTTTTTTTATTTTATTAGGGGGCTTAGATTAGGTGTAATTAGTTTAAAATTCTTGTACTATTTTTTTTATTTTTTTGTAATTTAGTGTTTTTTTCTTTTGTACTTTAGTTTAATTTATTTAATTGCATTTAATTGTAGGTACTTGTAGTTAATTTATTTAATTATAGAGTAGTGTTAGGTTTAATTGTAACTTAGGTTAGGATTTATTTTACAGGTAATTTTGTAATTATTTTAACTAGGTAGCTATTAAATAGTTATTAACTATTTAATAGCTATTGTACCTAGTTAAAATAAATACAAAGTTGCCTGTAAAATAAATATAAATCCTAAAATAGCTACAATGTAACTAATAGTTATATTGTAGCTATATTAGGGTTTATTTTACAGGTAAGTATTTAGTTTTAAATAGGATTAATTTATTTAATTAATTTAATGATAGTGTAGTGTTAGGTGTAATTGTAACTTAGGTTAGGATTTATTTTGCAGGTAAATTTTTATTTATTTTAGCTAGGTAGTTATTAAATAGTTTATAACTATTTAATAACTATTGTACCTAGTTAAAATAAATACAAAGTTGCCTGTAAAATAAATATAAATCCCTAAATAGCTACAATGTAACTATTAGTTATATTGTAGCTATATTAGGGTTTATTTTACAGGTAAGTATTTAGTTTTAAATAGGATTACTTTATTTAATTATAGTAAATTTATTTTGTTTTATTTAAATTATATTTAAGTTAGGGAGGTGTTAGGGTTAGGTTAATAACTTTATTATAGTAGCGGCGACATTAGGGGCGGGAAATTAGGGGTTAATAATTGTAGGTAGGTGGCGGCGATGTTAGGGAGGGCAGATTAGGGGTTAATACAAATTATTATAGTGTTTGCGAAGCGGGAGTGCGGCGGTTTAGGGGTTAATACATTTATTAATCGTGGCGGTGATGTCCGGTTGGCAGATTAGGGGTTAATACTTGTAGTTAGGTTGCGATGACGTTGGGAGGGGCAGATTAGGGGTTAATGAAATTTATTATAGTGTTTGCGAGGCGGGAGTGCGGCGGTTTAGGGGTTAATACATTTATTATAGTGGCGGCGATGTCTGGTCGGCAGATTAGGGGTTAATACTTGAAGTTAGGTTGCGGCGACGTTGGGGGGGGCAAATTAGGGGTTAATAAATATTATGTAGGTGTCGGCGATGTTGGGGGCAGCAGATTAGGGGTTCATAGGGATAATGCAGGTGGCGGCGGTGTCCGAAGCAGCAGATTAGGGGTTAATAGTATAATGCAGTTGTCAGCGATAGCGGGGGCGGCAGATTAGGGGTTAATAAGTGTTAGATTAGGGGTGTTTAGACTCGGGGTTCATGTTAGGGTGTTAGGTGTAGACTTAGTGTTTCCCCATAGGAAACAATGGGGCTGCGTTAAGAGCTGAACGCTGCTTTTTTGCAGGTGTTAGGTTTTTTTTCAGCCGAAACTGCCCCATTGTTTCCTATGGAGGAATGCCGAATTTACCGAGCTAATTCGGATTTATTCGGTAGATTCGGCAGCTAATTCGGATTCATTCGGTAGATTCAGAAGTATTTTAATTCGGAAATTCGAATCGATCCGAATCTCCAAATTTACCGAATTTTCTGAATTTCCGAATCAATCCGAAACGAATCGCACATGTCTAATTTATGTATGGCAAGACCTCTGTGTCTTGTTCTTCCTGTTTCTGGCTACCCCTAGTAGTGATGTCGACACATTCTGAGGCGCATTTTGCCATATTATTGATTCTTCACAAGCTGTCTGAGCTTCTTTGTATTTGGAAAGAATATCATATGAATCTGAAATATTCACCTTGCTTTCTTATGTGTGCTAAAGTCAAATTAATATCTGTTTGTCTTGTCTGGTAATTAACTCATCTGTAATGTGATTCTTAAAAAAAATAATAATAAATAATTGTAAAGAAATATGTAGAATTATCCTTGGTATACTGTATATTCTCTGAAATTTACGTTTGTATGTAAAAAATATAAATTTTCTGTTTAGTGCATAAGAAAATAACTTAAAGTTTTAACTAATGTTTTAGTTTTCTATTTTTTTCTAATGATTTAGATGTTTAAGTCAAGGTCTGATTCAATTTATATTTGTCAGGGTTTTTTCCCTGCTTTGTTTGCCATGTGCTGCTTGCAGCCATTTTACTTACCTCTTACTGAATCTGGTGCAGAGAATCTGATGCTGCTCATTTCCTGCATGCCCTCTTATGGCCAGACCGGTGTACATCTTCCGTGTGAGAAAGGTTGCAGTCTCAGTATTTTGATGTCATCACTTATTATTTAAAGTGCCTCTGTTCAGTATGCTTTGCCCTTGCATTGTCTTAGACCTGTTTGTGAGTTTCTGTTCCTGTGTATTACCCGACTGTCTGACGCCCTCCTGGTTCCTGACTCGGCTCATCTGACTACTCACTTTGGCTCCTGACTTGTCTCAGACCGGGGTAGCCAGTTTGTCTCCAGATTTTGGTGTTCCTTTTGTGCTCAAATTGTGATCCAGCTTTCATTCTCCTCGACATATCACCCTCAATCCAATGGGGCTGCTGAACAGTCTAATCAAGCTCTGGAACAGTTCCTCCGTTGCTATGTCTCAGATCACCACAATAATTGGTCTGAACTGTTACCTTGGGCAGAGTTCACTCGTAATAGTGCTATTAATGCTTCCTCCCAGTTATCCCCGTTCATGGAGAATTATGGGTTCCTACCATCCTTGTTGCCCGATTCATTCATGTCTCAGGGTTTTCCGGCTTTGGAGGAGCATCTCCGGCAACTCCGTTCCATGTGGGTGCAGATTCAGGATTGACTTCATCGTTCTATGCAGCACCAAAAGTTCCAGGCTGATCGTAGGCATCTGCCCGTGCCTTCCTACCAGGTTGGTGAGAGGGTTTGGCTGTCCTCTCGCAACTGGAACCTTCTGGTGCCTTCCAATAAACTGGCTCCCCATTATGTTGGTCCTTTTCGAATACTCCCACGGGTCAATCCTGTGGCCTACGCTCTTGACCTTCCTCCTGCAATGCGCATCTCCAATGTTTTTCATGTCTCCCTCTTGAAACCATTGGTTTGTAATTGGTTTACCACTGAGTTGCCTCGTCCTTGTACTATCTCTGTTGACAACCATGAAGAATATGAGGTCAGCAGCATTATTGACTCTTGTATGTCCAGGGGCCGTGTACAGTATTTGGTTCACTGGAGGGGTTGCGGTCCGGAGGAGTGTTCATGGGTTCCCTCCTCTGATGTTCATGCTCCCGCCCTCCTCCATGCCTTCCATGCCCCTTTCCCCAATAAGCTTTTTGTGCTCCCACAGGGGAAGAGTCGTTGAGGGGAGGGTACTGTCAGGGTTTTTTCCCTGCTTTGTTTGCCATGTGCTGCTGGCGGCCATTTTACTTACCTCTTACTGAATCTGGTGCAGAGTGTCTGATGCTGCTCATTTCCTGCACGCCCTCTTATGGCCGGACTGGTGTACATCATCCGTGTGAGACAGGTTGCAGTCTCAGTATTGTGATGTCATCACTTATTATTTAAAGGGCCTCTGTTCAGTATACTTTGCCCTTGCGTTGTCTAAGACCTGTTTGTGAGTTCCTATTCCTGTGTATTAGCTGACTGTCTGACGTCCCTCCTGGTTCCTGACTCGGCTCGTCTGACTACTCGCTTTGGCTCCTTACTCGGCACGTCTGACTACCAGCTCTGACTTTGACTCCTGGCTTGTTATTTGACTTGTGGACTTTTTATTATTTATTTGTTATTAATAAAGGTGTCATTATTTTTGCACTTCTCGTCTGTCTGATTCCTGGCACCCTGATAATATTATTTATCTGTTATTTTCACCTGTGCTAAGCAATATGTTATTTTTAACTATTGAGAATATTTTTTTTTCTTCAAAATATTAGTTATGGTATGATACGGTTACCACACAATGGCAAGTTTAGGAGAGCTCAAAACTTCAAACCATAAAGGGACTACTGTCTTTAACTTGCAAAACACTCAATTTTTTCATGCCCACTGCTATATGCATGACATAGGGAAAAGTGAAGCAGGTATCATATTAAAAAAGTAAGAAGAAGAATTATTAGAAAATCCACCATAAATATAACTAAGTATATAACTAAAAGGGTCTCAGAGGTCTTAGTTGAGACTGGGCAAATACATCTAGGGGGATTTTCTGGTCCTTCAGTCAGTAGTAGGAAGGCTGCACAAGATCATATCCTCTGGACAAACCAAGGGGAAGTATGAATCAGTGTCACAGAGAAGTACTCTTGCTCCTATGTGGTTGCCTACTTAGCCTCTGTTGATTGCAAACTACCAGAAGGGATGTTATTGAAATGGGAGCCCCAACCACAGTCATTAGCTTTAGGCCCAGTGAGGTCTATTATTGGTATAGCCCTGCAGTTAATAAGATAGCTTTGTGATTATCTGGTTATCACTCCCAAATGTTATAGGGCCAGATTATGAGGGGAGCACAAATGTTTACACCCGACTGATAAGGGGTTCATTGCGGGTGTCTGCACTCATCGGGGTTAACGCTGGTATTACAAGTTGAACGTAAATGCGATCACTTGAGCACAATCGCGATTTACTCTAGAATGATTACTGTGACTTCAGAGCTCTGGTTTACTGTTTCACGAAACAAAAAAGTTGCACTGAACACATCAAAAATACATTACAAAGTATAGGTACACTCATAATAACACCATATAATACAAATTATATTAAAACAAATTGCACACAAAAGTTATAGAGGCTCAAAGATGAAATCTCAGGTGTTAGAAAAAAAGGGCAGGCAAAGGGCTTTAACCTAGACATACATACTTTTATTATATATAAAATAAATATACATATGTATTTATATGTGTATATATCGATTTACCGACATATATACACATATAAACACATAAATACACATGTATACATATAGACATATATATACATATAGACATATATATACATATGTGTGTGTGTGTGTGCATTGGAGCCCTTTGCAGTTAAGTAGATGAAAACATGAAAAAACATATTTATATATTTACTGTAAATATTTCACATTCTAATGTTCTGCGCATTGCAGAATATGGTCTATGTATTTATTAATAGTTATTCATATATAAATATATAATGCAAAATAGATCTGCACTCACTGGACTTTGAAAAACAAAATGTGGTTTATTGTTGTGACGTTTCGGGGATCAAACCGTCCCCTTCATCAGTTTAGTCTGATGAAGGGGACGGTTTGATCCCCGAAACGTCACAACAATAAACCACATTTTGTTTTTCAAAGTTCAGTGAGTGCGGATCTATTTTGCATTATTGAAAACCACTGTTCCTGACACCCTAGCCAGTCAATGAGGAGATGAGAGTGCTTAACCCACAACTATTGCTTTATATATTGTGACAGAAAGCAAGGCCTGGTTATAAATGGAAGATATTTAAGACCAAGCATTGTACATGCTATTTCTCCTTTCAGTTAAAACCCCAGGGAGAAAGAGTGTGTGTTTGATTATCCCAGAGAGCTGTGAAGCTGTCCAGCAGCTAATCACAGGTGTGGCTAATTAGAAGGTGTGAGGGTTTAAATAGCAGTCTCACTTCGGCCTTGGGAGATAGTTACACAGCTGCAGAAGCTGGTGTGTGTGTTTGTTACACTGTGTAAAAGACTTTTGTTCCTGTGAACTGTAAAAGGACATTATTTTTACAAAGCACTTGTGAATGCTGTGAAGTGCTGGGACACATTTAAAAGTACTTAAACTTTGCTGCAGAGGAAGGATTTCCCTCTTTTGAAAATGAACTGCCTGTTTGTTATTGCTGTGAAAAATAAAGCCTTTAAACTACAGTGGATTGTCCTGTGCTGCATTTGTGCCCTAGAAGACCGTGGTTAAAAGTGGTCCCTGTTACAATATATATATATATATATATATATATATATGTGTGTGTGTTATGGGTAAAGTCAGAAATACGGGTAATCCTAGGATTACCTGGGTAAAACTGACATTACCCAAGCTGCTCTGGGTAAAGCCTGATGTACTTTAATTTCCCCATCTACACAATTTTTTTTTTTTTTCTCTGCCTGGGTGGTTCAAGGAAGGCGCCCCGCCGATTCTCTAGCATCCACTCCAAGTGAAACTTGGGGAATAAAGTTTAAAAGGGAGGCTTTGCACCCCTTGAACCCCCAGGTAGATGCAAAAAAGATAGTGAAGATATGTGAATTACAGTGCATCGTATATATATATATATATATATATATATATATATATATATATATATATATATATATATATATATATATATATACAGTGGATATAAAAATTCTACACACCCCTGGTAAAATGTCAGGTTTCTGTGATGTCAAAAAATGAGAACAAACTAAAATCTTTTAGGTGGAGGGAAGTAAACAAACAAAACTAAAATAATGTGGTTGCATAAGTGTGCACACCCTCTTCTAACTGGGGATATAGCTGTGTCCAGAATTAAGCAATTACATTCAAAATCATGTTAAATAGGAGTACGTACACACCTGCCATCATTTAAAGTGCCTCTAAATAACCCCAAATAAACTTTAGCTGTTCTAGTAGGCCTTTCCTGACATTTTCTTAGTCGCATCCTACAGCAAAGCTATATTTCGTAGAGAGCTTCCAAAGCATCAAAGGGATCTCATTGTTAAAGATATCAGTCAGGAGAAGGGTACAAAAGAATTTTCAAGGCATTAGATATACCATAGAACACAGTGAAGACAGTCATCATCAAGTGGAGAAAATATGGTGCACCAGTGACAATACCAAGAACTGGGCATCCCTCCAAATTTGATGAAAAGATGAGAAGAAAACTGGTCTAGAAGGCTGCCAAGAGGGCCACAGCAACATTAAAGGAGCTGCAGGAATATATGGCAAGTACTGGCTGCGTGGTACATGTGACAACAATCTCCCGTATTCTTCATATGTCTGGCCTATGGGGTAGGGCAAGACGGAAGCCTTTTCTTACAAAGAAAAACATCCAAGCCAAGCTAAATTTTGAAAAAACACATCTGAAGTCCCCCAAAAGCATGTGATAAAAGTTGTTCTGGTCTGATGAAACCAAGGTTGAACTTTTTGGCCATGATTCCAAAAGGTATGTTTGGCGCTAAAACAACACTGCACATCACCAAAAGAACACCATACCCACAGTAAAGCATGGTGCTGGCAGCATCATGCTTTGGGGCTGTTTTTCTTCAGCTAGAAAGAGGGAATTATGAACAGTTCTAAATACCAGTCAATGTTGGTACAAAACCTTCAGGCTTCTGCTAGAAAGCTGAACATGAAGAAGAACTTCTTTCTCCATGACAACGACTCAAAGCATTACATCCAAATCAACAAAAGAATGGATTCACCAGAAGAAGATTAAAGTTTTGGAATGGCCCAGCCAGAGCCCATACCTGAATCCTATGGAAAATCTGTGGGGTGATCTGAAGAGGGCTGTGCACAGGAGATACCCTTGCAATCTGACAGATTTGGAGTGTTTCTGCAAAGAAGAGTTTGCAAATCTTGCCAACTCAAGATGTGCCATGCTGATAGACTCATACCTAAAAAGACTAAGTGCTGTAATAAAATCAAAAGGTGCTTCAACAAAGTATTAGTTTACACTTATGCAACCATAATATTTTATTATTTTATTTTTACTTCCCTCCACCTAAAAGATTTCAGTTTGTTTTTCAATTGAGTTGTACATTTTATAGGTCACATTAAAGGTGGAAAAAGTTCTGACATGACTTATGTTTGTCTAATTTTTTACATCACTGAAGACTTTTTGGGGCATATGTATCAAGCTCCGGATAGAGCTTGAGGCCCTGTGTTTCTGGCGAGCCTGCAGGCTCCCCAGAAACACCAGTTATAAAGCAGCGGTCTAAAGACCGCTGCTCCATAACCTGTCTGCCTGCTCTGAGCAGGCGGACAGACATCGCCGCAATTCAAACCGATCGAGTACGATTGGGTTGATTGACACCTCCCTGCTGGCCGCGAGTCAGTAGGGGTGGCGTTGCACCAGCAGCTCTTGTGAGCTGCTGGTCCAATGTTAAATGCGGAGAGTGTATTGCTCTCCGCATTTAGCGAGATCTTGCGGACCTGATCCGCACTGTCGAATCAGGTCCGCAAGACCTTTGATAAATAGGGGCCTTTATATCTACTGTATGTTTGATGCAGTGACTCAATGCACTCTGAGAAGATTTATCAGGTTACAGCGGGCTTAATTCACAGCCGCTTGGATAATGTCAGGTTTACCTGGGTAATACTAGGATTAGCCAATTTCTTACTTTAACGGCAACATAGGTATAGATATGCTGAAGTTTCTATATTTGAAACTTCAGCATATTTACAGTTCCTTTGGAACTGTGGGAAGGCTGCGGTCCACAAATTCAAGAGGAGTATTTGTTCTTATAGAAAGAAAAAAGTAGAGCACCTGGCTTTCATGGAGAATAAAATTATGACTTTATTAAATTCGACATATACAAACAAGGGACCATAGTCCCCGGGGTAAAAAACTGACTAATGAAGGACAGAGATCGGCTAACATGTTTCGGCTCCCACGCCGTAATCTTAGCCCAATTTAAAAACATGCTCACTTCCCTTCTAAAAAACCTCTCTCAAATTCCCATTGGATGTGTAGTACACACCTTCCTGTTTCTCCACCAATGGGAACACTGTCAGCTCCGGTCGCCGTGATTAGCTATGTTGTACACACCCTCACATGCACGGACCAATCCGAGCTGACAGTGTATAACAAGTGCCGTTTCACATTTACTCGTTAATATATTCGCTCTATTTATGTATATAAAGCTATATAGAGAACAATTGTATTTAACAAAGGCTGCTCACAAAGCCAACCTACTCTTTCTGTTCCTATCCAGTGTAAACCTGTTTATATTTCTTCCTTACGTGTTCCTTGTCAATTGCCTAGAGTGGGATGTAACTCTTATGTTTACTGTCTGTTATGAATGGTATAGTAGAAATCCTATGTGTATCAAACCAAACTATTAATTATGTGATAATGTCCGCCGGACTTATGTTTTTGTAATAGATCTCCATTTCGTCCAGCCTAAAAGGGTGCTTTGCTTTTAATTTTTCACTTACTGTTTTCAACTTAATATAAATTCACTTTGTCATTCTATTTTGTAGTTGACATGAGTATTTAAATATTTAGAAGGTTCCTTTATATGATTACATGAATATAGTGCTGCCTCCTCTATAGAGCTGCAGGGCCACAAATTCTGAGATGCTCAATAATTACCTGTGAAGGCTAACAACATTATGCTGTATCCAACCACTGCTCTAATAGTGTACAATAGAGCTCAATGAGGTGCAATAAGATACATTTTTTTCCTCTCACTCTTATTCCATATAATAAATCGGATCTAGATGTAAGAAGGGTTTATAACTTTGAATTAAATATGTATAATTTACTACTTTGATGGATAACTAGTCCTAATTCTACCTTTTATTAGATAATGAAATACTATTGTCTAACTGTTGGGATCTCTAGATATTATTGTTCACTTATCTCAGGGTCTTAGATATATATTGATATACCTGCTATTTCAAATCTTATATCATCCGTCCCTATAATAGAGTATTTGATATCTGATGCATATGTGTAAACCCTTACTTATAATCCTTGCGGGAATATCTCCCAGAAACTAATCAAGTCAAAATCAGAGTTGAGGCCTACTGGAACTCTGGACTTCAGTTTGAATATCCAGTAGGCCTCCCTCTCTTCCAATTTTCTAGTCCTGTCCTCACCCTTTTTCATAGGTGGTATCCTCTCTATGATGTTCCAAGTGAAGCTACTAACATCTTTGTTATGAAATTGTGAAAAATGGTTAATTAGCGGTGTAGTTAGTACTCCTGTCCTAATGTCCGTCAAGTGTTCCCTAATCCTCACTCTAGCTTCTCTAGTACTAAGTCCTACATACTGGACTGCACATTGGTAGCAAGAGATGACATAAACAATAAAGGTTGATTTGCAGTTGAGGCACGACTTAATTGGGTACCTATCTCCTGTGGCCAGGCACTCAAAGCTGTCACCTATCCGTACTTTGGCACATGCTAAGCACGCCTGATAATTGCAACGAAACATACCATTAAATTGCAACCAGGACGACATGTTGCTAGTGCTCTTGTTCAATCTAGTTGGGGCCACCATGTTCCCTACTGTCCTACCCCTTTTATAGGCAAACCTCACACCTTCCTTCACTGTCTTGACCAACCCATCATCTGCTGTTAGCAGTGGTAAGTGATGCCTAATTATGTTGCAAATTTGGGGATACTGTTGTGAGTACTCTGTAATAAAAACCACTTGATTATCTATTGAGCTCCCCTGCTCCTGTGGTCTTTTCCCCTGCAACAACTTCTTTCTGTCCAATGCTTTCACTTTTCTTCGTGCCTGCAGAATGGTGGACCTTTTGTAGCCTCTCTCCTCCAATCTGCCAGCCAAGTCATCGGCTTGTGACTCATATTCTGCTTCCGAACTGCAGTTTCGTTTCAGGTGAATGAACTGGCCCTTCGCCACACCATTGAAAACCCTTTTCGGATGACTGCTGGCAGCATGGAGAAGAGAGTTGCCCGAAATCGGTTTCCTGTAAACCGTAGTTTCCACCAATTCATTTGGTGTGCCAAGCAGTTTGAGGTCAAGGAAGTTTATTTCATTTTTGTGGAACTCTGATGTAAAACTGATTCCAACTTCATTCTTGTTGAGGAATTCCACAAACTGCCCCATTTCAATAGTAGACCCCCTCCATATTATGAGGAGGTCATCTATGAAACGTCTGTACCACACAGTATCTCTCCTATAGAGGTTCCTCTCTCCAAAGACGTGGGAGAGCTCCCACCACCCCATAAACAGGTTGGCGTAGGAGGGGGCAAATTTAGCTCCCATCGCCGTCCCACGCCTCTGGAGGAAGAACTCCCCCTCAAACTCAAAATAATTGTGTGTCAGGAGGAATCTTGTGACCTCGATCACGTATTCCACAAACCTTCTGTCCTCACCAAACTCCTCATTGAGGAAGTAGCGAATGGCCTCAAGTCCCTTGTCATGCGGTATTGTGGAATACAGCGATCTCACGTCAACTGTGAGCCATACAAAATCTTGCTGCCATATCAGGTCACCTAGTAAGTTTAAGACATGCTTTGTGTCAGAAATGTAACTCCACAATTTTCCCACTAGGGGTTGCAGAATGCAATCCACCCATTCTGACAAGTGTTCAAGGAGCGACCCTATCCCGCTAACAATTGGCCTCCCCTGTACATTGCTCAAGGACTTGTGGACCTTAGGGAGATGGTTAAATGTTGGTAAAGTTGGATTAGTAACCAACAGATACTTTTTTGTATCTTCATCAATGTAACCCATGTCCATTCCATCATCCACAAGGGAGGCCAATTGTTTCTTGTACATTGCGGTTGGGTCACCTCTCAATTGGACATAGTCGTCCAGGTTCCTGAGTTGCCTATGTGCCTCTCCTATAAAATCTTTCTTGTTGAGCACCACAATGGCACCTCCCTTATCCGCAGCCCTTATAACCAGAGCCTCATTTTCTCGGAGGCTTTGGATCGCTGTTCTCTGGACTTTACTGATATTATGATTTTTGCCCCTCCTGGTAATGTATTGTAATCTGGTTTATTATATTATTATATTATATTTGAAACTTCAGCATATTTACAGTTCCTTTGGGACTGTGGGAAGGCTGCGGTCCACAAATTCAAGAGGAGTATTTGTTCTTACCCATTACTAATGGCTCTTTGTAATAACATCTAAACATATATATAGTAAAAAAAAATCTGATATACCTAGAAAATTTATTTTTGAATAAATTGAAGATATTTTTCTATATGAAGAACATTAGAATGTTAAATATTCATATTTTCATGTTGGGATAGTGCACATGAGAATATGCGGTGGGTTTGCGCGAGAGTGGGGTGCCTCCATTGCCATCTAAGGAGGAATATGTGATTGTGCATGTAATATTGTAAATTCTGCTTTTGTGCTCGTTGGGTTAGCATGCAAGCGAAAACAGATTATTTTCAACTAATAATAATATGAGCGCAACCTGACCAGTGCAAAAGCTTCCTTATAGCGTAATTAACGCTCAAACAGGAGGATTAATTAGCGCTCCACTTGTAATCTGGCTCATAGTGTACAGTCAGTTAGTTTGAACAGCCGTGTTAACCCCAATATCGCTCACGCGCAACTTTTAGCGTGCCACTCGCCATCTGGCCCACTGTGTTTACTGCCCTTATAATTTTTATTTTTACTTATCAAGCACTAATGTAGTGTATATAGCTATATATGCTTTTTTTTTTTTTTTTGCATTGCTCATTTTTACTACAGAGTAAAATTGTACTCTAGATAAATTACATAATTTGCAATGGATTGTGGCGGGGGGGGGGGTAAACTCCAGAATTGTTGTATTGTTTAAAAAGATAGATAATCCCTTTATTATCCATTCCCCATTTTTGCACAACCAACACAATTATATTGATATACTTTTTACCTCTGTGATTACCTTGTAACTAAGTCTCTGCAGACTGCCCCCTTATTTTGGTTATTTTTTACAGATTTGCATTATAGCCAATTATTGCCCTCTCATAAATTTACTCCACGGGCGAGATGTTATCAATATGGTACACATGAACTAACACCCTCTGGCTAGGAAAAACTGTCAAATGCATTCAGGTAAAGCAGAGATATTAAGCATAAGTATAAGAATCTATATTTATTTCTTCAGGTGCAACAAAACAAAGCGTTCCGACCTCCTAGTCCTTAATCATGTATACATTTGTGCAGATACAGCTTTCCTAAATACCCCTCACAAAACTCCACCTCATATGACATCATACAATTAACTCAGGTATATTTTCAAATTTAAAGTGACAGTACATAAATTAAAGTATCTATAAAAATGTAAGCATCTATAAAAACATAGATAAATCCCAGTCTTTATTCATTCCCAAAGGTACTCTAGTATCTAAATGATACATTTAAAATGTCTTTATCCTATTTCCCCATCGTCTGTCTATAGGTATGTGTTCAATAACCAGATATCTTAATTGACTTACTGTGTTGCCTGCCTCCTTAAAATGGCATGCTACTGGAGAATTTTCATAATGATTTCTAATGTTAGAGTTATGTTCTCTGATACGATCATGGACCCTCCTTGCCATCTCCCCTACATATAATCTAGTATACAGAGATTTAAGAATATAAATCACAAAATGTATATTACAAGTATATGCATTCAGACAAGGGGCGGCCTTCAAGGGCTTAGAAATTAGCATAAGATCTTACCTAGGTTTAGATTTCAACAAAGAATACCAGAAGAACAAAGCAAATTTAATGATAAAGGTAAATTGGAAAGTTGTTTAAAATTAAATGCCCTATCTGAATAATGAAAGTTTAATTTTGACTAGACTGTCCCTTTAAGCATCACTTGTCAGGTGCAAAACAAGCTTTCTTTTAATTGCAAATTTTCTTTTTTTAGCTCCTTAGTCGTACAGGTGAGAGAAGGTTTTGAATGCACTTGTTGTGGACTTTGCAGGTGAGTACATTGAATTATCTACAGTATTTTTCCATGTTTATCAATAGCAAACCTCCACCCATCATTTGCCTTATTTCGAGGAGTCAATCTGAGCTTTAATCTGCAGACAACAAGGTTAGATATAGTCATTAATACAAAGTACACTGTTTTGCAGTTGTTATCAGCTAAAGCTAATTAGGGGAAGATATATAGCAGGGTTAGCATTGAAAAGTCAGCAATGTGCTTTTTGCGTTCTAAGAATGGAAAATTCTCAAATTTTAGGGATAAATTATATGAAAAGGGAGCAAAATAAACAATGCCAGTTTATTGGAAAGAGTGTCAATGCATGTAACTAAATTTAAAAAAATCTTAAGGTATTTTCTGTCCTTTTAAAACACACTACCAGTTCTATAGGCATATTGGACAATTTAAACTTTTATGTTTTTCCATAGATTTTGAACTAATCAACTTCTAAAATGACACTGTTGGTAGGCTCAATTAAATGGAAATTACCTAATCCGTGCAGTAGATTTATTTCATAGCCATATTTGGATATCCTATTTAAGAACCCTAAATAACATTAGCGGGGACTGGGAACATTTTTTCCCAGCCTGGTTGTGTTTAATAGTCAAATATAATTTAATCACATGTAGTAAGTTCCATATACCTGTAAGCATGATTAAAGTAATCAATATTAGGTGTGTCCAACGAGGATAGCTGTAAATCCAACAATCAGGGAAATGGTAGCAAAGGCTGGAAGCAGTTTCACCTAGTAATGTTACAAGTCTTTAACTGAAGTTCTACATTTAATATAAACATTTCCAAACTTGACTAAGCGCTTTGTGTGTTGCCATAAAAAATGCATTTGCATTCCAAATTCCCAAAACAATCTACTATCATTTGTAATATGATGCATTGGGATCCAAGTGCTTTTTTACATCTCCATAGAACTTTCATAAGTTTTAGCCCAATACAACTAATGATAAAAAAAAAAAAACTTCTCAAGATACATTAGTAACTTCATCTCCTATGAAAGACCAGTTTTATAGGAATATATTTTGTTCACTCATTAGAAAATAAATGATGTCAGATTATATTCAGCTAATCAATTCCCTAAATGTCCTTTTTCATATTGATTAATGTATTCCAATAGTCATTTTTTTAAATTCTTTTGTAGAAATGCTGGCTTTGACTGCACTGGAATTTAAAATATGTAATCAATTTAATAGACGTGATTTAATTAGTGAAGAGTTAAATACGTATTTGTCTGATTTTGAAAACAGAATGCTATGACTTATCTTCTTGCACAGGAACAAAAAACAGAGGTCCACTAAGCTTCCAATGATGCTTGTCTTTTGCTTGAGGATTTATCGTTAACATTTGGCATGCAATCAAGGAATATCTGCAAATGCTAAAGTCTGTGAAAAATGGACAGAGCTAGCAAACAGTAGCAGTTTTATGTGCTTGATGAGAAAACTGAATTCAATGAATCACATAGATTTGTGTGTGGAAGAGTACTTTAGCCAGACAAGTTATTTGTGAGACAATTTCAGCTGACAGCTGAGAGTAACCATCATTAGTTCCAATATAATCACTGCAGCATAAAGGGAACATCAACGCTGATGGAAGTTGCTGTGGTGTGTAGAGATGGCATCTTAAGGCTAGAGTTGTAAACATTGATCATGGTAATTAAAATGCAAGCTTCTAGGTCTTTCTGGCAATCAGTTATGTTTTTAGTATTTTCAAGACATTTCAATAAGATTGGGAAAGGCTTTATTTAGATCAATAAATACATACCAGTGCAAATCTAAACAATAGAAAAATAAATATATTAAAGGGACGAAAAAGTCAATAGTATACTGGGGCTGTACACACTGAGTATACTATCACAAAGTACTTTGCAATGCAAAGTGTGTTTTAAAAAAATTGTCTTGTTCAGCTAATGTTTCCACACTTTTACTATTATTATTATTATTATTATTATTATCAGGTATTTGTAGAGCATATTTGATCATTGCAATGAAATTGGCGACAGGTGTTGATCTGAAGGTGTACTTAGTTCCTGATTAGTATTACGCCCTAGTGTACAAGCTTGATTTGCAGACAAGTCTACTCGCTAATCAGCATTTATGTAAGCTCTGATTTGGGCACTTGGAAAGTGCCTGTGGTGTTTATTTCCAGCGTAAAAAAAGTTTTTCTCTATAGTTCCAGCATAATATCAACTGTTATGTCTCATTAATGTAGATTCAGTTGTATGATAAATAGCTTGTAATTCCCATCTGAGCACATTCATTATGTATTTAGTTTTTGTTTTTTAACATAGGATAGTGTTGATAAGATTTTGGTGAATTCATTTCTGTATGAAACTAAAATATATGACTGAATTTGTAGCTCATCTTGCTAATATTTTCAGTTAGAATAGACAGTTTAGAAATGATAATTTAAGGCTTTGGGGCTGATTTATCAAGCTCTGTTTCTAAAGACTGCTGCACCATAACTTTGTCCGCCTGCTCTGAGGCCGCGGACAGAAATCAACCCAATCGAATATGATTGTGTTGATTGACACCCCCTACTAGCGGCCGATTGGCCGCGAATCTGCAGGGGGCGGCATTGCACCAGCAGTTCACAAGAACTGCCGGTGCAATAATACATTTCGACAG
Organism: Bombina bombina; assembly: GCF_027579735.1. Lineage (NCBI taxonomy): Eukaryota > Metazoa > Chordata > Amphibia > Anura > Bombinatoridae > Bombina > Bombina bombina. The sequence goes on along the minus strand of NC_069504.1, from coordinate 538,010,349 downwards.
CGTATGCTGTCGGCATTTGTCGATGTGCGGCAGACATGATACTCTACATTGTATCATGTCCGCTCGCACATTAATCAATATACCCCCTTGTCTTTAGTAACTATTGAACATTTATTTTAGTTAATTTGTTTCTGCAAAAAAATCTGTAAATATAAAAGAAAATCCACACTGTATTGTTCACAATTTTTCAGATGTTTTTTTTACCTTTTGATTGGCTGAAATTTGGTGTTATTGCTCAGCTGCTTAAAAACCTAAAGTAAACAAACCAAGTAAAACTGCAATTAAACAATAACATGTCATAATATATTTTGCCTGATGTTTAAATCTGTTTAAATTAAACAACTAACAGGGAGTCTATCTCTGTATAAAACGTATCCCTGGGGACATATTACTCACTTGGATACAACAACTCCTGCAGTTGAACAAGAACACAATTCCACAAGCATAATGTACTAAACGTAGTTTTATTTAGGACAAACATTTTCTTTATTTTTTTAGTTTTTTATTTTTGCTTCTTGTTATCAGTATGTTAGTAGTTGACTATGCTAGTAGCTATGCTGAGGCTGTTCCCTTTATGCCAAATTCAATTTTGTGTTTAATGTTTATATAAGTGACATTAAACTTATATAAACAGCAATTAAGTACTATATAGAAAAACAAAAAGTTCTACGCGGAGAGATTAAGTCCTATACACTTTACCTGTCAAAAAGCAGTAGTATAGGGGCTAGACAATTAGCTAACCGCGTGAAGAATACATATAGAGCGTATATTACTAGGCACACGAAAGAGTGCTGGGATGCCTATGTCACAGCGAAGACACTCCGGGATTCATTCCTGAAGCAGGTTAGTGCCCAGGAAGAACTCAGAATGAAAGCAAGGTATGGAGGGTTCACGGGTAGATCAGCAAAGTTTCTAGCAAGGTTAGCTAAATCTTCTCCGAGATACGCAATTACCGCTATTAAACAAGGAACCTTGAGATACACAAGTCATACTGATATAGAAAAAGTATTCTTTGACTTTTTCCAGGATCTATATACTCAAGAGCCTATTAATCTACAGAAAAAAGAGACATTTTGGGGGAAGATTAAAACCCCACGTATATCTATAGAAGCTAGAGATGCCATCAATGCTCCTATAACGGAAGAAGAAATAGTGTGGGCAATTAAAAACGCGAAACCTAATAAAGCAGCTGGTCCAGATGCCCTACCTATAGAATACTATAGAATCCTCCAACCCCAGGTGCTTCCTATATTAGTTAAGTTATTTAATTCTTATTTTTCCGAGAATACGAGATGTTCCACATCCTTCACAGCTGCAAATATCTCACTGATCCTTAAAAAGGGGAAAGACCCTGAATTACCAAGTTCCTATAGACCTATTTCGGTTTTAAATACCGACTACAAGTTGCTTGCGTCTATCATAGCCCTACGATTGAAACCTTATATGGGCGATTTAATTCATGAGAATCAGTCTGGCTTTATGCATGGTCGTAAGTCGACAAGGAATATAAGGAAATTACTAATCCTGATTGAATCTTTTTGGAATATATATAAAACTAAGGAATCTTATGGAAGCATTGACAAGGCTATTTTGACAGTTGATGCAGAAAAGGCTTTCGACAGGGTCAGTTGGGATCATTTGTTCTCTACGTTAGACGAATTTGGGTTTTCGGGTCCTTTTAACAATTATATACGTTTAATTTACAGTACCCCCTCCTCTGCGGTAATTATTAATAATACCTCTACTCAGCGATTCAATTTATTCAGAGGGACTAGACAGGGCTGCCCACTTTCCCCCTTCTTGTTTAATCTCAGTATAGAACCACTGGCTATTCTAATACGGCAAGAACTAGAGGGTATTTCATTAGCGCGCGAGAAGTTGATTCTTCTTCTCTACGCAGATGATCTCCTCCTATTCCTATCTAATCTTGCAGTGTCATTACCTATCCTACAGAGTATCACCCAAGAGTTCGGGGAAATCTCAGGGTTTAAGATTAATACATCCAAATCTGAGCTTATGTGGATAGATAAAAATCCTGCACTGCAGCTGAATCACCCTTTTAGGGAAGTCCCGCAGATTACATATTTGGGTTTACGACTATCTAGAAACCCGGAGGAATGGTATGGATTAAATTATAGGTCAGTAATGGATTCCTGTAAGAGTAAACTAGATGAATGGACTAGGCTTCCTATTTCACTAACAGCCCGGGTGACGCTGATTAAAACAATCATCTTTCCAAAGCTCCTCTATATTATGCAAAACATTCCATGGTTCCTACATAAGAGAGACATTACTATATATAATAAGGCCTGTTCCAAATTTTTATGGAATGGCAAAAGACCGCGGATTGCTGCAGGTAGGCTCATGAATTCTAAGACATCAGCAGGTTTGGCACTCCCCGATATTCAGACATATAACCTGGTTATAATAGCTAGATTCGCATTTGATTGGCTGACTGGGAAGGAGCAAATCACGTCATTTATGTGGGAATCACAGCTCGTGGCCCCATTTAAATTGAAAGCTCTGTTACACTGTCCACTTACCTCACTTCCTTCTAATATATTTTATTTAGACACTCTGAAAAACGTCATTATTGCCTGGCAAAGACTATGCGCAGAAATGGGCAACTCACCCTATGTTTCACAATATCTACCTATAGCGGGGAACCCAGAATTTAGTCCTGGCCTCTTGAATCGGATATTCATAGACTGGGAATCTAAAGGCCTCCAAACCTTATGTCAGATGCGGGACACGGGAGGGCATACATTATTATTCCAAGAAATTGTATCTCGGTTTGATATAGGGCCACGGGAGTTCTATGCCTACCTCCAAGTTAGGCACTTTCTCCAAGAGATAATTACGAAATATGGGAATGACTGGTCCCTGGGTGAGCTGCAGTCTAGGATTTCAATGTACGCAGCAGGAATATATGCAATTTCCCCTTTATATTTACTATTAAAGCAGAAATCATCAAAAGCGCAAGTAGACGAGATGGTTGGTAGATGGGCTAACCTATTCTCGGATTTAGATGAGCAGAGTATTATAGAGAGCTTTAAAATAACGCAACAGCCCTGGGTCCCGACATCTTGGAGAGAGTCCCAGATAAAAATCGGGCTACAGAGATATCTTACGCCTGCGGTGTTAGCTAAATGGTATAAAATAAAAGCTCTTTGCCCTAGATGTTCAAATACTGGTGCTGACCTCTTCCATTGTTTATGGAGTTGCCCTAAGGTATCGCAATATTGGGGGAAAATCATATTTTGGATGACAGTTGTTTTGAAGGTGGACTATAAGATATCCCCAATTGAGATCTTTTTTCTGGTAAAATATCGGCACACAATTAAGAATCATAACTTGATAAATACTATCATACTAACTGCACGGAGTCTTATTTTTAAGACATGGAAAGCAGCCGCTTTACCTACAATGGCACAATTTAAAAGGGCTTTGACTGATCAGTTCATAATAGAACAAATTAACTTACCCTACCCACAAGAAAAACATCTAGTAGTATTTTTCAAGAAATGGGAGATATTTTTAAGATCATTACCCTTATTGCATCAAAAAAAATTAATTAAACCTTTTAGTAATTCGGAATATTTACAGGTGAACATTTTGGCAGGTCACTTCCCTGGCGAATGGGCAATGGACACTGAGTGAGTGCTTGGGGGTGGGGTGGGGATGGGGGTGGGGGGTGGAGAGGAGCGTTTCCCGTTTCTTTTTTTTTTTTTTTTTTTTTTTTTGTGTTGGGTTGGGGGATTTGGCTTTCTGGCTATATTGTATATTTGGTCACCGTGCATATAATGTGGGGATAGAAGATGAGATAATCACTGAGTCGAAGAAAGCATAACTAGTTTACCCAGGGCTAGTTGGTTATACTACACAATTTCAGCCAATTCTTAATGTTCACTTTAATAGAGGGTAATAAGAACTGTTTTTAATTAGCCACGGACACTATTGGCTCTTTGGTTAGGTTTTTTGTTGTTGTTGGTATCTAATGATGTATGGATTTGTGTATAATCACTGTCTTTTACTACCTTTAGGTTAAGAAAGAAGGTAATTTGTTTAGTGTAAATGTTTTCTCATATTTTAATACATGGACATATATGTTTCTATATAGTGGGTTTTTTTTTACACAGCACTTTATTCATTTTTCCCCCACTAAGGATTTATGATGAATATGTTTTTCTTTGGTTCACAAAATGTATAGCCTATGATGTATGATATTAACTTGATTATTGTATGTATGTTTTTGTTTTTGTTTTTTTCTTTTGTCACCGTATTTGGACAAAGTATTTGTTTGTAATTATGCGGAAACTCAATAAAAAGAGAATTAAAAAAAAAAAAAAAAAAAAAAAAAAAAGAAAAACAAAAAATTTAAATCATCAACACTGATTTATCCATATTTAAAGGGACAGTGTGTTGGACAATTTTCTCAGTTATAAGGGCCATATTACAAGTGGAGCGGTATTTCCGCTAGAAGTAAGCTTTTTGCATGCGTCGGGTAGCGCTCATATCATATTAATGCACAAGCACTAGCCGATGTGCGCAAAAAGCCAGTTAGAATGTCACATGTATGTTCACTTATTCCCCCATAGAAGTCAATAGAGGAAAAAAAGTGGAAAAAAGCCTAACACCCTACTTGCGCGCTAACCCGCCATGAAAATATTAATATTTCACATTCCAATGTCCTTCACATAGCAGAATATGTTCTATTTATACAGGGAGTGCAGAATTATTAGGCAAGTTGTATTTTTGAGGATTAATTTTATTATTGAACAACAACCATGTTCTCAATGAACCCAAAAAACTCATTAATATCAAAGCTGAATAGTTTTGGAAGTAGTTTTTAGTTTGTTTTTAGTTATAGCTATTTTAGGGGGATATCTGTGTGTGCAGGTGACTATTACTGTGCATAATTATTAGGAAACTTAACAAAAAACAAATATATACCCATTTCAATTATTTATTTTTACCAGTGAAACCAATATAACATCTCAACATTCACAAATATACATTTCTGACATTCAAAAACAAAACAAAAACAAATCAGTGACCAATATAGCCACCTTTCTTTGCAAGGACACTCAAAAGCCTGCCATCCATGGATTCTGTCAGTGTTTTGATCTGTTCACCATCAACATTGCGTGCAGCAGCAACCACAGCCTCCCAGACACTGTTCAGAGAGGTGTACTGTTTTCCCTCCTTGTAAATCTCACATTTGATGATGGACCACAGGTTCTCAATGGGGTTCAGATCAGGTGAACAAGGAGGCCATGTCATTAGATTTTCTTCTTTTATACCCTTTCTTGCCAGCCACGCTGTGGAGTACTTGGACGCGTGTGATGGAGCATTGTCCTGCATGAAAATCATGTTTTTCTTGAAGGATGCAGACTTCTTCCTGTACCACTGCTTGAAGAAGGTGTCTTCCAGAAACTGGCAGTAGGACTGGGAGTTGAGCTTGACTCCATCCTCAACCCGAAAAGGCCCCACAAGCTCATCTTTGATGATACCAGCCCAAACCAGTACTCCACCTCCACCTTGCTGGCGTCTGAGTCGGACTGGAGCTCTCTGCCCTTTACCAATCCAGCCACGGGCCCATTCATCTGGCCCATCAAGACTCACTCTCATTTCATCGGTCCATAAAACCTTAGAAAAATCAGTCTTGAGATATTTCTTGGCCCAGTCTTGACGTTTCAGCTTGTGTGTCTTGTTCAGTGGTGGTCGTCTTTCAGCCTTTCTTACCTTGGCCATGTCTCTGAGTATTGCACACCTTGTGCTTTTGGGCACTCCAGTGATGTTGCAGCTCTGAAATATGGCCAAACTGGTGGCAAGTGGCATCTTGGCAGCTGCACGCTTGACTTTTCTCAGTTCATGGGCAGTTATTTTGCGCCTTGGTTTTTCCACATGCTTCTTGCGACCCTGTTGACTATTTTGAATGAAACACTTGATTGTTCGATGATCACGCTTCAGAAGCTTTGCAATTTTAAGAGTGCTGCATCCCTCTGCAAGATATCTCACTATTTTTTTACTTTTCTGAGCCTGTCAAGTCCTTCTTTTGACCCATTTTGCCAAAGGAAAGGAAGTTGCCTAATAATTATGCACACCTGATATAGGGTGTTGATGTCATTAGACCACACCCCTTCTCATTACAGAGATGCACATCACCTAATATGATTAATTGGTAGTAGGCTTTCGAGCCTATACAGCTTGGAGTAAGACAACATGCATAAAGAGGATGATGTGGTCAAAATACTCATTTGCCTAATAATTCTGCACACAGTGTACATAAATAAGTATTTCTACATATATCTGATGGTATATCTATTCCTATCTATCTATCTATCTATCTATCTATCTATCTATCTATCTATCTATCTATCTATCTATCTATCTATGCTGTATATATATATATATATATATATATATATACTGTATATATATATATATATATATATATATATATATACACATGATTATATAGGTAAAGATATATTAAGATATATATAAGAATATCTATTTAAAAATAATTAGAACATATTTTGCTATGCGCAGATTATTGGAATTTAAAATATTTACAGTAAATACACAGAATAACACTTTATTAATGTATATGTCTGTATATGTACAGTATACATATGTATTTATGTGTTTATATGTGTATATATGTCTGTAAATACAAATATACACATATAAATGTGTAAATACATATGTACACACAAATAAACATATATATATATATATATATATATATATATATATATATATATATATATACATACATATTTAGACATGTATATGTATGTATCTCCAGCGCTGCGGAATCTGTTGGCGCTCTAGAAAATACCTGATAATAATAATAATAATAATATCTCTATTTTACAGCCCTTTGCAGCCTTTTTTAAATAGGAAATTATGACATCATTCAGGGACTAAAACCTGTCTCTCTCTGATGATGTTCTCCAGCATTGCCATAAAAGGGAGACTGGGTGTTGTGAGCAGTATTACACACTCTGCTTCAGGCAAGGAGAAAACACATGTGAGTCAAAATGGCAACCAAGATAAAAAGCTACAAACATTTAGCGAAGTCAGGGTAAAACCCTGACAGTACCCTCCCCTTAATGAGTACAAAAGGCTTATTGGGGTAAGGGGCATGGAAGGGACGGAGGAAGGTGGGAGTGTGAACATCAGAGAAGGGAACCCATGAATGCTCATCCAGACTGTAATCCTTCCAGTGAACCAAATACTGTATGCGACCTTTGGACATACAAGAGTCAATAATGCTGCTGACATATTTTTCATGGTTGTCAATAGAAATAGGATGGGGACGAGGCAACATAGTGGTAAACTGATTGAATACCAATGGTTTCAAGAGGGAGACATGAAAGACATTAGGAGATGTGCATGGTGGGAGGAAGGTCAAAAGCATAGGCAACCCGATTGAACCCGTATGAGTAATCAAAAAGGCCAAACATTACAAGGAGCCAGTTTATTGGAAGACACATGAAGGTTCAAGTTGCAGCAGGACAGCAAAAACCTCTCCTCAACCTGGTAGGAAGGTGCAGGTAGAAGTCTACGGTCAGCCTGAAACGTTTGGCATTGCATTGACAGATGAAGGCAATCCTGAACCTGTACCCAAGTGGAACAGAGTTGCCAGAGATGGAGATTGGACAACATGGATGGCTGAAACCCATAGATCGCTATGAACGGGGACATCTTGGAGGAAGCATTGATAGCACTATTACGAGCAAACTCTGCCCAAGGTAACAGGTCAGACCAGTTATTGTGGTGATCTGAGACATAGCAATGGAGGAACTATTCCAGAGCTTGGTTAAACCGTGCTGCAGCCCCAATGAATTGAGGGTGATAGGTAGAGGAGAAGGAAAGCTGGATCCCCATCTGGGCACAAAGGGACTGCCAAAATCTTTAGACAAACTGGCTACCCCAGTCCGAGTCTATCTCTTTGGCTAACACATTTGTATTTAAAAAATAACACATTATAATTAGTAGCCTAATCCTAGCTATTTCTTATAGCGCCAGTCTGTTTTTTCTTTATTCTCACTAACCACATATCAAACTACTGAGGAGGAGTAGTTTCCTGAACAGGCTTATTAGGATTATAGTTTAAGCGCCATTCTCTTTTCCACTTAATTATAGGTTGGAGTAGGCCCACTGGTAGTTGTCGAAGAGTCTTATTCTGTTTACAGACTGAGCAGGAGGCAACATATGCAGCAAAATCAGAACGTAAACTTGGCCACCAGAATTATCGAGAGACAAACCAAATCATTTGGTTCTTGCCTGGGCGACCTGTGGCATTAGGATAGTTGTTAGTGTGCAATAGTTTGGTGTGAAGATTCTCAGGTACAAAGCACTTCCCACTAGATTTCTCTGGAGGGGCATTGGTTTGTGCAGCCAGAGAGAAGTCAAATTGGTATGTTTGGTGGCCAAAATATGGTCACAAGGTATAACTGGAGTGTGAACAGACTCCTCCTTGGACAGAGGCAAAAAATGTCAAGAGAGGGCATCAGCCCTAATAATCTTAATACCGGGCAGGTAGGAGACCCTATAATTGAACCTAGAGAAAAATACCACCCATCTGGCCTGTCCGGGTGACAAACATTTAGCTTCGATAGGTAAGTCAAATTATTGTGGTCAGTGAGGATGAGTAGCAGTAAGCTAGTACCTTCGAGAAGGTGCCTCCATTCCTTGAGCGCCAAAGTTATGGCCATTAATTTCCTGTTGCCAATTTCGTAGTTGCATTACGCTGGGGACAATTTCTTAGAAAAGAAACCACACGGGTGCAAGGGACCCTCAGGCATAGGATGTTGAAACAAGAGGGCGCCTACTCCTGTCTCAGATGCATTGACCTCTAGGCATCTATTTATCAAGCTGTCAACTTACCTGCATTCGACGGCACCAATACGGTCGCCTATGATCGCCTAACATTGCTGCCGCGGACCTGAATACGTTCCCCGAAATTATCAAAAAAAGCTGTCAAAAATCCGCGCACCAAGAATGGAGCGATGAGCAGTGGACTGTTGTTAACTAACAGTCATCGATTTCGCTGCTCTTCGGCTTTTTTACAGCTTTCTTGGTACCCTGTCACTAAACACCCACACTATACTACACTGTTTACCCCCTAAACTGCCGCTCCCGGAGCCCACCGCAACTAAATAAATTGTTTAACCCCTAAACCGCCGCTCCCTGAGCCCACCGCAACTCTAATAAATGTATTACCCCTAAACCGCCACACATGGACTCTGCCGCAACTAAATAAAGTGTTTAACCCCTAAACCGCCACTCCCGGAGCCAACCGCCACCTACATTATACTTATTAACACCTAGGGGGGTAGTTATCAAGCCGTCTACTTTTCTGGCTTCGCCGGCCCAATACGTCCGCCTAAGCTCGCCTACCTTCGCCGCCGCGGACCTTGAATACGTTCGCCTAAGTTATCAAATAAAGCTGTCAAAAAGCCGCGGGGCGATGAGCAGCGGACTGTGACAGTTATCACTCATCCGATCTCGCTGCCCTTCAGCTTTTTCCCAGCTTTATTGCTAGCCTGTCACTAAGCACTCACACTAAACTACACTGTTCTACCCCCTATACCGGCGCCCCCGGAGCCCCCCGCAACTAAATAAAGTTACTAACCCCTAAACCGCCGCTCCTAGACCCCGCCGCAAGTCTTATAAATGTATTAACCCCTAAACCGCCGCTCCTAGACCCCGCCGCAAGTCTTATAAATGTATTAACCCCTACACCGCCGCTCCCGGACACCGCTGCCACCTACATTATACCTAGTAACCCCTATCCTGCCCCCCCTATACCGTCGCCCTCTATTATAAAATTATTAACCCCTATCCTGCTGATCCCGCACCTCTCCGCAACTAAATAAATAGTTTAACCCCTAAACCGCCGCTCCATGAACCCGCCGCAACCTATAATAAATTTATTAACCCCTATCCTGCCCCCCACTACGCCGCCGCCACTGTAATAAAATTATTAACCCCTAAACCTAAGTCTAACCCTAACCATAACGCCCCCCTAACTTAAATATTAATTAAATACATCTAAATAAATTAACTCTTATTAACTAAATGAATCCTATTTAAAACTAAATACTTACTTATAAAATAAACCCTAATATAGCTACAATATAAATAATAATTATATTCTAGCTATCTTAGGATTTATATTTATTTTACAGGTAACTTTCAATTTATTTTAACCAGGTACAATAGCTATTAAATAGTTATTAACTATTTAATAGCTTACCTAGCTAAAATAAAGAGAAATGTACCTGTGAAATAAATCCTAACCTAAGTTACAATTACACCTAACACTACACTATACTTTAATAAATTATTCCTATTTAAAAATAAATACTTACCTGTAAAATAAACCCTAAGATAGCTACAATGTAATTAATACTTATATTATAGCTATCTTAGGATGTATATTTAGTTTACAGGTAACTTTGTATTTATTTTAGCTAGTTAGAATAGTTATTAAATAGTTATTAACTATTTAATAACTACCTAGCTAAAAGAAATACAAAATTACCTGTAAAATAAATCCTAACTTAAGTTACAATTAAACCTAATACTACACTATCATTAAATTAACTAAATAAATTAACTACAAATAACTACAATTAAATACAATTACATAAACTAACTAAAGTACAAAAAATAAAAAAAGCTAAGTTACAAAAAATAAAAAAATAAGTTACAAACATGTTAAAAATATTACAACAATTTTAAGCTACTTACACCTAATCTAAGCCCTCTAATAAAATAACAAACCCCCCCAAAATAAAAAAAAAAGTCGGCGGAAGGAAGATTCAAGACCCGGCTTGGAAGATGACTTCGCCCGGATAGAAGACCTCTTCAGCGCCTCTTTGAAGATGAAATCGGCCGGATCGAAGACTTCTTCAGCGCCGCCTGGATGATGACTTCATCGGATGGAAGATTTCTTCAGCGCCGCTTGGAGGATTAACTTCTTCCGCTCCGGATGTCCTCTTCAGTTCCATCGGTTCCGCACACAAGACGACTCAAGGTAGGATGATCTTCAGGGGATTAGTGTTAGGTTTTTGTAAGGGGGGTTTGGGTTAGATTAGGGGTATGTGGGTGGTGGGTTTTAATGTTGGGGGGGGGGTTGTATTTTTCTTTTACAGGCAAAAGAGCTGAACTTTTTGGGGCATGCCCCCACAAATGGCCCTTTTAAGGGCTGGTAAGGTAAAAGAGCTTTGAAATTTATGTAATTTAGAATAGGGTAGGGATTTTTTTTTTATTTTGGGGGGGTTTGTTATTTTATTAGGGGGCTTAGATTAGGTGTAAGTAGCTTAAAATTGTTGTAATATTTTTAACATGTTTGTAACTTATTTTTTTATTTTTTGTAACTTAGCTTTTTTTATTTTTTGTACTTTAGTTAGTTTATGTAATTGTATTTCATTGTAGTTATTTGTAGGTAGTTTATTTAATTAATTTAATGATAGTGTAGTGTTAGGTTTAATTGTAACTTAAGTTAGGATTTTTTTATAGGTAATTTTGTATTTCTTTTAGCTAGGTAGTTATTAAATAGTTAATAACTATTTAATAACTATTCTAACTAGCTAAAATAAATACAAAGTTACCTGTAAAATAAATATAAATCCTAAGATAGCTATAATATAAGTATTAATTACATTGTAGCTATCTTAGGGTTTATTTTACAGGTAAGTATTTAGTTTTAAATAGGAATAATTTATTAAAGTATAGTGTAGTGTTAGGTGTAATTGTAACTTAGGTTAGGATTTATTTCACAGGTACATTTCTCTTTAATTTAGCTAGGTAAGCTATTAAATAGTTAATAACTATTTAATAGTTATTGTACATGGTTAAAATAAATTGAAAGGTACCTGTAAAATAAATATAAATCCTAAGATAGCTAGAATATAATTATTATTTATATTGTAGCTATATTAGGGTTTATTTTAAAGGTAAGTATTTAGTTTTAAATAGGATTCATTTAGTTAATAAGAGTTAATTTATTTAGATTTATTTAATTAATATTTAAGTTAGGGGGCGTTAGGGTTAGGGTTAGACTTAGATTTAGGGGTTAATAATTTTATTACAGTGGCGGCGGCGTAGTGGGGGGCAGGATAGGGGTTAATAAATTTATTATAGGTGGCGACGGTGTAGGGGGGGCAGATTAGGGGTTAATACATTTAATATAGGTTGCGGCGGGTTCAGGGAGCGGCGGTTTAGGGGTTAATACATTTATTATAGTTGCGGTGGGCTCCGGGAGCGGCGGTTTAGGGGTTAATATGTATAGAGTAGCTTGCGGTGGGCTCCGGGAGCGGCGGTTTAGGGGGTAATAACTTTATTTAGTTGCGGCGGTGTAGGGGGGGTCAGATTAGTGGTGTTTAGACTCGGGGTACATGTTAGGGTGTTAGGTGTAGACAGCTCCCATAGAAATCAATGGGATGTCTGTCAGCAGCGAACTTGTACTTTCGCTATGGTCAGACTCCCATTGATTCCTATGGGATCCGCTGCCTCCAGGGGTGGCGGATTGAAAACCAGGTACGCTGGGCCGTAAAAGTGCCGAGCGTACCTGCTAGTTTTTTGATAGCTAGCAAAAGTAGTGAGAATGTGCCGCACTTGTGTGCGGAACATCTGGAGTGACGTAAGAATCAATCTGTGTCAGACTGAGTCCGGCGGATCGAAGCTTACGTCACAAAATTCTACTTTTGCCGGTCTCGAGCCTTTGATAACTAAGGCGAATCAGCCTCGCCACAAATACGCTGCGGAATTCCAGCGTATTTGAGGTTGACGGCTTGATAACTACCCCCCCTAATCTGCCCCCCTACACCGCTGCCACCTACATTATACTTATTAACCCCTAATCTGCCGCCCCCTACACCACCGCCACCTACATTATATTTATTAACCCCTAATCTGCCCCCCTACACCGCTGCCACTATATTAAATTTATTAACCCTTAAACCTAAGTCTAACCCTAACCCTAACACCCCCTAACTTAAATATAATTTAAATAAATCTAAATAAATTATTCCTATTTAAAACTAAATACTTACCTGTAAAATAAACCCTAAGCTAGCTACAATATAACTAATAGTTACATTGTAGCTATCTTAGGATTTATTTTTTATTTTACAGGCAAGTTTGTATTTATTTTAACTAGGTAGAATAGTTATTAAATAGTTATTAACTATTTAATAACTACCTAGCTAAAATAAATACAAAAGTACCTGTAAAATAAAACCTAACTTGTTACAATTACACCTAACACTACACTATAATTAAATGAATTACCTACATTAACTACAATTCACTACAATTAAATAAAATTATCTAAAGTACAAAAAAAACAAAACACTAAATTAGAGAAAATAATAAAATAATTACAAAATGTTTAAACTAATTACACCTAATCTAATCCCCCTAACAAAATAAAAAAGAAGCCCCCCCCCAAAATAAAAAAGCCCTACCCTACACTAAATTACAAATAGCCCTTAAAAGACACTAACCCCATGAAGATCACCTTACCTTGACAAGTCTTCACCCAACCGGTCCTCAACAAAGCCGGGCGAAGTGGTCCTCCAGACGGGCAGAAGTCTTCATCCAAGCCGGGCAGAAGTGGTCCTCCAGATGGGCAGAAGTCTTCATCCAGACGGCATCTTCTATCTTTATCCATCCGGCGCGGAGTGGGTCCATCTTCAAGACATCTGACACGGAGCATCCTTCCTGGCCGACGACTACCCGATGAATGAAGGTTCCTTTAAGTGACGTCATACAAGATGGCATCCCTTCAATTCCAATTGGCTGATAGAATTCTATCAGCCAATCGGAATTAAGGTAGGAAAAATCCTATTGGTTCATCCAATCAGCCAATAGGATTGAGCTCGCATTCTATTGGCTGATTGGAACAGCCAATAGAATGTGAGCTCAATCCTATTGGCTGATTGGATCAGCCAATAGGATTGAACTTCAATCCTATTGGCTGATTGCATCAACCAATAGGATTTTTCCTACCTTAATTCCGATTATCTGATAGAATTCTACAAGCAAGGATTCAAAGGCAGAGTAGATAGTCAGATGAGCCAGGTAAGGAGCTAAAGTAGATAGTCAGATGAGCCGAGGTCAGGAATACGAAGATCAGCAATGTCAGGAACAAGCCAGGGATCAGGAACCAGATGGGATGTCAAACAAGCCAATTCATACACGGAGTCAGGTACACAGGAACTCACAGTGAAGTCAGAGAGCACGCAAGGGCAATGGCAGACTAGACTGAGGCAGTTAAATAGAAAATGATGACATCATCATTCTGGGACTGCAACCTGTCTCTCTCTGATGATGTTCTCCAGTTTTGCCATAAGAGGGAGCCTGGGTTTAGAGAGCAGCGTTACACACTCTGCTTCAGGCAAGGAGAAAACACAGGTGACTCAAAAAGCCAAGATAAAAAGCTGCAAACAACTAAAAACCCTAACAAACTGAAAATGTCAATATTGCAGTAGTGGGTACTGAAAAGCTATAAAAACAATGACCAGCAGAAAACAATCAAACTACCAGTGACGGGTGGAATAAATAGACACTAAAATGTTCATCTTCAATTGTTATCTCAGAGATAAGATAAGGAAACCTGTATGTTTCTATAGAGTGATAAGACGATGAGATCTCCCTGCAAGCTCAGATCATTTTAATGGGTTGTTTTTTAAATAGCTAAATAAGCTATTTTGTATACAAAATACCTAATACAAAATACTAAAACCTAAAGAAGCAATTCCCCATACATTTTATACTCTTCAGCTCGTATAACCAGTTTTTGTAAACACATTAAGAGGAATCTAATTTTACACTGACCGCTTATCAAGTATGATGGAAGCACTCCAGCTGCTTTAGCTTAAAATAGAAAAAGCAGACATGTTAGAGGTTGTTTACACCAATAATATGATAAAAAAATAAATAACAGAAATATATTGCAATGTTGCTTTATTTTCTTAATTAAACATTTTTAAGAGAAATTAAATGTGCAGTTAAATGTTCATTTAAGAAAAGCAAAAAATGTGTTAATTGTTAACTCTTCAAACAAGTAGGGATGGTTTAATGAGAAGATTTGTGAGACATGTATAGCAGTCTGTAGCACAGAGCAGGACTTGCAAATGTTGATCCTGCACTTTTAAATGGGTTTTGAAACTGAATTAATATTCTGTCAGCTTCAGTAGAGGGAGTTGCTGCAAGCCTGCAGACCACAGAAAGACATAGGGGGGTAGTTATCAAGCCGTCAACCTCAAATACGCTGGAATTCTGCAGCGTATTTGTGGCGAGGCTGATTCGCCTTAGTTATCAAAGGCTAGAGACCGGAAAAAGTAGAATTTTGTGACGTAAGCTTCGATCCGCCGGACACAGATCGATTCTTACGTCACTCCAGATGTTCCGCACACAAGTGCGGCACAATCTGACTACTTTTGCTAGTTATCAAAAAACTAGCAGGTACGCTCTGCACTTTTCTGGCCCAGCGTACCTGGTTTTCAATCCGCCGCCCTGGAGGCGGCGGATCACATAGGAATCAATGGGAGTCTGACCATAGCGAAAGTACAAGTTCGCTGCTGACAGACATCCCATTGATTTCTATGGGAGATGTCTGCACCTAACACCCTAACATGTACCCTGAGTCTAAACATCCCTAATCTGTCCCCCCTACACCGCCGCAACTATATAAAGTTATTACCCCCTAAACCGCCGCTCCCGGAGCCCACTGCAAGCTACTCTATACATATTAACCCCTAAACCGCCGCTCCCTGACCCTGCCGCAACTATAATATATGTATTAACCCCATAAACCGCCGCTCCCAGACCCCGCCACCACCTACATGATACCTATTAACCCCTATCCTGCCCCCCCTATACCGCCGCCCTCTATAATAAAGTTATTAACCCCTATCCTGCTGATCCCTCACCTCGTCGCAACTAAATAAATAGTTTAACCCCTAAACTGCCGCTCCATGACCCCGCCGCAACCTATATTAAACTTATTAACCCCTAATCTGCCCCCCCTACACCTATAATACATTTATTAACCCCTATCCTGCCCCCCCCTACACCGTCGCCACTGTAATAAAATTATTAAACCCTAAACCTAAGTCTAACACTAACCCTAAAACCCCCTAACTTAAATATTAATTAAATAAATCTAAATAATATTTCTCTTATTAACTAAGTTAATCCTATTTAAAACTAAATACTTACCTTTAAAATAAACCCTAATATAGCTACAATATAAATAATAATTATATTGTAGCTATCTTAGGATTTATTTTTATTTTACAGGTAACTTTCAATTTATTTTAACTAGGTACAATAGCTATTAAATAGTTATTAACTATTTAATAGCTTACCTAGCTAAAATAAAGAGAAATTTACCTGTAAAATAAAAACTAACCTAAGTTACAATTACACCTAACACTACACTATACTTAAATAAATTAATCCTATTTAAAACTAAATACTTACCTGTAAAATAAACCCTAAGGTAGCTACAATGTAATTAATAATTACATTGTAGCTATTTTAGGATTTATATTTATTTTACAGGTAACTTTGAATTTATTTTAGCTAGTTTGAATAGTTATTAAATAGTTATTAACTATTTAATAACTACCTAGCTAAAAGAAATACAAAATTACCTGTAAAATAAATCCTAACCTAAGTTACAATTAAAACTAACACTACAATATCATTAAATTAATTAAATAACTTAACTACAAATAACTACAATTAAATACAATTACATAAACTAACTAAAGTACAAAAAAAAAAAACTAAGTTACAAAAAATAAAAAAAATAAGTTACAAACATTAAAAAAATATTACAACAATTTTAAGCTAATTACACCTAATCTAAGCCCCCTAATAAAATAACAAAGCCCCCCAAAATAAAAAAAATGCCCTACCCTATTCTAAATTAAAAAAGTTCAAAGCTCTTTTACCTTACCAGCCCTTAAAAGGGCCTTTTGCGGGGCATTCCCCAAAGAAAACAGCTCTTTTGCCTGTAAAAGAAAAATACAACCCCCCCAACATTAAAACCCACCACCAACATACCCCTAATCTAACCCAAACCCCCCTTAAATAAACCTAACACTACCCCCCTGAAGATCATCCTACCTTGAGTTGTCTTCAGCCAGCCGACCCACCGATGGAACCGAAGAGGAGATCCGGAGCGGCAGAAGTGATCCTCCAAGGGGCGCTGAAGAAGTCTTCCATCCGAGGAAGTGATCCTCCAGGCGGCGCAGAAGAAGTCTTCCATCTGGGCGATGTCATCTTCCAAGCGGCGCTGAAGAAGTCTTCCATCCGGGCGATGTCATCTTCCAAGCGGGGTCTTCAATCTTATTTCTTCAGGATCCATCTTCATCCCACCGACGCGGAACATCCTTCTTTCCCGACGGACTACCGACGAATGAAGGCTCCTTTAAGGGACTTCAGCCAATCAGAATTAAGGTAGGAAAAATCTGATTGGCTTATTGAATCAGCCAATCAGATTGAAGTTCAATCCGATTGGCTGATCCAATCAGCCAATCAGATTGAGCTTGCATTCTATTGGCTGTTCCGATCAGCCAATAGAATGCGAGCTCAATCTGATTGGCTGATTCAATCAGCCAATCAGATTTTTCCTACCTTAATTCCGATTGTCTGATAAAATCCTATCAGCCAATCGGAATTGAAGGGACAGCATCTTGGATGACGTCCCTTAAAGGAGCCTTCATTCGTCGGTAGTCCGTCGGGAAAGAAGGATGTTCCGCGTCGGCGGGATGAAGATGGATCCTGAAGAAAGAAGATTGAAGACCCCGCTTGGAAGATGACATCGTCCGGATGCAAGACTTCTTCAGTGCCGCTTGGAAGATGACATCGCCCAGATGGAAGACTTCTTCTGCGCCGCCTGGAGGATCACTTCATCGGATGGAGTTATTAATTACATTGTAGCTATCTCAGGGTTTATTTTACAGGTAAGTATTTAGTTTTAAATAGGAATAATTTATTAAAGTATAGTGTAGTGTTAGGTGTAATTGTAACTTAGGTTAGTTTTTATTTTACAGGTAAATTTCTCTTTATTTTAGCTAGGTAGCTATTAAATAGTTAATAGCTATTTAATAGCTATTGTACCTAGTAAAAATAAATCCTAAGATAGCTACAATATAATTATTATTTATATTGTAGCTATATTAGGGTTTATTTTAAAGGTAAGTATTTAGCTTTAAATAGGATTCATTTAGTTAATAAGAGAAATATTATTTAGATTTATTTAATTAATATTTAAGTTAGGGGGGTTTTAGGGTTAGTGTTAGACTTAGGTTTAGGGGTTAATAAATTTATTACAGTGGCGGCGATGTAGTGGGGGACAGGATAGGGGTTAATAAATGTATTATAGGTGGCGACGGTGTTGGGGGGCAGATTAGGGGTTAATAAGTTTAATATAGGTTGCAGCGGGGTCCGGGTGCGGCGGTTTAGGGGTTAAACTATTTATTTAGTTGCGGCGAGGTGCGGGATCAGCAGGATAGGGGTTAATAACTTTATTATAAAGGGAGATGGTATAGGGGGGGCAGGATAGGGGTTACTAGGTATAATGTAGGTTGTGTCCGGGAGCGGCGGTTTAGGGGTTAATACATTTATAAGAGTTGCGGCGGGGTCTAGGAGCGGCGGTTTAGTGGTTACTAACTATATTTCGTTGCGGGAGGCTCCGGGGGCGCCGGTACAGGGGGTAGAACAATGTAGTTAGTGTGGGTGCTTAGTGACAGGCTAGCAAAAAAGCTTTCAAAAAATAGAAGAGCAGCAAGATCGGATGAGTGATAACTATCACAGTCCGCTGCTCATCGCCCCGTACTTGGTGCGCGGCTTTTTGACAGCTTTTTTGATAACTTAGGCGAAATTTTGCAGGTCCGCAGCGGCAAAGGTAGACGAGCTTAGGCGGGCGTATTGGACCGGCAAAGGCAGGTAAAGTAGACACGTTGATAACTAGGCCTCATAGATCCTACAAATCTTTTGTGATGATTGACTCATACCTTGTTTAACGACCAACGACGTATGGGGTACATCCTGCAAAAAAATGCAGTTAATGACCAAGGACGTACCCCATACGTCGTTGGTCTTTGAAAGCAGTGGAAGCGATCCTGATAGCTTCCAGCTGCTTTCATGTTATTGCAGTGATGCCTCAATATTGAGGCATCCTGCAATAACTGTTTTTAGCCATCAGATGCAGAGAGAGCCACTCTGTGGCCTTCTCTGCATCGGCTATCAATGGCCGTTATCGTTGGTGGGTGGGAGCTCATCCAGGGAGGTGGGTAGGCAGTCATTGGTGGAGGAGGGGGGGAGGGATCTTGTGCGGGTGCGTGCACGGGCGTGTGCACGAGAGCCGTGCACGCGCGTGCACGGGCGCGCGTGTGCACGTGAGATCTGTTTCAGCATCAATATGCTGTAGATCTGGAGGGTGGGAGAGAGGACTGGGGAGGGTGGGATTTGAAAATCAAGGCATCTGGGAGAGGGTGGGGGGTTGGATGTTGAGGGGGGGGCAGCTACACTACAGAAAAAAAGAACATATTTAATAAAATAAAAAAATAAAAATGCATTATTATTTTTCAAACTGGGTACTGGCAGACAGCTGCCAGTACCCAATATGCTGCACAATAAAGGAAGGGGGGGGGGGGGGGTTAAAGAGCTGTTTGGGGGGGATCAGGGAGGTTGGGGGCTAAGGGGGGTCCTACACAGCAGACAATTTTTTTTATTTTTTTTAAAAAAACCTAAAACCCCCAAAAAAACTTTTATTTTAGTACTGGCAGACTTTCTGCCAGTACTTAAGATGGCGGGGACAATTGTCGGGTGGGGGAGGGAAGGGAGCTGTTTGGGAGGGATCAGGGGGTGGGATGTGTCAGGTGGGAGGCTGATCTCTACACTAAAATTAACCCTGCAAGCTCCCTACAAGTTACCTAATTAACTCCTTCACTGCTAGACATAATATACGTGTGATGCGCAGCGGCATTTAGCGACCTTCTAACTACCAAAAAGCAACGCCAAAGCCATATATGTCTGCTATTTCTGAACAAAGGGGATCCCAGAGAAGCATTTACAACAATTTGTGCCATAATTGCACAAGCTGTTTATAAATAATTTCAGTGAGAAACCTAAAATTGTGAAATATTTAAAGTTTTTTTTAATTTGATCATATTTGGCGGTGAAATGGTGGCATGAAATATACCAAAATGGGCCTAGATCAATACTTGGGGTTGTTTACTACACTACACTAAAGCTAAAATTAACCCTACAAGCTCCCTACATGCTCCCTAATTAACCCCTTCACTGCTGCGCATAATACACGTGTGGTGCGCAGTGGCATTTAGCGGCCTTCGAATTACCAAAAAGCAACGTAAAAGCCATATGTCTGCTATTTCTGAACAAAGGGGATCCCAGAGAAGCATTTAAAACCATTTGTGCAATAATTGCACAAGCTGTTTGTAAATAATTTCAGTGAGAAACCTAAAGTTTGTGAAAAAATTTGTGAAAAAGTGAACATTTTTTTTTATTTGATCGCATTTGGCGGTGAAATGGTGGCATGAAATATACCAAAATGGGCCTAGATCAATACTTTGGGATGTCTTCTAAATATATATATATATATACATGTCAAGGGATATTCAGGGATTCCTGAAAGATATCAGTGTCCCAATGTAACTAGCGCTAATTTTGAAAAAAAGTGGTTTGGAAATAGCAAAGTGCTACTTTTATTTAGTGCCCTATAACTTGCAAAAAAAGCAAAGAGCATGTAAACATTGGGTATTTCTAAACTCAGGACAAAATTTAGAAACTATTTAGCATGGGTGTTTTTTGGTGGTTGTAGATGTGCAACAAATTTTGGGGGTCAAAGTTTGAAAAAAAAAAATTTTTTCCATTTTTTCCTCTTATTTTATAATTTTTTTAATAGTAAATTATAAGATATGATGAAAATAATGGTATCTTTAGAAAGTCCATTTAATGGCGAGAAAAACGGTATATAATATGTGTGGGTACAGTAAATGAGTAAGAGGAAAATTACATCTAAACACAAACACCGCAGAAATATAAAAATAGCCTTGGTCCTAAACGGTCAACAAATGGAAAAGTGCTCTGGTCACTAAGGGGTTAAAAGAACACTGAACCCAATTTTTTTATTTCATGATTCAAATAGAACATCCAATTTTAGGCAACTTTCTAATTTACTCCTATTATTCATTTTTCTTCGTTCTCTTGCTATCTTTATTTGAAAAAGAAGGCATCTAAGCTTTTTTTTATTGGTTCAGAACTCTGGACAGCACCTTTTATTGGTGGATTAATTGATCAACCAATCAGCAAGAACAACCCAGGTTTTTCACCAAAAATGGGCCGGGATCTAAATTTACATTCTTGCATTTCAAATAATGATACCAAGAGAATGAAGAAAATTTGATAATAGGAGTAAATTAGAAAGTTGCTTAAAGTTGCATGCTCTATCTGAATCACGAAAGAAAAAAAATTGGGTTCAGTGTCCCTTTAACAGTAGAAAATGTTGCTACCCCATCCCTGTAATGCATAAATTGTAAGCAGCTTATCAACTGTGATAAACACTGATTAGGTGGTAGAAACTGGATGTACTTTATCTTAAAGTTCCTACATAAATTAAATATTTATTTGTTCATATTTTCTGTGATAAACTTGTGTCAGGTTTTTTTTTTTTTTTTTTTTTTAAATCTCTAGAGACTGAGGAGATTTTGCTATAGACAAAAATAAAATACTTCTATTTTTGACATTTAACCCTGTCTTGAAAAAAGAAAGCTCACATTGCTATGTGGTGTAACTAATTTCCAAGTTATATCAAAATTCTATTTGATTGTATCTGTACATTTCAATCATACATAATCATTTCAGTAAGTTTAAATATCACTTCTCTGAACTCTGTCTTTTGTCCTTAGCTTTGTGTTACAGAGCTCTGATGTATAGTGCATGACAAGATGCAAGCTTTAAAAAGAACTGTATTTGAGTCCAACTGAATGATTAGAGCAGATTGTATTTGACCCATCTGCATTCAAGAGGAGG
The DNA here is from genome assembly GCF_027579735.1 of Bombina bombina. Classification (NCBI taxonomy): domain Eukaryota; kingdom Metazoa; phylum Chordata; class Amphibia; order Anura; family Bombinatoridae; genus Bombina; species Bombina bombina. The sequence continues at coordinate 537,988,254 of NC_069504.1, read as the reverse complement.
CATTTAAATCTTGCCCTCTTATTGTGTCCAGGAGGTGTAAAAAAAAACTGCTCTAGCCATTGAATATATTTTTATCTTTGGAGTTCTATTTTTCCTCCTGATCATAGCAATTTTTCTCTCATACTGTGCAAAATACAAAATATTAAGGGATGAATATTTCCCAAAAAAACAACATAAATAACAAAATTCCCCAGGTGTAGTAATAATACAAACATATGCACCAAAGTCAGTAGGAAAGAGGATAAGGGGCGTATTTATCATATGTCTGTCGGACCTGATCCAACACTGCAGATCAGGTCTGACAGACCTCACTGAATGCGGAGAACAATACGCTCTCCGTATTCAGCATTGCACCGGCAGCTCTTGTGAGTTGCTGGTGCAACCCCGCCCCCTGCAGACTTGCGGCCAATTGGCCGCCAGCAGGGGGGTGTCAATCAACCCGATCGTACTCGATTGGGTTGAATTCCAGCAATTCATGTCCGCCTGCTCAGGGCAGACGGACAGCGTTATGTATGGAGCAGCAGTCTTTAGACCGCTGCTTCATAACTTGTGTTTCTGGCGAGTCTGAAGACTCGCCAGAAACACGGGCGCACAAGCTCCTTACGGAGCTTGATAAATGGGCCCCCATATGTGTTACTGAGTGCCACAAGACCAAGACCTACATTAAAAAAGGTCATATTTACCAAATGAAACCCACGTATGTTCCCATGTATGTCTTATAGATCAATGTTTCTTTATAAGAAGAAATATCCTTGGCAACACATGTAGCAATGTCAGGGCAATAAAGTATTATTAATGGTTAGACAAGTATATTAGATATAGGCACTAATCCAGTATAAATTTTAATTTATGTTAAATTATTTGTCTTCAAGAAGGGGGGACTATTTGGAAACATCCCAATAAATGATTGGTTAAGTGCTTATTTCTTGTTTATATGCCAGTACATGGAAGTTGTTTATATGGTCTGTTTCTTTCATGTAATTAACAAGAGTCCATGAGCTAGTGACGTATGGGATATACATTCCTACCAGGAGGGGCAAAGTTTCCCAAACCTTAAAATGCCTATAAATACACCCCTCACCACACCCACAAATCAGTTTTACAAACTTTGCCTCCAAGGGAGGTGGTGAAGTAAGTTTGTGCTAGATTCTACGTTGATATGCGCTCCGCAGCAAGTTGGAGCCCGGTTTTCCTCTCAGCGTGCAGTGAATGTCAGAGGGATGTGAAGAGAGTATTGCCTATTGAATGCAGTGATCTCCTTCTACGGGGTCTATTTCATAAGGTTCTCTGTTATCGGTCGTAGAGATTCATCTCTTACCTCCCTTTTCAGATCGACGATATACTCTTATATTTACCATTACCTCTACTGATTCTCGTTTCAGTACTGGTTTGGCTTTCTACAAACATGTAGATGAGTGTCCTGGGGTAAGTAAGTCTTATTTTCTGTGACACTCTAAGCTATGGTTGGGCACTTTATTTATAAAGTTCTAAATATATGTATTCAAACATTTATTTGCCTTGACTCAGAATGTTCAACTTTCCTTATTTTCAGACAGTCAGTTTCATATTTGGGATTATGCATTGAATTATCATATTTTTCTTACCTCAAAAATTTGACTTTTTTCCCTGTGGGCTGTTAGGCTCGCGGGGGCTGAAAATGCTTCATTTTATTGCGTCATTCTTGGCGCGGACTTTTTTGGCGCAAAAATTCTTTTCCGTTTCCGGCGTCATACGTGTCGCCGGAAGTTACGTCATTTTTTGACGTTATTTTGCGCCAAAAATGTCGGCGTTCCGGATGTGGCGTCATTTTTGGCGCCAAAAGCATTTAGGCGCCAAATAATGTGGGCGTCTTATTTGGCGCTAAAAAATATGGGCGTCGCTTTTGTCTCCACATTATTTCAGTCTCATTTTTCATTTGCTTCTGGTTGCTAGAAGCTTGATATTTGGCATTCTTTCCCATTCCTGAAACTGTCTTATAAGGAATTTGATCTATTTTGCTTTATATGTTGTTTTTTCTCTTACATATTGCAAGATGTCTCACGTTGCATCTGAGCCAGAAGATACTACAGGAAAATCACTGCCTGCTGGATCTACCAAAGCTAAGTGTATCTGCTGTAAATTTTTGGTAGCTATTCCTCCAGCTGTTGTTTGTAATAATTGTCATGACAAACTTGTTAAAGCAGATAATATTTCCTTTAGTAATGTACCATTGCCTGTTGCAGTTCCCTCAACATCTAAGGTGCAGAATGTTCCTGATAACATAAGAGATTTTGTTTCTGAATCCATAAAGAAGGCTTTGTCTGTTATTTCTCCTTCTAGTAAACGTAAAAAGTCTTTTAAATCTTCTCTCTCTACAGATGAATTTTTAAATGAACACCATCATTCTGATTCTTTGGACTCTTCTGGTTCAGAGGATTCTATCTCAGAGATTAATGCTGATAAATCTTCATATTTATTTAAGATGGAATTTATTCGCTCTTTACTTAAAGAAGTACTAATTGCTTTAGAAATAGAGGATTCTAGTCCTCTTGATACTAATTCTATACGTTTGGATAAGGTTTTTAAAGCTCCTGCGGTTATTCCAGAAGTTTTTCCTGTTCCTAATGCTATTTCTGCAGTGATTTCCAAAGAATGGGATAAATTGGGTAATTCATTTACTCCTTCTAAACGTTTTAAGCAATTATATCCTGTTCCGCCTGACAGGTTAGAATTTTGGGACAAAATCCCTAAAGTTGATGGGGCTATTTCTACCCTTGCTAAACGTACTACCATTCCTACGTCAGATGGTACCTCGTTTAAGGATCCTTTAGATAGAAAAATTGAATCCTTTCTAAGAAAAGCTTATCTGTGTTCAGGTAATCTTCTTAGACCTGCTATATCATTGGCTGATGTTGCTGCAGCTTCAACTTTTTGGTTGGAAACCCTAGCGCAACAAGTAGCAAATCGTGATTCTCATGATATTATTATTCTTCTTCAGCATGCTAATAATTTTATCTGTGATGCCATTTTTGATATTATTAGAGTTGATGTTAGGTTTATGTCTCTAGCTATCTTAGCCAGAAGAGCTTTATGGCTTAAGACTTGGAATGCTGATATGGCTTCTAAATCAACTCTACTTTCCATTTCTTTCCAGGGAAACAAATTATTTGGTTCTCAGTTGGATTCTATTATTTCAACTGTTACTGGTGGGAAAGGAACTTTTTTACCACAGGATAAAAAATCTAAAGGTAAAAACAGGGCTAACAATCGTTTTCGTTCCTTTCGTTTCAACAAAGAACAAAAGCCTGATCCTTCGTCCTCAGGAGCAGTTTCAGTTTGGAAACCATCTCCAGTCTGGAATAAATCCAAGCCTGCTAGAAAGGCAAAGCCTGTTTCTAAGTTCACATGAAGGTACGGCCCTCATTCCAGTTCAGCTGGTAGGGGGCAGGTTACGTTTTTTCAAAGAAATTTGGATCAATTCTGTTCACAATCTTTGGATTCAGAGCATTGTTTCAGAAGGGTACAGAATTGGTTTCAAGATGAGACCTCCTGCAAAGAGATTTTTTCTTTCCCGTGTCCCAGTAAATCCAGTGAAAGCTCAAGCATTTCTGAATTGTGTTTCAGATCTAGAGTTGGCTGGAGTAATTATGCCAGTTCCAATTCCGGAACAGGGGATGGGGTTTTATTCAAATCTCTTCATTGTACCAAAGAAGGAGAATTCCTTCAGACCAGTTCTGGATCTAAAATTATTGAATCGTTATGTAAGGATACCAACGTTCAAGATGGTAACTGTAAGGACTATATTGCCTTTTGTTCAGCAAGGGAATTATATGTCCACAATAGATTTACAGGATGCATATCTGCATATTCCGATTCATCCAGATCATTTTCAGTTCCTGAGATTCTCTTTTCTAGACAAGCATTACCAATTTGTGGCTCTACCGTTTGGCCTTGCTACAGCTCCAAGAATTTTCACAAAGATTCTCGGTGCCCTTCTGTCTGTAATCAGAGAACAGGGTATTGTGGTATTTCCTTATTTGGACGATATCTTGGTACTTGCTCAGTCTTTACATTTAGCAGAGTCTCATACGAATCGACTTGTGTTGTTTCTTCAAGATCATGGTTGGAGGATCAATTTACCAAAAAGTTCTTTGATTCCTCAAACAAGGGTAACCTTTCTGGGTTTCCAGATAGATTCAGTGTCCATGACTCTGTCTTTAACAGACAAGAGACGTCTAAAATTGATTACAGCTTGTCGAAACCTTCAGTCACAATCATTCCCTTCGGTAGCCTTATGCATGGAAATTCTAGGTCTTATGACTGCTGCATCGGACGCGATCCCCTTTGCTCGTTTTCACATGCGACCTCTTCAGCTCTGTATGCTGAACCAATGGTGCAGGGATTACACGAAGATATCTCAATTAATATCTTTAAAACCGATTGTTCGACACTCTCTAACGTGGTGGACAGATCACCATCGTTTAATCCAGGGGGCTTCTTTTGTTCTTCCGACCTGGACTGTAATTTCAACAGATGCAAGTCTCACAGGTTGGGGAGCTGTGTGGGGATCTCTGACGGCACAGGGAGTTTGGGAATCTCAGGAGGTGAGATTACCGATCAATATTTTGGAACTCCGTGCAATTTTCAGAGCTCTTCAGTTTTGGCCTCTTCTGAAGAGAGAATCGTTCATTTGTTTTCAGACAGACAATGTCACAACTGTGGCATACATCAATCATCAAGGAGGGACTCACAGTTCTCTGGCTATGAAAGAAGTATCTCGAATTTTGGTTTGGGCGGAATCCAGCTCCTGTCTAATCTCTGCGGTTCATATCCCAGGTGTAGACAATTGGGAAGCGGATTATCTCAGTCGCCAAATGTTGCATCCGGGCGAATGGTCTCTTCACCCAGAGGTATTTCTTCAGATTGTTCAAATGTGGGGGCTTCCAGAGATAGATCTGATGGCCTCTCATCTAAACAAGAAACTTCCCAGGTATCTGTCCAGATCCCGGGATCCTCAGGCGGAGGCAGTGGATGCATTATCACTTCCTTGGAAGTATCATCCTGCCTATATCTTTCCGCCTCTAGTTCTTCTTCCAAGAGTAATCTCCAAGATTCTGAGGGAATGCTCGTTTGTTCTGCTAATAGCTCCGGCATGGCCTCACAGGTTTTGGTATGCGGATCTTGTCCGGATGGCATCTTGCCAACCATGGATTCTTCCGTTAAGACCAGACCTTCTGTCGCAAGGTCCTTTTTTCCATCCGGATCTGAAATCCTTAAATTTAAAGGTATGGAGATTGAACGCTTGATTCTTAGTCAAAGAGGTTTCTCTGACTCTGTGATTGATACTATGTTACAGGCTCGTAAATCTGTATCTAGAGAGATATATTATAGAGTCTGGAAGACTTATATTTCTTGGTGTCTTACTCATCATTTTTCTTGGTATTCTTTTAGAATTCCGAGAATATTACAATTTCTTCAGGATGGTTTAGATAAGGGTTTGTCCGCAAGTTCCTTGAAAGGACAAATCTCTGCTCTTTCTGTTCTTTTTCACAGAAAGATTGCTATTCTTCCTGATATTCATTGTTTTGTACAAGCTTTGGTTCGTATAAAACCTGTCATTAAGTCAATTTCTCCTCCATGGAGTTTGAATTTGGTTCTGGGAGCTCTTCAAGCTCCTCCGTTTGAACCTATGCATTCATTGGACATTAAATTGCTTTCTTGGAAAGTTTTGTTCCTTTTGGCCATCTCTTCTGCCAGAAGAGTTTCTGAATTATCTGCTCTTTCTTGTGAGTCTCCTTTTCTGATTTTTCATCAGGATAAGGCGGTGTTGCGAACTTCTTTTGAATTTTTACCTAAGGTTGTGAATTCCAACAACATTAGTAGAGAAATCGTGGTTCCTTCATTATGTCCTAATCCTAAGAATTCTAAGGAGAAATCGTTACATTCTTTGGATGTTGTTAGAGCTTTGAAATATTATGTTGAAGCTACTAAATCTTTCCGAAAGACTTCTAGTCTATTTGTCATCTTTTCTGGTTCTAGAAAAGGCCAGAAAGCTTCTGCCATTTCTTTGGCATCCTGGTTGAAATCTTTAATTCATCTTGCCTATGTTAAATCGGGTAAGACTCCGCCTCAGAGGATTACAGCTCATTCTACTAGGTCAGTTTCTACTTCCTGGGCGTTTAGGAATGAAGCTTCAGTTGATCAGATTTGCAAAGCAGCGACTTGGTCCTCTTTGCATACTTTTACTAAATTCTACCATTTTGATGTATTCTCTTCTTCTGAAGCAGTTTTTGGTAGAAAGGTACTTCAGGCAGTGGTTTCGGTTTGAATCTTCTGCTTATGTTTTTCATTAAACTTTATTTTGGGTGTGGATTATTTTCAGCAGGAATTGGCTGTCTTTATTTTATCCCTCCCTCTCTAGTGACTCTTGTGTGGAAAGATCCACATCTTGGGTATTCATTATCCCATACGTCACTAGCTCATGGACTCTTGTTAATTACATGAAAGAAAACATAATTTATGTAAGAACTTACCTGATAAATTCATTTCTTTCATATTAACAAGAGTCCATGAGGCCCACCCTTTTTTGTGGTGGTTATGATTTTTTTGTATAAAGCACAATTATTCCAATTCCTTATTTTATATGCTTCGCACTTTTTTCTTATCACCCCACTTCTTGGCTATTCGTTAAACTGATTTGTGGGTGTGGTGAGGGGTGTATTTATAGGCATTTTAAGGTTTGGGAAACTTTGCCCCTCCTGGTAGGAATGTATATCCCATACGTCACTAGCTCATGGACTCTTGTTAATATGAAAGAAATGAATTTATCAGGTAAGTTCTTACATAAATTATGTTTTTTTTCAACATAACAATGTTTGGCATTGAATTAAGTATGAGTGTTACAGTATCTCACAAAAGTGAGTACACCCCTCACATTTTTGTTAATAATTTATTATATCTTTTCATGTGGCAACACTGAAGAAATTACACTTTACTACAAAGTAGTCCTGAGTGTACAGCCTGTATAACAGTGTAGATTTGCTGTTCCCTCAAAATAACTCAACACACAGTAATTAATGTCTAAAAAGTTAGTACACCCCTAAGTGAAAATGTTCAATTTAGGCCCAAAGTGTCAATATTTTGTGTGGCGTATGGTCTGAGCACTGACAGGTTGACCCCACCCCTTCAACCTCTGCAGCAATGCTGGCAGCACTCATACATCTATTTCCCAAAGACAACCTCTGGATATGACGCTGTGCATGTGCACTCAACTTCTTTGGTCGACCATGGTGAGGCCTGTTCTGAGTGGAACCTGTCCTGTGAAACCGCTGTATGATCTTGCCCACCATGCTGCAGCTCAGTTTCAGGGTGTTGACAATCTTCTTATAGCCTAGGCCATCTTTATGTAGAGCAACAATTCTTTTTTTGAGATCATCAGAGAGTTCCTAGCCATGAGGTGCCATGTTGAACTTCCAGTGACCAGTATGAGAGAGTGTGAGAGTGTTAACACCAAATTTAACACACCTGCCCCCCATTCACACCTGAGACCTTGTAACACTAACGAGTTACATGACATAGGGAAGGGAAAATGGCTAATTGGGCCCAATTTGGATGTTTCCAAATTTTTCACTTTTGTTGCCAATGGTTTAGACATTAATGGCTGTGTGTTGAGTTATTTTGATGGGACAGCAAATTTACACTGTTATACAGGCTGTACACTCACTACTTTACATTGTAGCAAAGTCTAATTTCTTCAGTGTTGTCACATGAAAAGATATAAACATGGAAGTAACATGGAAGTCAAAATTAAACTTTCCTGATTCAGAGAAGAGTGTATGATCTTTAAAAAAATAATAATCACATTTTAACTTTTATAATCACTTTTACTTATTTCTTGTGGCTTTTTTTGCTGATACTCAGTTCCATTCCATGAGAGCATTAGTGTGGAAGTAATGTTTGAAACAATCAGCTTGATCATAATCCTTTAAAAAAACAAAAAAATAATGTTTTTCTAAAGAAAATCACCATTACTTTGTATATGTATTTTTGTAAATAAATAATCTAATATGTTTTTCTTTTAAAGGATTTTACTTGACCTCAATGTTTGTAACAGTGTCATGAACCTATTTAGAATACAGTAGAATTGAATTGACACATATATAGTAAAAATACAATGCAATAGCACTTACTTTGGGCCAGATTACAAGTGGAGCGGTATTTAACGCTCACACTTGAGCTCTAATACCGCTGAAAGTAAACTTCTAACACATGCGGGATAGAGTGCATAAAACAAGTTGAAAGTAAAAAGTGAATGTGCAATTGAAACCCAATGCATACTAACTGTAGCACTTTGGTTATTGCAACTGTGTTAACACAAAAAAAAACTCTACACTAGGAGGTCCATCACAATCCTTTAAAAAAACATCAAATAATTTATCTTCAAAATCCCTATACATTATAATGGTGATTTTCTGTTGAAAATAATAAGATAAGTTTATCTAAAAAGTTGTGATTGATCCCTTTCGGAATTGTGAAACTAAAACTGACTTCTATACCTCTTTAATGCATAGAAATCCATTTTGCCTTTTTTTTCTGAAGCACCGATGCTCTGATCCTAGTAACATTAGCAGAGGCGTAACTAGAAACCACAGGACCCAGGTGCAAGAATCTAAGACGCCCCCCCCCCCCCCTACCTTCCACCCCCAAAAAAGGTGAATTTGATACTTTTTTTTTTTTTTTTTACATTTAAAACAGAAAAAAAATGTGAATCAGATTACATATCTGCAAAGGAGGTAACCTGTGCCCACAGTCTGTGAGATGGTCTGACCCCCTATTACTGTATATAGTGACACTGTTTAAACCACCAGTACTGTATATAGTGAGTTAGTGACACAGTCTGTAATCTGCCGGTGAGATGGCTGGCCTGACCCTACCCGCCCCAGTACTTTATAGAGTGACCACAGTAGTCTGTGACATGGTCCAGCCCCCCCGTACTGTATATAGTGGTACTGTATAGTGACACTGTTTTCCCCCCCGCCCCCCCCCCCCCATGCTATAGTAACAAGGTCTGTAATTTGCTGGTTCCACAAACATACACACATATACATGCATAAATACACACACAGTCTTATACATACATACACACATACACACACACGCACACATACATGCATAAATACACACACAGTCACATACATATACATGCATAAATACACACACAGTCACATACATATACATGCATAAATACACACACAGTCATATACATACATACACACATACACACACATACATGCATAAATACACACACAGTCACATACATATACATGCATAAATACACACACAGTAATATACATACATACACACATACACACACACACACACATACATGCATAAATACACACACAGTCACATACATATACATGCATAAATACACACACAGTCATATACATACATACACACATACACACACACACACACACATACATGCATAAATACACACACAGTCACATACATATACATGCATAAATACACACACAGTCACATACATATACATGCATAAATACACACACAGTCACATACATATACATGCATAAATACACACACAGTCATATACATACATACACACATACACACACAGACACACATACATGCATAAATACACACACAGTCACATACATATACATGCATAAATACACACACAGTCACATACATATACATGCATAAATACACACACAGTCACATACATATACATGCATAAATACACACACAGTCACATACATATACATGCATAAATACACACACAGTCATATACATACATACACACATACACACACACATAAACACCAATGGGTAAAACAGAAACACTAACCCCTGTAGTCAGAGACACTAGTGAGGAATCATGTCACACTCACATGATATCAGTGCAGGCAGTGGCAGGTCAACGTTTTTTATTGAAAAAAAAAACAAAAAAAATAAAAAATTTAATCTGGGCCCCCACCCTCAGGGACCCAGTCGCAGAGTCCGACCTCTGCTCCCCCTGTAGTTTCGCTCCTGAACATTAGTTTATTTGTTCTGGTTCATTTATTGCACGCTTAAGGAATCATTAGGTGTCTGCTGTCTTTTTATTTGTAATCCCAACAACAAAATGACAGTCTAAAAAAACAAACAGCGAGACTTATTGTAAACATCAGTGATAGCGTAATAATGGCGTGTCTTTCTAAAAGATCAAAACGGTTTCATATTTTGCCATTAAAATGGATATGGCATATAAAGTCTTTCAACCATGCGAAAAAAAAACTCATACTGTACTTTGACAGAGCTCTTTCCTGCTTTAAATGAAGCTGATGAAGAATCACAATGGGAAAGTTTAATGTTCTAGAAGATGTAGCAAATTGTGTCCTATACACAGTAGTGGTGCTTTGTAAGTTTTTATATCAGTTTCATGCATCATTGATGTAATTTATTGATGTGCTGTTCCCACTGCTTTCAAATAGTCTGCGAGAAACACTTAGAGATATGTTCAATCAGATTGTTTTCCATTAAAAAATGGAGTTAATAAAGTTGAAATTACATTTCTATTTCTTTCCTTCCATTTTTTTTCTGAACATTGGAATAGATATTTTATTAACCTCTAACTTAGATTCAGTGTTAATACTAACACGTTTACTAAATTCACATGCTTATTAGATTTTCTTGAATATAATATGAGATTGTAACCATATCTTTTTGATAAAATGTATTAGTACACTGCACCGCTTTGACCTTTTCATATTTTTATATTGATTCCTTGGGAAATTCTGTTCTCCTGAGTTTAAAGCTTCAGCAAACTGTGATGATGACATGGAACACAGAAACCAATCGAAAAAGAGAGTGTTGAAAAGGTCATATTCTTGTGTCATTAAAATTCATGATAACGAATTTAAGGGGAACAAGAAGCAGCTCGACATGAATCAATTCTCCTGGTGATAATTGTTTTGAGAATAGGAAAGCGAATCAATAGAAATCATTCTTTTAGTGATTTTAAGATGGTTGCTCAGTGATCGTTTGGATGCAGCACAACACTCCTTGCCAACTCCTGACAATTCCACTGTTGTTAAAGGGAAGTTCAAATAGTTTCATTAAATGTCTTTGCTATTTTGCATTATATTCCTAGCAAGCTTGTCTCTTTATTGTCTGTCCCTTTGAGTCCTGCTGTTTTATATCTGCATTTGTCATAGAAGGCAATATTCTGACCTATGCTTTGAGATAACCAGATTATCTAGTCTGTTCCTTTCACATAAGAGATCAAAAATACTTAACTTCATTGTCCATCTATCTTGTGTAGGAACAAAGCAACAAAAGCTGTGGGCCATATTGTTCTCATACTAAAGTATCCCTGTAAAAATGTATCTTTTTTTCTATGTCTATATTATAAGCTTTTTCTTTAAAAAGCAGAGATCATAGTTTAATAATAGAAAACTAAAACATTTTCCCATCAGATTACTTTTAGTATTTCCTTATGACAAAGTTCAAGTTTTTATTGATATATAAATCTTTTTGTAGTTATGATTTGAAATGGGTCTAATGCTTGCCTTGCCTTGAAAAGAAAGCTGAGACAGTGAACTTGAAACCCACAATATAACTGTTCTCATAAATAAATAAAGGAGTTGATTTGCTAGTATTGCAACCCCATTTGAGACAATTTAGCGAATGTTAAGACACCTGTAACTAGGACATAGGGCTCAATTTACTAAGCTGCGAAAACTACTTAAAGGGACAGTCTAGTCAAAATTAAACTTTCATGCTTCAGATAGGGCATGCAATTTTAAACAACTTTCCAATTTACTTCTATTATCTAATTTGCTCAATTCTTTAGATATCCTTTGTTGAAGAAATAGCAATGCACATGTGTGAGCCAATCACACAAGACCTCTATGTGCAGCAACCAATCAGCAGCTACTGAGCATATCTAGATATGCTTTTCAGCAAGTGATATCAAGAAAATGAAGCAAATTAGATAATAGAAGTAAATTAGAAAGTGGTTTAAAATGACATGCTCTTTCTAAATCACGAAAGAAAAAAATTGGGTTTCATGTCCCTTTAAAGCCTCTCTGTGACACTTTAGGTGGCGGACAGCAATCATTTTAATCCAATGGGATTGGGATGATTGACAACCCCCTCTTGTGCATAATTGGCGGCGCACAAGCAGGAGGCGGCATTGCACAATCAGCGCAAAGCTGGACAGATGAGGTTCGTGGCAGCAAATTTTGTCTGCCTGGCAGTTGTTAAATTGAGCCCAAAGTTCTTATTCACCAAGCATTATAATTGGTTAACATGCTTGTTCCAGCTATCTACATACATTGAGTTTTATGTCAGAAGAGCAATGTTACTGGTACACATTGTAAAATGATATTTGTTAATTATTTGCCAGAGGTAATATGTGTGCTTGCAAAATACATGTTTTATATAATTTCAAATTTTGTGGGAAAGCTTACATTGAATCTGTTATGTGTTACAAGCTCTATTTTCATCTCACAATCACATCACAGAATATTCCTATTGATACAGTTATGTATTTGCTTTTCATATTTGTGTGGTGTTTAACCAAAAAAGTTACAATGGCCGGCTTAATCCCTATTATACCCACCTTAAAGGACTATTAAATACACTAGAATTGCATATTCAACACATGCATAATGAAAAGACAATGCAAGAGCATTCAGTATTAGATTTTTTTCTGACAAATTTCAAAGTTAGTTCTATTTTCCTCCCCCCCCCACCTCTGTGATGTGACAACCACAAAATGCATACAAGTTTTGTAAATGGAAGTCAATAAGAAAGTGTTTTTTTAATTGCTTGCTCTGTCTGAATCAAGTTAAATTATTAATTTAGTATTCCTTTAAATACACCAGAAACATACCTATCAATATTTAGTGTTGCATATGACTACCTATGCCCTACACGGTGAGCAAAAACTGGAATAGGTAAAATTATTGTACATTTTAAAACTATTTGTATAGACTCAAGATAGCTAAGATTCATTTTAATTAGTTAAAGATAAAACATTTTTCATAATCTGTTACAGAAGTTGATTAATGTATTCAGTTCATTAATAGGCACTAAAGCAGAGATGGGACAATAGTATAAATTGAAGGGCCTCAATATAGTTGACAGGTCAAGATACTAAAAAATGTTCTTTTGTTCTGCTGCGCTTTCATGTGAATGCTAGAAGTTTGATTACAAGGCCCATTGGCTCTACAGAATTTGGAGCATTTTAATAATATACACCTGCTTCTTTATGATCTAGAGTGTTGGCAATGGGTTCTTATGTACATACATTCTTGTTCCAGAGACATTACTTGATACAACATACCGTTTTACTTCTATATTCCTTTAAAACGAGTCTTATATATATATATATATATATATATACATATATATATATAAAGGTAGATAAATATATATATATATATATATATATAATATTTGTTATTATCAGGTATTTGTAGAGCGCCAACAGGTTCTGCAGTGCTATGAACATAGGTGATATATATATATAAAAAAAACTATTACAGGTTCGAATGGGTAGAGGGTCTTGCTGAGAGTTGCACTGTTGTAGTTGGCTCGTATGAAGGTGAACTACAAACAGCTGGGCTCATAGGCTTACATGCTATGGGGTTTAAGGGGATAGCATTGGAGATAGGAAGGTTAGTGTAGGTTTATGCATCCCTGAATAGTAGAGTCTTCAGGGAGCACTTAAAGCTTTTAAAACTAGGGGAGAGTCTTGTGGAGTGAGGCAGAGAGTTCCACAAGATGGGAGCCAGTCTGGAAAAGTCTTGTAAATGGGAATGTGAAGTGGTAACAAGAGAGAAGGGGAGTAGGAGATCATGAGCGAAGTGAAGGGGATGGGAGGGAGAGTATCTAGAGACAAGGTCTGGGATGTAGGGTATGTGTGTCAGAGTGAGAATTGTGTGTTTAATCCTGGGAGCAAGAGGAAGCCAGTGTAAGGAAGATGAGCCTGGCAGAGGCATTCATTATGAATTGTAAAGAAGCTAGGCAGCAGCTAGGGAGACCAGAGAAGATAGAGTTGCAGTAGTCGAGGTGGGAAAGGGTGAGAGAGTGGATTCAAATCTTAGTTGTGTTTTGTGTAAGAAAATGTCTAAATTTAGCAATGTTTTTAAGGTGGAAGCAGCAGGCTTTAGCCAAGGACTGAATGTGAGGAGTGAAATAAAGATCTGAGTCAAGTGCGACCCCAAGACATCGGGCAGGTGAGGTTGGGGTAATGATAAAGTTATCAACAGTTATAGAGACATGGGGGGGTGGAGACTTTGGAAGAAGGGTGGAAAATAAGGAGCTCAGTTTTGGAGAGATTTAGCTTGAGGTAGTGAGAGGACATGAGATATGAGAGAGACAGTTAGTGACACGGGTTAGCAAGGAAGGAGATAGTTCTGGTGCAGAGAGGTATCGTCGGCATGCAAATGATAATAATACCCGTGGGACTTTATTAATGAACATATATACTATATATATATATATATATATATATATATATATATATATATAGTTTATATCAGCAATGCTTTGCAAATTACTTATATAGAAAATAAATGTTTTAAAAGTACTTAAAACGTTAATTTTATTAATAATTTAAAGAAAGACTTGCAAACTCTGGTGAGACTTTGTTGTGGCCAGTTGGGGCTATCTGTAAAAGATGTTTGTTCACTGCTCTAAGTATTCACTGACCTCGATTTAATAAAACCCATTTGAGAAACTAAAAGCTCAGAGAAAAAAACTATCAACATCACAACTTAGAAAATTGCAGAATTTATAAAGATTTGTAGCCGTTCTTCCTCGAGTTGTTAGTCACTCTGCATTATAATCAACAAAGCAGCATTTATCTCATTACCGGTTACCTCTTGGCACAGAGAACAAGTTCTACTGTGAAAGATAACAGCATCAAAAAAACTGATTCAAAACATTACAACCTAATTAAAATAAAATAAATTCTAAAACTACTTCCGTAAAACAGTCCACTTAAACATATGCACAAATGAAAACTGGAAACCAGTAATGTGAAAAGAAATAAAAATTAGACAATCCATTCAGCTTTGAATTATTGAGACATGACAGCGAGACCATGTACTTCATGGGCAATATTGTCTTTAGGGATTTTGCATACTTATCATGGTGTAGCTGAAAAATCCCAGTCATGGGGTAGATTTAACAAGTGCTGGGTGAACATGATTCGCTGTCAGCATTTACCATTGCACAAGTATTTCTTGTGAAATGCTTGTGCAATGTCGCCCCCTGCACATTTGCGGCCAATCGGTCGCTAGCAGGGGGTGTCAATCAATGTGATTGTATTGCAAAGGGATGATTTCAGTCCGCCACCTTAAAGGTGATGGAGAAGTTAAGGAGCAGTGATCTTCTGACCGCTGCTTCTTAACTTATTGTTCAGGTGAGCCTGAAACTTCAGGCGTAGAAAGCAGCATCTGCTACTTGTTAAATCTACCCCCATATCTCTTGAATGCACTCAGATGCCCATGACCTGCACCCGGAGACACCTTTTGTTCAATCTAGTAGCACTACTTTACCTTATCAAAACATACATCTAAATATTTTTTAATTAAAAACATTTACATGAACTACTTTGCAAATGTGTTGCGGTTGTATTGATTGTTTTTTTCTTTGCTAGTAATTCTCATTTGAAGGGCATGATATTATGTACGGAACACCTCACACAACTAATTGGTAGGAATGACAACTCATGAAACACTGGAAAAGATGGACGTAACAATGTTCAATACATTTGGAACTTGCTTTCACATTTACGATAAGGCCCATTGGCAACTTCACAAGTATCTATGAGTCTAAATCAAAGTGATCATGTGGCCTAATTGTCTTTGCTGGTATCACATTACCAGGTTTCTTTGTGAAAAAGGGATCAGACTATGAAAAATGCAGACACAGGCAAACATTTATTAAAGAATGTGTGTACAATGTTCCCAAACAGGTAACCTGTTCACATGCCTTTGGATCAGCTGCCAGTATTTAAAGGGACAGTCTACACCAGAATTTTTATTGTTTTAAAAGATAGATAATCCCTTTATTACCCATTTCCCAGTTTTGCATAACCAACACATTTATAATATACTTTTAACCTCTGTGATTATCTTGTATCTAAACCTCTGCAAACTGCCCCTTTTTTCAGTTCTTTTGACAGACTTGAAATCTAGCCAATCAGTGCCAGCTCCCAGATTACTTCACGTGCACGAGCACAGTGTTATCTATATGAAATATGTGAACTAACACCCTCTAGTGGTGAAAAACTGTTAAAACGCAATCTGAAAGAGGTGGGCTTCAAGGTCTAAGAAATTAGCATATGAACCTCCTAGGTTAAGCTTTCAACTAAGTATACCAAGAGAACAAAACAAAGCAAAATTGGTGATAACAGTAACCTGGAAAATTGTTTAAAATGACATGCTCTATCTGAATCATGAAAGTTTATTTTGGCCTAGACTGTCCCTTTAACATAGTCTTGTCAGTCATCTTAGATGAATGTGTCTCTGTTGACTGACATCTGCGACCTTCAAGGTTTTGGACAGGTTAAGAAGCAGTGGTCGTAACATTCAGTCCAACGAGATGGCCCCAAAACTGCTCCACAGCTTCATAAATGAGGGCCACATTGCTGAATGGAAATTTCAACTAGCAGTATCTCAGTGTTAATGCAAACAACAATAGCAGTTAATAAAATTTGCTGAATATAGTAACAGTAAAATTGCTATTGGTGTAATTTATCTAAATCTACAGTGTTCGCTAATGCATATTCTAAAAATGCATATTATGCTAACAGTGTAATTTGCCTGATTTAAAAATGTTCCAGGTTTAAAATATAGGAAGAAACAGAAGTATCAACAGTGCGAACTAAAGATACGTGAGTACATTATCAATTGTTTGCAATCCAAAATTGTAACTGAGAGAGTTTTAGCAAATTTTAGCATTACAAGTTACAATTCATTTTATGAAGATGATTTTATTTCTTCAGAGCTGTCCAAATAATCTAAATGATAACCAGAAATAAGCGATTGCACGGATGGTGTGTTCATTTATTACATGATTTATTGAGTATTTGTATGTTCACAAGAATTTGAATTGTAAAGCAAGTCTTCATCTTCACAGTTCTTTTTTTTATTCCAATCATCAAGGGATGGTTTAAGGATCAAAAATGACTCTAATGAGATAATAGGGCTGTGTTATAATTCTGTTTGATATTATGAGATCCCTCACTCATAGCTATCAGCTGTAAGACATCAAAGAGAATTAAGATCTATCACATTCTGCTGTGACTCAACCAATGTCAACGAGAGTGTATAACGTAAAGCTTCACTATTTTTGAATCTTGATTTAGGTCAGAAGCAATGGGATGGGAACATGATAAATGCTTCATGTTATGTCCAGACTCTTAATTTAAAAACAATTAAAGCAATTTCTCTCAACGAAAGCAGCAGTTAATTACTTGCAGTATTTAAGACGTTTTCTGCTGGAAAAAAAACAATTATTGTGCCAGTTTTTTTTCTTATTCCTCTTATTCCATATTACCCTATTGCAGAAGCAATATGCTGTTTTGCAAAGAACAACAGCAGTTTTGAGGTTTTTGAGGTCAAACCCAATAACTATTAGAAGAAAAAAATTATTATAATACATTAACTTAGGTCTGTTTTAACATGCAGTTTTATTTTCAGTGTGTTACCCACAGCTGATATAAATACATCACATTGATTGAAACAGTTTTGGGGAAAAAGATGTTTTTAAAAATATTTCATTTTCTTAAAGGGACACTGAACCCAATTTTTTTCTTTCGTGATTCAGATAGAGCATGCAATTTTAAGCAACTTTCTAATTTACTCCTATTATCAAATTTTATTTATTCTCTTGGTATCTTTATTTGAAATGCAAGAAAGTTTAGATACTGGACCATTTTTGGTGAACAACCTGGGTTGTTCTTGCTGATTGGTGGATAAATTAATCCACCAATAAAAAAGTGCTGTCCAGAATACTGAACCCAAAAAAAAGCTTAGATGCCTTCTTTTTCAAATAAAGATAGCAAGGGAATGAAGAAAAATTGATAATAGGAGTAAATTAGAAAGTTGCTTAAAATTGCATGCTCTATCTGAATCACCAAAGAAAATATTTGGGTTCAGTGTCCCTTTAATTTATCACTACAAAATTCAGACAGCACTTTGCATTGACAGATTTTGACAGAAGTATTCCAAATCTATCATATTTATTTAAATTTAAAGGAAATTAAACCCAAACTTGTTTCATTCATGATTCAGATAGAGCGTACAATTTTACAAAAAGTTCCAATTTACTTCTGTTATCAAATTTACTTTGTTCTTTTGTTATTCTTTGTTGAAAAGCAGCTAGGTAATAGGTGCAGGAGTTTGCAGGTGTCTGGAGTAATTAATGGCAGAAGTTTAAGATAACAAAAGCAGTTGTGTTTGCTGCCATGTAATGCACGCTACCTACCTAGGAATGCTCTTCAACAAAGAATATCAATGCAAATTTAGCAAATTTGATAAAAGAAAGAAACTGAAAACTGTATGCTATATCTGTATAAGGAAAAAAGGCTTAGGTTTTATGTCTTTTTAACTGATTTGAGCACTTGAAAAAACCCTTTTTGCTCTTTCAAATTACTTATCTTAAAGTTGGGTTGACCTTAAGTACTTGCTTGAAGGGACGGTCAAGTCAAAAATAAACTTTCATGATTCAGATACTGCATGTAATTTTTTTTTTTTTAATATCTTTATTTATTGGCCAACAGTGTGAATGATTAAACAAAATATAAACATATTTTCGTTATACAACTCAGAAAATATACATTAAATAAGGAAAAAGTAAAGTAAATCATGCAATATATTATTATATTACAACCTTAGTTCCTCTCTTCCTTTTCCTTACTTCTTTTTTTTTCCTTTTAATTATAATTCAGGTCTAATTAAAGTGAAGGAAAATGGGATAGGATACCATCACACTTATTATACTGTTGGAGTTTTTTTTTTTTTCTATTTACTTGAGCAATCGGGAATAGACAAAGACATAACTCATACCAGCCTGGTATGGCCAAAGCAAAAAAAAAAAAAAAAGGAAACCAGGGCAAAAGAAACAAAAAAATATATATATTACCGTACTCCTAATAAGACTATTTCGGAGTATCTAAATGGATATATTAAATAATCAATTTAATTAATTGAGAGCGTTTTGATAAATAATGACCACTTTAAAAAAAAAAAATTGCCTACATCTCGGGCGTCATGTATTTTTGTATTTAGCTGCTCCAATATGCATTGCTTTTTCATGCAATTCTTGATCTCCGAAATGCTGGGGATAGAAGTTTCTTTCCATTTTTTAAAAAAATTAAATACATGGCAGCTAAGATGGCCATGTTAATAATTTTCCCCTTGCAGGATAGATCTTCACCCTCCATCCCCAAGAATATTACCTGTTTCAATGAAAGAGACAGAAGGGAGATCCGCAATAGTTTACTTAACCAAAACTCTAATTTGGACCAAAGATATCTGATTTTTGAGCATTCCCATATCATGTGTTTGAGATTAGCGGATGGCAGTGAGCATTTTGGGCATTTATTAAAATGAGAGTTTCCACATTTGAGCCCCTTTTCATGCGTGTAGTATGTCATATATAGCAATTTAGTGTGGGATTCCCTCCATGTTGTGGAGAGAGTAGTACATGAAACTTCCAAGATAGATGATTGTATATAAGTATCTTCTATCAAGCCTGATGCTATGACTATTTCCTCAAATTCATAGGGCCTTTGAGGGAGATAAGAAGTTGATAACAATTGGATATAGACATGTGCCCGTTTCTCACTAACATCAGCCAATTCTCCAGTTCACCCCATGCCCAATTATATCCAGAAGCATTTATTAGCTTATCAGCATAGTGCCTAGCCTGTAAATAAGCGAAGAAATATTTCTGAGGAAGATCAAATTCCCTTATAAGGGAGGCAAAGGTTTTAATACATCTTCCTTCTACATCTATTAGATGGATAACCTTGTCTAGGCCTAAATTATGCCATCTTTGAAATAAGGCTGATTGTACCCCTGCATGAAATTGAGGATTCCACTTCAACGGTAAATATCTGGAGACCCTGCCATCCAATTCTAGTAATTTACAGATCTTCCTCCATGCCTGTATTGGATTAACAATAGACCTAAAAAAATGTATTTCAACTGGAATTTCCTTATTATCAGTATGTATTAAAGCAGTGGTAAGAAATGAATGCCATGAATGCATAATTATATAACTGAATATGGGGCAAAGCGCAGCCTCCAAATTTTTTGGGTAAGGACAATTTCGCCAATGATATTCTGTTTTTTTTCTCAATGCTGAATTAAATCCTAATATCTTTCCCTTTCAGTATCAGTGGAGTATTTTGGCATGCATATAGTATTTTCGGGAGAAGGACCATTTTGTATAACGCTATACAGCCTGACAGTGAGAGGGAAAGATTTTGCCAATTTTTCATAATTTCTATATTTTTATTTAGTGTTGGAAGAATATTATGGCCATACCAATCCTCTGGATTAGATGAAATTGTAATACCCAGATATTTAAAAGAATTGATAACAGTCTTAAAAGATGTATTTATCCAGGATTGTTTGGTCTGTTTAATCTATAATAATTCGGATTTGGAGATGTTTACTTTATATCCTGAGAATGAGTAAAATTGATCAATGATTGATAACAACCTTGGTATATTAATCTGAGTATTCCTGGTATAGATAAGAATATCGTCCATATATAGAGCTATAGAGCTCTTTCCTACCTATTATAATACCTTCAATTTGCTGCCTGACTAGGACAGCCAAAGGTTTGATTGCAAAATCAAAAAGAAGAGGGGAAAGGGGGCATCCCTGCCTGGTACCTCTATCCAACCTGATACCTGTAGATTCTCTACCATTGACCAGTAATTTTGTATGAGCCTTGCTGTACAGATTTTTGATAAATTCAAGGAACTTGCCTATGAAGCCAAATTGCGATAGAGTAATGTACTGAATCGAATGCTTTTTCCGCATCAATTGAAATAATTGCCATGTCAACAGGATCCTCCCCCTCTTGCCTGTATTTTGCTCTCATTTTGAAATAGTCAATGGTGAGGAAAAGTTCCCGTATTTTGGCCGAATAATTTCTGTGGGTCAGAAATCCTGGTTGATTTTTATGAATAATAGTAGGAAGAATGGTTTGTAATCTGAGGGCCAAAATTGAAGTCAATAACTTATAGTCTGTGTTCAGCAGAGCTATTGGTCTGTAGGACTCTTTTTTAACTGGATCTTTCCCAGGTTTTAAAATAAGAGTAGTAAAAGAAGCCGCAAAATTAGAAGAGGCTGGGTTACCCGCTATGTACATATCATTAAAAAGCATAGCTAAATATGGGGCAATAGAGGAAGATAGTATTTTATAAAATTAATTCGGCAGGGCGTCGGGTCCTGCTACTGCATGTAATTTTAAACAACTTTCCAATTTACTTTTATCATCAATTTTGCTTTGTTGTATAATTAGTTGAAAGTTAAACATAGGAGGCAAATATGCTAATTGCTTAGGCCTAGAAGGCCGCATCTTATCTGAATGCATTTTGATAGTTTTTCACAACTAGAGGGCTTAGTTTATGTGTGACATATAGATAACATTGTGCTCATGCACATGGATTTACCTAGGAGTCTGTACTGATTGGCTAAAATGCAAGTCTGGCAAAAGAACTGAAATAAGCAGGCAGTCTGCAGAGGCTTAGATTGATACAAGGTAAATACGGAGGAAAAATATATATTAATATAACAGTACTGCAACAGAGAAGAAGGAGACAGCACACGTCCGATTCAAGGTAGAGGTATTTTATTGCAAATGGCACACACTAGTAATAAACTTACTAGAAAATAGAATAAAAACAGCAAAAGGCAGCGATAGTATAAATCACTTCACCACAGCAAACAAATAGCATCAGAAGAAACAGGAAGGCGTCCGCGTAGAAACAATTTCAGAAGTTCCCGCAATGAAGGCGATAGTATAGCCATCAGGATACATCATCAAACGACCTCCCACCTTGTTCTACGGATGCTCAGTACAGCCAAAAAGCCTCAACGCATTTCGCCAGTGGAACCCCGGCTTTTTCAAGAGCCACCGGCTGTACTGAACATCCGTAGAACAAGGTGGGAGGTTGTTTGATGATGTATCCTGATGGCTATACTATCGTCTTCATTGCCGGGAACTTTTGAAATTGTTTCTATGCGGACGCCTTCCTGTTTCTTCTGATGCTATTTGTTTGCTGTGGTGAAGTGATTTATACTATCACTGCCTTTTGCTGTTTTTATTCTATTTTCTAGTAAGTTTATTACTAGTGTGTGCCATTTGCAATAAAATACCTCTACCTTGAATCGGACGTGCGCTGTCTCCTTCTTCTCTGTTGCAGTATTGGTGTGTACGTCCGTGGATGAGAGACCTCCAGATTCTTGTACAGCAGCACTCCCTTTTGGCTCCAATTTGGCTTTCCCCTGTTTGCGGGACATCGCTGTGAAAGAATTTTCTGAATAATCTACCATATTCCTTGATTCACGCTGTCTGGTAAAGTAGCGCAGCCTTCTTTTTCTATTTTTGTGTATGTATTAATATAACAGTGTTGGTTAAGCCAAAACAGGTAATGGGTAATAAAGGGATTATCTATCTTTTTAAACAATAAGAATTCTGGTGTAGCTGTCCCTTTAAGTACTTCCTATTGTAACTAAAGATTTATATATATATATATATATATATATATATATATATACTGTTTTTATCTTGCTTAATGTGACAACTTTAGTAGAATCTACAGCCCTATCCACGGGTTAGTTTTGCTTAATTTTTGGCAGGCTAATCCAAACAAAAACTTATTTAGCAGGAAACAAAAACAGTGTCAGTGATGTTTCAGTGCAATCAATCTCTCCTACTTCAGACAAATTCAAAGTGCAGGAATCACATCTATATAAACCTTCTCACAAACATGAGTATCTAATCACAACCTAATTAAGAACAATGCTTTAACAAAGACAACAGTGTCACATACAAAATTGTACCTAAAGATGCAATTTCTTGTACATTTAATATTCTGTAACTGGTAACACTTTAAGGGGAATCAAGTGCCAAATTACTATACAGTGTCTCTTTAGTTTATTTCCAATGACTTGTTATACTAGCTGAAGAGTGTAAGAGTAATAAATGTATGGATTTTGCTCCTTTATATTTATTTTGTATTTGCAATAGCTGTTTGTTGAAACAACAACCTATTGTTATCAATTACATGCCCAATAAAAGGGGATGAGCATGCCGGAAGAACAGCGGACTGTTGTTAACTAACAGTCATCGATCTCGCTGCTCTTCGGCTTATTTGCAGCTTTCTTTGTACCCTGTCACTAAGCACCCACACCATTGTAAGGTTTGTAAGGTAAACACCTTAAAAAATAGTAAATAAGATCACAACTGCAGACTTGATTATGGTCAGGAATGTATCACCTAGTTAGACAGGCTATTTGTTAGCATAGACTGTTTGGATATAGGTGAAAAAGATTAATGTCATTTAAAAGGCAATAAACAAATATAAATTCCCCCAATACTTATTTCAACTTAGGAGGGGGAAAAAAAGGAATTAGACTTTATCTTCAGTAGTGTAATAAGTAATCCTAGAAACAGCTAAACGCTGGAGTGGGAAGAGATCTTTGCAACAGTGTTCCAGGAACTGACAATATCACTGATAGAAAGACTCAGTGGTTGTTATGGTGGTAAATCTTCCAGAGAGATGAGTTACTAAATGATACAGTACAGTGACTGGAGAAACTTCCCTCTTACCTCCGTATGCAGCGCAGAGAGCTATTAGAAGAAATGAGCAGCTGAACGCTGAGACCGCTACAGAGCGGAGCTGAGTACTGAAGTGGGAGGATCAGAGCTCTTGAGTGACAGCGGCACACGTTGTTTGTAAATCCGAGATTCTGAGGTGAAGCGGCCACTCCGATAGTAGGGTAAGAGCTAGAAATGTTCATAAAACAGATGTGGCTTAGAGAACTGTGAGAGTGAAGTCTCTGAAACAGTAAACTGTGTGGAAGAGTTAATACGCTGCAATCCAGTGGAGACCTGTGCATATAACAGCAGATCGGTTATAAACAGTTCCTGAGTAAGAACGATTTATCTTTAGACTTGATTAACACTTGTTCTATTTGTAATCCTCTGAAGGGAAAAGCATGTGAAGTACAGCATGAAAGAACATGAAGGAATTGTAATCCAATATTAGGATTAAGGAGAAACACAGTAGCGTAGGTTTGCAGGGATGCAGATAGCTGCTACAAGTGCAATTACTAAGCACCTGTTTGCAGTCAGGTGACGACTTAAAAGCAGGTAGGAAGAGCAGGTAATGTGGAGAGCTGGAAAAGGTGGCCTGGAATCCTTACATACGCCCCCCATCAAGGAAGCCGATCCTTGGCTTGATGCTTCGGACGTTGAGGGTAGCGCCTGTGGAACCGGGATAATAGGTGAGGAGCATCTATGTGGGTATAAGGTTCCCAGGTGTCATCATCAGGAGAGAACCCTTTCCAGCGAATGAGATATTGCAATTGCCCATTGTAGATTCTGGAATCAAGAAGGTCTTGGACCTCAAAGGAATCAGAGTCCAACGGCGAGGCAGCAGGAGGCAGGATACTAGACGTAGGGGTTGAGTCAGTGGCCGGTTTCAACAACGACACATGGAAGGTCGAGTGGATAGGTATAGTGGATGGAAGTTCCAGAGTGACTGCATTTCGGTTGACAACACGGGTAACAAGGAATGGACCGATGAAAAAACCGGAGAGTTTCTTACAAGGAACTGGTATTTTAATGTTTTTTGTGGAGAGCCAAACCCTATCCCAACTGCATAAGTGGGGGCAGGTCTTCTACGTAAATCGTAGTACTTCTTCTGAGAAGTTTGGGCGTTTAGAATATTCCATCTTAGGAAATGGAAATTCTCCGCTATGGTTTGTAAGAGGTCATCAACGTTTGGGGAGTTAGCTGGTTGACTATCCTGTATGCTGAAGTTGGGGTGAAAAGCATAATTTGCAAAGAAAGGCGATAGATTAGTAGAACTGTTGTTGGAATTATTGTAAGCAAACTCAGCCATGTATAAATAAAAAGAGAGAAGCGCTCAACCTGGGAACGAACAAAAGCATAATAGCTTGTTCTATGGCTAGTTACCACCCTAGAAGCAGCCTCTTTTTGCTCAATATGTGCCTTTCACAGAAAAGAACTTTCCTGTAGCATATCAGTCTGATCCTGACTTCACAGTACAGTCCAGCCCCGAAATACCAGGCAATCCCTTTCTGAACAAGAGAAACAGCAAAACCCCAGACGTACGTTTCGGCCTATTGTGGGCCTCGTCAGTGAGGTGCAGCCATATCCCTCTAGGCACACTGAGCAACGGGTCCACGTCTGGATTCCCGCATCACACTTAGGGAGACTTCCCTAAGTGTCATAATTTGCATAAATAAAAAGAGAGAAGCGCTCAACCTGGGAACGAACAAAAGCATAATAGCTTGTTCTATGGCCACCCTAGAAGCAGCCTCTTTTTGCTCAGTCCAGACGTGGACCCGTTGCTCAGTGTGCCTAGAGGGATATGGCTGCACCTCACTGACGAGGCCCACAATAGGCCGAAACGTACGTCTGGGGTTTTGCTGTTTCTCTCGTTCAGAGAAGAATTGCCTGGTATTTCGGGGCTGGACTGTACTGTGAAGTCAGGATCAGACTGATATGCTTCAGGAAAGTTTTTCTCTGTGAAAGGCACATGTTGAGCAAAAAGAGGCTGCTTCTTGGGTGGTAACTAGCCATAGAACAAGCTATTATGCTATTGTTCGTTTCCAGGTTGAGCGCTTCTCTCTTTTTATTTATGCAAATTATGACATTTTGGGAAGTCTCCCTAAGTGTGAAGCGGGAATCCAGACGTGGACCCGTTGCTCAGTGTGCCTAGAGGGATATGGCTGCACCTCACTGACGAGGCCCACAATAGGCCGAAACGTACATCTGGGGTTTTGCTGTTTCTTTCGTTCAGAGAAGAATTGCCTGGTATTTCGGGGCTGGACTGTACTGTGAAGTCAGGATCAGACTGATATGCTTCAGGAAAGTTTTTCTCTGTGAAAGGCAGATGTTGAGCAAAAAGAGGCTGCTTCTTGGGTGGTAACTAGCCATAGAACAAGCTATTATGCTATTGTTCGTTTCCAGGTTGAGCGCTTCTCTCTTTTTATTTATGCAAATTATGACATTTTGGGAAGTCTCCCTAAGTGTGATGCGGGAATCCAGACGTGGACCCGTTGCTCAGTGTGCCTAGAGGGATATGGCTGCACCTCACTGACGAGGCCCACAATAGGCCGAAACGTACGTCTGGGGTTTTGCTGTTTCTCTCGTTCAGAGAAGAATTGCCTGGTATTTCGGAGCTGGACTGTACTGTGAAGTCAGGATCAGACTGATATGCTTCAGGAAAGTTTTTCTCTGTGAAAGGCACATGTTGAGCAAAAAGAGGCTGCTTCTTGGGTGGTAACTAGCCATAGAACAAGCTATTATGCTATTGTTCGTTTCCAGGTTGAGCGCTTCTCTCTTTTTATTTATGCAAATTATGACATTTTGGGAAGTCTCCCTAAGTGTGATGCGGGAATCCAGACGTGGACCCGTTGCTCAGTGTGCCTAGAGGGATATGGCTGCACCTCACTGACGAGGCCCACAATAGGCCGAAACGTACGTCTGGGGTTTTGCTGTTTCTCTCGTTCAGAGAAGAATTGCCTGGTATTTCGGGGCTGGACTGTACTGTGAAGTCAGGATCAGACTGATATGCTTCAGGAAAGTTTTTTCTCTGTGAAAGGCACATGTTGAGCAAAAAGAGGCTGCTTCTTGGGTGGTAACTAGCCATAGAACAAGCTATTATGCTATTGTTCGTTTCCAGGTTGAGCGCTTCTCTCTTTTTATTTCAGCCATGTATAAATAGTATGCCCAATTGGTTTGGTGATAGGAGCAATAACAGCGCAGATACTGCTCAAGCCATTGGTTTAGCTTCTCAGTTTGCCCGTTAGTTTGTGGGTGGAAGGCTGTACTTAGACGATGGTCAATTTGTAAGTGTTGAGCAAGATGTTTCCAAAACTTAGAGGTGAATTGAGTACCCCTGTCAGTTGTTATGATAGTTGGAAGACCATGGTATCTGACAACAGAATTCAGAAATAGTTGAGCTGTTTCACTGGAACTTGGTAGTTTGTGAAATGGAATGAATATCGCCATTTTAGTCAGGATGTCCGTGACGACAAGAATGGTGTTAAAACCAGTGCTTAAGGGTAGTTCCACTAAGAAGTCCATGCCTATGTGAAGCCATGGTCTGTTGGGTATTTCAATAGGTATGAGGTGACCGTAAGGTTTGTTTCTATCCTTTTTAGAAGTAATACAAATGGTACAGTCCCGTATATAAGCTTTAACTGTGGAAATCATGTCTGGCCACCAATAGAACCTGTCAAGGAGTGTTTTGGTTTTGTTTATGCCTGGATGACCCAAAAGTGGAGGATTATGATGTCGGATTACATCTTTTCTAAGGTTTTTTGGTACGTATAGTTTCTCTCCATGGAAGTACATGTTATTCCGGAAGGTAACTTGGTTGTAGGGTATTTCAGTGTCGGAAAGTAGTGAATGTTGTACTTGTGACTCAAAAGTAGGTAAAACACCTAAGAATCTTTCAGCTGGGATAATTGAAGTAGGTTCTTGTGTATTTATTGGTCTTGGATCCCTTCTGGAAAGCGCATCAGCTTTACCATTCCTAGCAACAGGTCTGTAAATGATTTGGAAATTAAATCTGCTGAAGTATAAGCTCCAACGGACCTGTCTACCTGAGAGTGTTTTGTTCTTTTGCAAAAATTCAAGATTGCTATGATCAGTATAGATCAGAATGGGAAGAGATGTGCCCTCTAACAAATGTCTCCAGTTCTCAAAAGCTCTTTTAATAGCGAGTAACTCTTTCTCACCGATGGAATAGTTCATCTCTGCTGAGGAGAGTAACTTTGAGTAAAATGCCACAGGATGATCAGTATAGATCAGAATGGGAAGAGATGTGCCCTCTAACAAATGTCTCCAGTTCTCAAAAGCTCTTTTAATAGCGAGTAACTCTTTCTCACCGATGGAATAGTTCATCTCTGCTGAGGAGAGTAACTTTGAGTAAAATGCCACAGGATGAAGTGGTTCTTTGAGACCTTGCCGTTGTGATAAAACTGCACCAACAGCGTAGTCTGAGGAATCCACTTCAAGAGTGAACTGCAGAGAAGGGTCAGGAAACTGTAAAATTGGAGCAGAGGTAAAAGAGTCTTTAAGTGATTGGAATGCTTTTGTTGCAGCATGGTTCCAATGGAAAGGAACGGAAACATTAGTAAGTGAGGTCAGAGGTTTAACTTTATGTGAGAAATTCCTAATAAACTTTCTTTAGTAATTGCTAAAACCAAGGAAACATTGTAAATCCTTCCTGTTTGAGGGTTGTGGCCAGGTTTTGACGGAGTCGACTTTATTCTCTTGCATTTGTATGCCCTTTGGTCCAATGGTATAACCGAGAAAATCAATCTCTGTGGTATGGAAGACACATTTCTCCAACTTAGCATAAAGTCGATGTACTTGGAGTCAGGAGAGAATCCAGCTTACATGTTTTATGTGTTCGTCAAGGTTGTTGGAGTAGATAAGAATGTCGTCCAGGTATACTATTACACAAACATCAAGTAAATCGTGGAAGATGTCATTCACAAAGTACTGGAAGGTTGCAGGCACATTGGTGAGACCGAATGGCATGACCAGATATTAAAAAAGACCGTACCGAGTACAGAATGCGGTCAGCCACTCGTCGCCTTCCCTTATCCTAACGAGGTTATAAGCCCCTCTTAAGTCCAGTTTAGTAAATACTTTAGCATGTTGTAGCCTTTCAATTAATTCCGGGATGAGTGGCTACGGATAGCGGTTCTTGATGGTGATTTTGTTTAGTTCCCTAAAGTCGATAATAGGGCGTAAAGAGTTATCCTTATTTCTAATGAAGAAGAAACCAGAAGCAGCAGAAGTTACAGAAGGTCGAATAAAACCCTTCTTTAAATTATCATCCAGATAGGATTTAAGGTGATCCAGTTCAGGTTGCGACAATGGATAAAGATGTCCAAATGGTGGTGTCGTGCCAGGTTTTAGGTCGATGGGGCAGTCATAGGTGCGATGTGGTGGGAGAGTTTCCGCTTCTTTTTTACTAAAAACATCAGAAAACTTCAAATGGACTTCAGGAATTTGTGTGGTTTCTGAGAGATGAAGTAAGGAGCGATGTTGGTAACAGGTCTGCTTACAATAGGATGAGTTAAAATCCAGCTTTAAAGAACTCCAGGTGATATCAGGTTCATGTAACTGGAGCCAGCGTATTCCAAGGACTATAGGTAAAAGAGGTGATGTAATAACATCAAAGGTGATATATTCTTGATGTAAACCAATAGTAGTAATGAGAATAGGAATAGTGTGGTGAGTGATAGGACCAGATGAAATTTCAGAACCATCAACTACTTTAATAGAAACAGGAGACAATTTTTTGCTCAGTGGTATTTTATTTTTCAATACAAGGGAAGCATCAATATAATTTTCTTGTGCTCCAGTGTCAATTATTGCCTCTGTCTTCATATGCCTGTTGTCCCACTGCAAAGAGAGAGGTAGAATACAGTGAGCTGGAAGATCACGCACAATCAATGAAGTCAAAGAAGAGTGTGACTTACTGTTTTTGTTCTTGTGCAGAGAGGTACACTCACGGATTGAGTGAGAAGCAGAACCACAGTACATACATAAGCCTCTAGACTTTCTCCTGAATCTTTCCTCTGAAGAAAGTGGGCCTCTGAAGACACCTATTTCCATAGGCTCAGGGTTACTCGAACTAGAAGGATGGGGTACATGAGTCGGCATAGCAGGCCTTCTAGGACTAGAATCTCCATAATGGCGTTCAGACTTTCTTTCTCTAAGGCGTCGATCGATTTGCATGGAAAGTCTGATAAGGCCTTCCAAGGTATCTGGGAGCTCAGTGCGAGCAAGTTCGTCTTTCACTTGCTCAGACAGGCCCAGACAGAATTGATTTTTCAATGCAATGGTGTTCCATTGACTGTCGGTAGCATATTGTTTGAAGTCAGTTATATAACATTCCACTGGGCGGTTACCTTGTTTTAGCTTCCTGAGCTTTGTCTCAGCTGTGAGCTGTACATTTGAATCAGAGTACAACTCGTCCATAACAGCAAGAAATGATTGCAGAGAAGAGAATTGTACTATTAGTTTCGAAGAGGGTATCAGCCCATATGCGGGGTTCCCCGTGTAAGTAGGAGATCATGGTTAGCACCTTCACTCTATCATTCGGATAAGTGATAGGTTTTAGATTAAAAGTCAAAAGGCAAGCGTTTCTATACTGTCGATATAAAGCTCTATCCCCATTAAAATGTTCTGGAGAGGAAATATGAGGTTCAACTGTAGAATCAGTAGTGTGTGATTTTGGAGCTGTAACATCCTGAATGGCTTTCTATAAAGTGTCGTTTTCAGCCTTTAACTCTCTCTCTCATGCCCTGAGTGAGCTCATCCACTCTATGGGATAAATTGTACACTATATTGGGAAAGTCTGCTGGATCCATACCTTGGCTTAGTAATTCTGTAAGGTTTGTAAGGTAAACACCTTAAAAAATAGTAAATAAGATCACAACTGCAGACTTGATTATGGTCAGGAATGTATCACCTAGTTAGACAGGCTATTTGTTAGCATAGACTGTTTGGATATAGGTGAAAAAGATTAATGTCATTTAAAAGGCAATAAACAAATATAAATTCCCCCAATACTTATTTCAACTTAGGAGGGGGAAAAAAAGGAATTAAACTTTATCTTCAGTAGTGTAATAAGTAATCCTAGAAACAGCTAAACGCTGGAGTGGGAAGAGATCTTTGCAACAGTGTTCCAGGAACTGACAATATCACTGATAGAAAGACTCAGTGGTTGTTATGGTGGTAAATCTTCCAGAGAGATGAGTTACTAAATGATACAGTAAGGTGACTGGAGAAACTTCCCTCTTACCTCCGTATGCAGCGCAGAGAGCTATTAGAAGAAATGAGCAGCTGAACGCTGAGACCGCTACAGAGCGGAGCTGAGTACTGAAGTGGGAGGATCAGAGCTCTTGAGTGACAGCGGCACACGCTGTTTGTAAATCCGAGATTCTGAGGTGAAGCGGCCACTCCGATAGTAGCGTAAGAGCTAGAAATGTTCATAAAACAGATGTGGCTTAGAGAACTGTGAGAGTGAAGTCTCTGAAACAGTAAACTGTGTGGAAGAGTTAATACGCTGCAATCCAGTGGAGACCTGTGCATATAACAGCAGATCGGTTATAAACAGTTCCTGAGTAAGAACGATTTATCTTTAGACTTGATTAACACTTGTTCTATTTGTAATCCTCTGAAAGGAAAAGCATGTGAAGTACAGCATGAAAGAACATGAAGGAATTGTAATCCAATATTAGGCTTAAGGAGAAACACAGTAGCGTAGGTTTGCAGGGATGCAGATAGCTGCTACAAGTGCAATTACTAAGCACCTGTTTGCAGTCAGGTGACGACTTAAAAGCAGGTAGGAAGAGCAGGTAATGTGGAGAGCTGGAAAAGGTGGCCTGGAATCCTTACAACTATACTAAACTGTTTAACCCCTAAACCGCTGCTCCCGGACCCCGCTGCAACTAAATAAAATGTTTAACCACTAAACCGCTGCTCACGGACCCCGCCACCACCTACATTATATTTATTAACCCCTAATCTGACCCCCCCTACACCGCCGCCACTATATTAAATATATTAACCCCTAATCCTAAATCTAACCCTAACCCTAACACCCCCTAACTTAAATATAATTTAAATGAATCTAAATAAATATTCCTATCATTAAATAAATTGTTCCTATTTAAAAATAAATACTACCTATAAAATAAACCCTAAGATAGCTACAATATAACTAATAGTTACTTTGTACCTAGCTTAGGGTTTATTTTTATTTTACAGGCAAGTTTGTATTTATTTTAACTAGGTAGAATAGTTACTAAATAGTTATTAACTATTTAATAACTTCCTTGCTAAAATAAATACAAATTTACCTGTAAAATAAAACCTAACCCAAGTTACAATTACACCTAACACTACACTATCATTAAATTAATTACCTAAATTAAATACAATTAAATACAATTAAATAAAATTAAATAAAATTATCTAAAGTACGAAAAAAAACCCACTAAATTACAGAAATAATAAAATAATTACAAGAATTTTAGACTAATTACACCTAATAGGATTGAGCTCGCATTCTATTGGCTGATTGGAACAGCCAATAGAATGCAAGTTCAATCCTATTGGCTGATTGCATCAGCCAATAGGATTTTTCCTACCTTAATTCCGATTGGCTGATAGAATTCTATCAGCCAATCCGAATTCAAGGGACGCCATCTTGGATGACGTCATTTAAAGGAATATTCATTCGTCAGGTAGTCGTCGGCCAGGAAGGATGCTCTGCGTCGGATGTCTTGAAGATGGGTCCGCTCTGCTTCGGATGGATGAAAATAGAAGATGCCGCCTGGATGAAGACTTCTGCCCGTCTGGAGGTCCTCTTCTGCTCAGATAGGATGAAGACTTCTGGCTGTCTGGAGGACCACGTCTGCCCGGTTGGGTGAAGACGTCTCAAGGTAGGGTGATCTTCAAGGGGGTAGTGTTAGGTTTTATTAAGGGGGATTGGGTGGGTTTTAGAGTAGGGTTAGGTGTTGTGGGTGCTGGGTTGTAATGTTGGGGGGGCATTGTATTTTTTTTTACAGGTAAAGAGCTGATTACTTTGGGGCAATGCCCCGCAAAAGGTCCTTTTAAGGGCTATTTGTAATTTAGTGTATGGTAGTGATTTTTATTATTTTGGGGGGCTTTTTTATTATATTAGGGGAATTAGATTAGGTATAATTAGTTTAAAATTCTTGTAATTATTTTATTATTTTCTGTAATTTAGTGTTTGTTTTTTTGTACTTTAGATAATTTTATTTAATTGTAGTTGATTGTATTTAGTTTAGGTAATTAATTTAATGATAGTGTAGTTTTAGGTGTAATTGTAACTTAGGTTAGGTTTTATTTTACAGGTATATTTGTATTTATTTTAGCTAGGAAGTTATTAAATCATTAATAACTATTTAATAACTATTGTACCTAGTTAAAATAAATACAAACTTGCCTGTAAAATAAAAATAAATCCTAAAATAGCTAAAATGTAACTATTAGTTATATTGTAGCTATCTTAGGGTTTATTTTATAGGTAAGTATTTCATTTTAAATAGGAATAATTTTTTAATGATAGAATATTTATTTAATTTAAATTATATTTAAGTTAGGGGGTTTTAGGGTTAGGGTTAGACTTAGGTTTAAGGGTTAATAAATTTAATGTAGGTTGCGGTGGTGTAGGGGGGTCAAATTAGGGGTTAATAAATGTAATGTAGGTGGCGGCGGTGTAGGGGGGTCAGATTAGGGGTTAATAAATATAATGTAGGTGGTGGTGGGGTCCGGGAGCAGCGGTTTAGGGGTTAAACGCTTTATTTAGTTGCGGTGGGCTCCGGGAGCGGCAGTTTAGGAGTTAATATGTATAATGTAGGTGGCGGAGGTGTAGGGTGGTTAGATTAGGGGTGTTTAGACTCGGGGTACATGTTAGGGTGTAAGGTGTAGACGTTCCCATAGGAATCAATGGGATATCGGGCAGCAGCGAACATAAGCTTTCGCTGCTGTCAGACTCCCATTGATTCCTATGGCATCCGCCGCCTCTAGGACGGCTGATTGAAAACCAGGTACGCTGGGCCGGAATAGTGGCGAGCGTACCTGCTAGTTTTTTGATAACTAGCAAAAGTAGTCAGATTGTGCCGAACTTGCGTTCGGAACATCTGTAGTGACGTAACCATCAATCTGTGTCGGACTGAATCCGGTGGATCGTATGTTACGTCACTATATTCTACTTTTGCCGGTCTGTAGGGTTTGATAACTACAGCGAATCAGGCTCGCCACAAATACGCTGCGGAATTCCAGCGTATTTGCGGTTGACAGCTTGATAAATAGAGGCCTATGGATAGGCTAGAAAGAGTTTTTGCTATACAGTATATAAACACAAACAAAAAAAGGAATAAATACAATTTAATTTAGAAAAAATATAAAAGCCAAACAATTTTATGTAAGGCAAGATTACTGATCATTTTTAGTTAATATATTATGTTTTAGGTAGGGTTTGTGTTCTATGTGGAGCTTATTTTGCAGTTCCTTAAGCCCAATAATGTAAATGTTATGTAAATAAAGTAATGTTCCTTTAAATACACTCCTGCTTGTTTATAACAAACAAAAGTATGAATTAAACAGACTATATGGTTATATCAGGATACAACTATATAAACAGCTGATACTGCTGGATATTTAGAAACAAGGAAGTGACTATAGTGTAAATGTTTAGTCAGTAGATAAATATTTATTAAGGGAAAAAAACAGACAGAAGGTATAGCCTAACAGTCGTACAGTAAATTTTCTCTGCAGCGTTTCTAGTAAAGCTTTCCTAACTAGTTCCCTTGAGCTACCTTTCCTATTTCATATACTTACAAAGTATGTTCTAACTGAATGACATGCACTAGATCATTCTCATTCACACTCAGCATGGTCTGAGACACTTCCTGTTTTCTCCAGCATATGAATAACAAGTAACCTGTGTGGCACAATCAGACTAAAGTCCAAAAGACCATAGTACACCAGAGTTTCTCTTACTGTTTTTATTCATTTGTTACATTAATTGTGTTCTTTTTTGGGACACAGATCATATCAAATACCTAGCTTTGACAATAGAGGGAGTGCAGAATTATTAGGCAAGTTGTATTTTTGAGGATTAATTTTATTATTGAACAACAACCATGTTCTCAATGAACCCAAAAAACTCATTAATATCAAAGCTGAATAGTTTTGGAAGTAGTTTTTAGTTTGTTTTTAGTTATAGCTATTTTAGGGGGATATCTGTGTGTGCAGGTGACTATTACTGTGCATAATTATTAGGCAACTTAACAAAAAACAAATATATACCCATTTCAATTATTTATTTTTACCAGTGAAACCAATATAACATCTCAACATTCACAAATATACATTTCTGACATTCAAAAACAAAACAAAAACAAATCAGTGACAATATAGCCACCTTTCTTTGAAAGGACACTCAAAAGCCTGCCATCCATGGATTCTGTCAGTGTTTTGATCTGTTCACCATCAACATTGCGTGCAGCAGCAACCACAGCCTCCCAGACACTGTTCAGAGAGGTGTACTGTTTTCCCTCCTTGTAAATCTCACATTTGATGATGGACCACAGGTTCTCAATGGGGTTCAGATCAGGTGAACAAGGAGGCCATGTCATTAGATTTTCTTCTTTTATACCCTTTCTTGCCACGCTGTGGAGTACTTGGACGCGTGTGATGGAGCATTGTCCTGCATGAAAATCATGTTTTTCTTGAAGGATGCAGTCTTCTTCCTGTACCACTGCTTGAAGAAGGTGTCTTCCAGAAACTGGCAGTAGGACTGGGAGTTGAGCTTGACTCCATCCTCAAGCCGAAAAGGCCCCACAAGCTCATCTTTGATGATACCAGCCCAAACCAGTACTCCACCTCCACCTTGTTGGCGTCTGAGTCGGACTGGAGCTCTCTGCCCTTTACCAATCCAGCCACGGGCCCATCCATCTGGCCCATCAAGACTCACTCTCATTTCATCAGTCCATAAAACCTTAGAAAAATCAGTCTTGAGATATTTCTTGGCCCAGTCTTGATGTTTCAGCTCGTGTGTCTTGTTCAGTGGTGGTCGTCTTTCAGCCTTTCTTACCTTGGCCATGTCTCTGAGTATTGCACACCTTGTGCTTTTGGGCACTCCAGTGATGTTGCAGCTCTGAAATATGGCCAAACTGGTGGCAAGTGGCATCTTGGCAGCTGCACGCTTGACTTTTCTCAGTTCATGGGCAGTTATTTTGCGCCTTGGTTTTTCCACACGCTTCTTGCGACCCTGTTGACTATTTTGAATGAAACGCTTGATTGTTCGATGATCACGCTTCAGAAGCTTTGCAATTTTAAGAGTGCTGCATCCCTCTGCAAGATATCTCACTATTTTTGACTTTTCTGAGCCTGTCAAGTCCTTCTTTTGACCCATTTTGCCAAAGGAAAGGAAGTTGCCTAATAATTATGCACACCTGATATAGGGTGTTGATGTCATTAGACCACACCCCTTCTCATTACAGAGATGCACATCACCTAATATGCTTAATTGGTAGCAGGCTTTCGAGCCTATACAGCTTGGAGTAAGACAACATGCATAAAGAGGATGATGTGGTCAAAATACTCATTTGCCTAATAATTCTGCACACAGTGTATATTTTTCCATAGTTTTTCACAATCTTACTTTGCAGGATCAGACTGAAATACTTCAGGAAAGTCTTCCTCTGTGAAAAGCGAACTGGGCTAAAAGAGGCTGCTCCTGGGTGGTAAATCATCATTGAACTAGCTGATGAGCTGTTGATTGTTACCCTTGGAAAATTTGATCCAAGAAGGCTGTGAAAAATTGTCTTTATTATTTAAACTTCTGATGTTTTGTTAAAAAAATACACAAAAATACTCTGCTCTCATGGATATCAAACTGCAAACACAACACAGGTTTATAAAATAAAAAATATATATTTTTTTTAAATATATGTGTGCCTGTAACGAGCTGGTTGTGGTTGTGGATCTCAACTGCGGAAAATATATGATTGTATGCCTTACTTTAAGATACAATGAGGAAGTTACAATGTATCTGTCTGTATGGCAGTTGAAAGTTACTATTTGATTTTAATTCCTGATCAGTATTTCTGAATCAGGTTGCACAGCAGTTGTTAAACAAACGCACCGTGGATGGGATACACTTTTCATGATAGTCACTGAGCACACAGGGGGAGCGTTAGGTGAGTACAGATGCAGCAGGCTGTTAGTCAATTGAAGTGTGATACACGCTGATAGCTGTGCTGTTTGTGAGAGCTGACAGGCAGATGGGTGGAGCCGGTATTAAGTGCTGTGCTGTAGTGTTACTCACAAAGTTCAGTCTGAAGTTTATCACGCTACTCCTGAAGCTTGTGAAGAGAAATATGAGGAGGTATTCTGTGAGTGTGGTCCAATGTAAGTTAAGCGTCTGTACAAGGTTATAAAGTTCACAACTTATATCAGATGAGACTGCAGTTGCGGTTTGGAAAACACTCGATCTGCCAGAGGCAATTAAATTAAAGCAGGAAAATAATGCAGCAGCGGTGTTTGTTAATCCAAATTTGGAAATGTTCAGACTTAACATATAAGTCTCTTTCAGTTGCTCAAGTAGGCTCCGTATTAGAAAAGGTTTAAATACCTTCAGATAGTTAGACTTGAACAGAGAGAGGTAAATCCCTGCAGCAGGTTTGTGAAGCTGTATGCTAAACTGGAAACAATACTGAAGCAGGGAGGGAGGCGTGTCCAGGCTTTAAATAACCTTGCTAGGTGTGAGCACAGGTAAAAATTAAAGGGACAGAAAGGAATAAGGAAATCCATGACAGTGCCACAATTATTGGCACCTCTATGAATTCATATGAGAAATATATATTTGAAGTAAATTCCCATTGATAGTTTAAATTTGTTAGTACACCTGGGTGACTAGGAACATGAAATTGTTCAACCATGACTTCCTGTTTTACACTGGAATAAATATGATGTAACACATAGGCCAAATTCCCCTACTCATTCATCACAGTGGCTAAGACCAAGAAATATAGCTTCACAAAATGGAAAGTGGCTATAAGAAAATAGCCATCAGGGCTATAATTGGAAAGTTTCAGTCAACTGGAAATGTAAAGAGTCAACCTGGAAAAGGACATGTGTCTATATTGTCTCAATGCACTGTGAAGAGTTTGGTTCGGGTTTCCAAAATATCTCCAAGGATCACAGCTGGAGAAATGAAGTAATTATTTGCATCTTGGGGTCAGAACGTCTCCAAAACTACAATCTGATGTCATCTACATCACCACAAGTTGTTTGGAAGGGTTTCAAGAAAAAAACTTCTACTCTCATCCAAAATCAAACTCAAGCATCTTCAGTTTACCAGACACTGCTGGAACTTCAAATGGGATTAGGTTCTATGGTCATATCAAACCAAAATACAGCTTTTTGGCAATAAACACCATAGGTGGGTTTGGCGCGCAGAAATAGGTAGCCGTATGGAAAAGTACCTCATGCCCAAGGTTAAATATGGGGGTGGTTCCTTAATGTTTTGAAGCTGTTTTTCTGCCAGATGACCTGGGTATTTTGTTAGGATACATGGCATCATGGAATCAAATATCAAAAGATATGAAATGAACACCTGACTGCCTCTGCCAGAAAGCTTAAAATGGGCCGTGTTTGGATATTTGGACAATGATCCAAAACATACATCATAATCATCATAGCAATGGTTTACTGAGCACACAATCAATATCCTGCCATGTGCCATGGCCATCCCAGTCCCCTGACTTGAAGCCCATAGAAAACCTGTGGGGTGAACTGAAGAGGTGAATCCGCCAGCGTCAACTTAGAAAATTAAAGGATTTGAAGAGATTCTGTATGGAGGAATGGTCTCAGACCCTTGCCATGTATTCTTCAACCTCATTAGGCATTATAGGAGAAGAGCTGTTATCTCGGGAAAGCGAGGTAGCACAAAGTATTGACTAAAAAAGGCCAAATTGTGGCACATATATTTTTAACAAAGATTTTTTTTTTTATAAACCTGTGTTGTGTTTGCAATTGTTTGATATCCATGAGAGCAGAGTATTTTTGTGTACTTTTTGAACAAAAGATCAAAAGGTTAAACAATAAAGACACATTTTCACAGCCTTCTGCTTATATTTACTAAAGGTGCCAATATTAGTGGAGAGCACTGTATGTATCTCAATGTTAAAGCCCTTTGCATGCATTTTTTTTTCTATCACCTGAGACCTCATATCTTTTCACCCTTATAACTTTTTATTGCAATTTTTTTAAATAATTTTTATTAGATAGTGTTATTAGGAGTGTAACTGTACTTTTAAATGTAATTTTGATGTATTTTTTGGAACTTTTTTGTCAAGCATATCAGTTATCCGGAGCTCTGAAGTTGCTCTATCCCTATGCTCAAATGGACACATTAACTTTCAACCTGTAATACAAAAAAAAAAAGAACTATGATAAACTAATTTTCACTTGTGCATAACAGTTAGCACACAACTTATAACCTAGCACTTAATATGTCCCAATTATTTATTTTACCTTGTGGAGTATATTAAATTGTTTACAAAAAGCATCTTTAACTATTTTTCTTTCATTTGAAATAACTACTTTTGCATGTTGTACCCCTACCTATACTGAACATTTCTGTACTGCATCTAAGGCTATTAAAAAGCTATGTAAACAAGAGGAGAAATTACATCCCCAGTGGGGGGATGGTAGTGATAAGTACTACAATTTTAATTTTAAATTTTAAGTGACTTTTGTGAATACAGAGATAGTATAAGTAGAGTGTTGTGTAGAGTGAAAAAGCTATGTTAAGGATGCACAAAAATTACAAGTAGTTGGTACATTTTTTAAGTGCTATTCAAAGCACATGTACAGGCATGTAGTTTACACTAATAAAATGTCTAGCTGTTACACAAAAATTGATACAAAATAAACATTATTTTCCTTAATAATGTCCCCTTACACTATTAACCTATAAACCATTAGATCAGACGTCTATCATATTTAACTCCTATGCAATTCAAATCCATTATTAAAATCCTGAAATAGTAACATAGTAACATAAATAAATGAGGTTGAAAAAAAGACTGAAGTCCATCAAGTTCAAGCTATACAAATCTAATATACTTGCAAAAAAGATCCAGTTGAACTTAAATTAATCCCATTAAAAAAGGTGATCCATTTAACACAAGCAATCATATCCCTGAATTTGGTTTCTAGCCAGAAATGTATCCAAACCATTTTAAATTTATCTAAGATATTGGCATTCACTGCCTCCTTTGGTAATGAGTTCCACAATTGTATTACTCTTACAGGGAAAAAAAGTTTTCGTTGCAGGAGATTAGATTTCCTTTCCTCCAGCCTTAAATGATGATACAATTTTCTTGGAATAAACAGAGCTTCTGCCATCTCTGTATATGGGCCCTGAATATATTTATATAAAGTAATCCTGTCACCTCTCATGCACCTTTTTTTCTAGAGAAAACAGACCCAGTTTGGCTGACCTCTACTCATATCTTAAATTCTTCATTCCCCTTATTAGCTTTGTGGCCCTTCTCTGAACTTTGTCTAGGTCTGCAATGTCTTTTTTTTTAGATGGGTCCCCAGATATGCACTCCATATGCAAGGTGAGGTCTAACCAGGGATTTATATAGTGACAGATTTATGCCTTCCTCTCTTGCATCAATTACTTTTTTAATACATGCTAGTATCTTATTAGTCTTAGAAGCCGCTGCCCTGCATTATGCACCCATCTTTAGCTTGTTATCTATTACTACTTCCAAATCCCTTTCCTCCTCGGTTTGGCTAAGTCTAGTCTAATTTAAATAATACATTGCCTGCTTATTTTTACTTCTAAAATGTAGAA
This sequence comes from Bombina bombina, assembly GCF_027579735.1. Taxonomy (NCBI): domain Eukaryota; kingdom Metazoa; phylum Chordata; class Amphibia; order Anura; family Bombinatoridae; genus Bombina; species Bombina bombina. Next base: position 537,947,543 of record NC_069504.1, on the reverse strand, counting down.
TCTTGCATTTTCCCTATTAAATCTAATTTTCCATCTACCTGCACCATCTTTCTAATTTTTGCTGAGCCCCTTGTAACACAAGTTCATCCTGCTCTGACCTAATGACCTTACAAAACTTTGTATCATCTGGAAAAATAGAGATGTTGCTATTAAATCCTTGCTCCAAGTCATTAATAAAAATATTAAAAAGAACAGGGCCCAGTACTGAACCCTGGGGGACTCCACTGATTACCTTTGTCCATCTGAGTATGATCCATTTGTTACTACTGGTTGCTCCCTGGCTTTTATACAGTTATTTATCCATGAGCTAACATTTTTAGCTATCCCCAGTCCCTTAATTTTGTGAATTAATCTCTCATGTGGCACTGTATTAAACGCCTTTGCAAAATCTAAGTATATCACATCAACTGATTCCCCTTTATCTATATTTTTACTTACTTCCTCGTAGAATCTAATTAGATTAGTTTGACAAGATCTATTTCTCATAAAACCATGCTGATTTGAACTCATAATCTTGTTCATATTTATATACTCATCAATATAATCCCTTCAAGTATCTTCCCCACTATTGATGTCAGACTAACTGCTCTATAGTTTTCTGGTTGAGCCCTGCTTCCCTTTTTGAAAAGTGGCACCACATCAGCTTTACGCCAGTCCTGGGGTACTATGCCTGAGTATAATGAGTCTTGAAAAATTAAGAATAGAGTTTTGTCTATAACAGTGTTGAGTTCCCGTAAAACCCTTTGGTGTATTCCATCTGGGCCTGGAGTTTTATTTACCTTAATATTATCTAGTTTTTTTTCCTGACATCCTCTAGACATAACCCAGTTAATGGTATGGGCTTGTATGTTCTAGTTTGTTTCAAAGTATCCTCCATTGATTGGTTACTCTTTTGTGTATACTGAAAAAAATAATTGGTTTAGTATCTAAGCCTTTTTTCCTGTCACTGTTAATCATGCTACCCTCAATGCATTTTAATGTACCTATGTTGTCCTTCTTAGATTTTTTTTTCATTTATGTACTTAAAAAAACCTGTAAAATGCTAAAACCTTCTTCTTTATTAAACCTCTGACCACTACCTTGTCAGTAAAATTCTCCCTGCTGTCAATACCCTAACTGACAAACCCCATTGGTAAAAATCCCCTATTAATCCCCCTAAATACCAGATTACATTTGTTTAAAATGTCTCTGATATTAACCAATTAACCCCTAGATACTCATTTATAACCTCCCTGCTATTAACCCACTAATCACTAATTACCCCCACACTTCTTCCAGAAGACCTTTCTAAACATGATCCTTAACCTAAACATGACATCCTATTGGTTGTTTATACAACTAACAAGATAAAATCGAATTCTATTAAAAGATTGCAATTTAAAATAGACCAATAGGATCAATGACCTTCTAATTGAATTATTTAAAAAAAAAAATCAACCAATAGGAAAAAAATAACATTTGAAGTAATGTATAAAATCTGTAAAATGGAGGAAAAGAGGCAAAACAAGGTGGGGGATAGCATAAAGAGGACTCCATGCTGCACTGAATGAAGGCAATGGATGTTAGCGACATATTGAAATACTGGACACCAAAGAGAAGAATTCAGATGGTCAGTAAACTTTTTTTTTTGTAATTTAAGATTTATTTATTTTTTAAAGTAAATTTTAAACATCAGCCAGTGGGAGAAAAATCAAAGCTAGAATATCTGTAAAATGGAGAAATGGAGAAGAAGCAGAAGTGGAGAGGGACAGAACAAAGAGGACTCTATAATGTGCTGGATGAAAATGCACAAAGGGGATATCGATCAAAATACTTGACAGTGGTGGATCAAGATTCTGGAAACTGGACTAAAATGGTAAGGAGAATGGGGTATTTTTTATTTTTGTTTATAAAAAAGTTTTTTTAAGTATTTATACAGTTCTCTTTTTTACTATCTTGAGATTTTGGGGCATCTTAAGGTAGAAGTAAGTTTATGTGGGGGGTCCAAGTTGTGAGTTGTCTTGGGGTTTGGTTTGGTAGGGGTCTTAGGTTATGGGTCATTGTAGGAGAGGTTGTCATGTGGTCAGAAGTGTGGCAGGGTCTTAAGTTTGGGATCCTGTCATTTCAAGTCTTGCAGTAGGGGTCCAAGGAGTTTGTGGGGTGATTACCTGTTTGGGTGTTTATAGGAGGGATAATTAGTTAGAGGAAAAATAGTGGAGGGATTTTTACAGATGGGGATCTGGTGGTTAGTGGGTGAAGAGCAGGGGGACTTTAATCCCATAAGGAGTCTGGCAGGTAGGGGTTAGTTTGCAGAGAGTTTTTGCATTGTGATGTGGCAGCTTAGCTATTAATATTAGAGTAGAGGTTAATGTGTTGGGGGTCTGATGGTTAAGGTTAGACATGTGCATAGTGAAAAAAATCGGTTTGGTTCGGTTCGGACCGATTCGAAATTTTTCGAAGTTCGGTTCGGATCGATTCAAATTTGGAAAATTTTGAATCGATTCGTTTCGGATTCATTTCGGATTAATTCGGAATCGAAGAAATTCAGCTGGATTCGGTTCAATTCGGTTTGGTTCGGAAATTCGGAATTTCGGTAAGTGTTAGGTGGGATTAGACTAGAATTATGTACTGTATATTAGGTGTAACCCATAGCAGAGTGATATAACCTAATATACTGTACAATACTAGTGTAATCCATGGCCATCCGAATTTACCGAATAAATCCGAAGTAATTAGAATTTATTCACGAAATTCGGCAGTAATTTAATTCGGAAATTCGGTTCGATCCGAATCGCCGAATTTTCAGAATTTTCAGAATTTCCGAATCGAACCGAACCAAATTGCACATATCTAGTTAAGGTGTTGATTATGGTGGCTTTAAGTAGACTTTAGTGATGAGGTAACAGTTTATACCAGTTTTTACAAACCTCCATTACAAGTTGTTTTTCATGTGCAACTCTAAATTCATAATATCAATGTAAATATGGCTAGCACTAGTTTGTGCTTTAGATGATATGTTTGGTATGGATTGGTTTGGAGGCATGCACAAATTAAGTATTTTAACCAAAGGCATGTAATATCAAATCAAGCTATCGTGAATAAGCAAGGCTGAAGCCAATCTAACATGCCATGTGTAACCAGTAAAACTTGATTTATAATCTATGGCAAACACTTTAACAATTCTTCTTATCTTAAGCTTTCTAGTGGTGTGTCCAACAAATTGTCAATATACAATTTATTAAATATACTACATCACGTGATTCAAATGCTCACTAAAGCTTTAGTTGCTTATACCTCTCCTGTTTTGAAATGATAAAATCCTGTTTTCAGTGATCTACATTTCTACAAGTTTTACATGTATTATGGGCCAGATTATGAATAGATCACTATTTAATGCTCCAGTTCGAGCATCTGTAAAACAAAAACACAAGCGCAACCCCTATTCACAGTTGCTAAATGGTTTATTTAAACAAATACAGTGCACATATATATATGCACTTACAAAATAGTAGATAAAATAAGCATATTGTTAGCTTTTCCCGCATAACGTTTATGGCTAAGGAGATCTGAATTGTAAACTCGTCCAACTTGATATAGCCAAACCAGGGATAAGACTAAAAACATCCGTGTACAAAGACATCTCCGACTCAACGCCACCTCAGCAGATTTTATCAAGAGATTTACAGAGTTCAAGCATAACTGTGCTAGACGTAAGCTCTTGTTGGGTTGCACTCGTATTATGAGTTGAAAGTAAAAAGTTATCGCTCTTCTGATAACCCGACAAGCACAAAAAGCAGAAGTTAGATAATTCAATGCACATGTACAGGCATGTAGTTTACACTAATAAAATGTCTAGCTGTTACACAAAAATTGATACAAAATAAACATTATTTTCCTTAATAATGTCCCCTTACACTATTAACCTATAAACCATTAGATCAGACACCTATATTTAACACCTATGCAATTAAAATACATTATTAAAATCCTGATTTAGTAACATAGTAACATAGTAAATGAGGTTGAAAAAAAGACTGAAGTCCATCAAGTTCAAGCTTTACAAATCTAATATACTTGCAAAAAATATCCAGTTGAACTTAAATTAACCCCATTAAAAAAAGGTGATCCATTTAACACAAGCAATCATATCCCTGAATTCTGTTTCTAGCCAGAAATGTATCCAAACCATTTTAAATGTATCTAAGATATTGGCATTCACTACCTCCTTTGGTAATGAGTTCCGCAATTGTATTACAGGGAAAAAAAATTTTCGTTGCAGGAGATTAAATTTCCTTTCCTCCAGCCTTAAATGATTATACAATTTTCTTGGAATAAACAGAGCTTCTGCCATCTCTGTATATGGGCCCTGAATATATTTATATAAAGTAATCCTGTCACCTCTCATGCACCTTTTTTCTAGAGAAAACAGACCCAGTTTGGCTAACCTCTACTCATATCTTAAATTCTCCATTCCCCTTATTAGCTTTGTGGCCCTTCTCTGAACTTTGTCTAGGTCTGCAATGTCTTTTTTTTAGATGGATCCCCAGATATGCACTGCATACGCAAGGTGAGGTCTTACCAGGGATTTATATAGTGACAGAATTATGCTTTCCTCCCTTGCATCAATGCACTTTTAATACATGCTAGTATCTTATTAGTCTTAGAAGTCGCTGCCCTGCATTATGCACCCATCTTTAGCTTGTTATCTATTACTACTCCCAAATCCCTTTCCTCCTCAGTTTGGCTAAGTCTAGTCTCATTTAAATAATACATTGCCTGCTTATTTTTACTTCTAAAATGTAGAACCTTGCATTTTCCCTATTAAATCTAATTTTCCAACTACCTGCCCATTCTTCTATTTTTTGCTGAATTCCTTGTAACACAAGTTCATCCTGCTCTGACCTAATGACCTTACAAAACTTTGTATCATCTGGAAAAATAGAGATGTTGCTATCAAATCCTTGCTCCAAGTCATTAATAAAAATATTAAAAAGAACAGGGCCCAGTACTGAACCCCGGGGGACTCCACTGATTACCTTTGTCCATCTGAGTATGATCCATTTGCTACTACTCATTGCTCCCTGACTTTTATACACTTATTTATCCATGAGCTAACATTTGTAGCTATCCGCAGTCCCTTAATTTTGTGAATTAATCTCTTGTGTGGCAATGTATCAAACGCCTTTGCAAAATCTAAGTATATCACATCAACTGATTCCCATTTATCTATATTTTTACTTACTTCCTCGTAGAATCTAATTAGATTAGTTTGACAAGATCTATTTCTCATAAAACCATGCTGATTTGAACTTATAATCTTGTTCATATTTATATACTCATCAATATAATCCCTTCAAGTATCTTCCCCACTATTGATGTCAGACTAACTGCTCTATAGCTTTCTGGATCAGCCCTGCTTCCCTTTTTGAAGAGTGGCACCACATCAGCTTTACGCCAGTCCTGGGGTACTATACCTGAGTATAATGAGTCTTGAAAAATTAAGAATAGAGGTTTGTATATAACAGTGTTGAGTTCCCGTAAAACCTTTTGGTGTATTCCATCTGGGCCTGGAGTTTTATTTGCCTTAATATTATCCAGTTGTTTGTTTTTTCTGACATCCTCTAGACATAACCCAGTTAATTGTATGGGCTTATATGTTCTAGTTTGTTTCAAAGTATCCTCCATTGATTGGTTACTCTCTTGTGTATACTGAAAAAAATAATTGGTTTAGTATCTAAGCCTTTTTTTCCTGTCATTGTTAATCATGCTACCCTCAATGCATTTTAATGTACCTATATTGTCCTTCTTATTCACAGTAGCCAAATGGTTTATTTAAACAAATACAGTGCACATATATAAATGGTAGATAAAATAAGCATATTGTTAGCTTTTCCAGCATAACCTTTATGGCTATGGAGATCCGAACGGTCCCTATGTTTGTAAACTCGTCCAACTTGATATAGCCAAACCAGGGATAAGACTAAAAACATCCGTGTACAAAGACATCTCCGACTCAACGCCACCTAAGCAGATTTTATCAAGAGATTTACAGAGTTTGAGCATAACTGTGCTAGAAGTAAGCTCTTGTTTGGTTGCACTCATATTATGAGTTGAAAGTAAAAAGTTATCGCTCTTCTGATAACCCGACAAGCACAAAAAGCAGAAGTTAGATGATCGCACGCGCTTTTACATATTCCCCAAAAGAAGTCAATGGTGCAGAAATCCCCCTATTCAGACACAAACCCGATCATATATTCTCATCTCCACTAACCGGACATAAAAATATGAATATTTTACATTCCAATGTTCTTCACATACAAGAATATGTTTTATTTATTCATAAATATGTATTTCTACATATATAGTATTTTGGGACAGTATATATCTATACCTATATATAAACATGATTATATATAGGTATAAATACACACATATATGTAGAATATTGGAATGTGAAATATTTACAGTAAATACACAGTATAACACTTTATTAAAAATTAATATTGCATAAATATGCTTTTACATGTTTTCATCTACTTGACAACAAAGGGCTCTGATGCAATTGTTAATATGTCTATATATGTATCTATATGTATTTATGTGTTTATATGTGTAAATATATAAATACACATATAAATACATAAATACATTGGTACACACACATATTTATATCTTTAGAGAAGTATGTGTATGTATCTCAATGTTAAAGCCCTTTGTAAACCTTTTTTCTAACATCTGAGACCTCATATCTTTGAGCCCTTATAACTTTTGTGTGCAATATTTTTTTTTAGATCATTTTTATTAGATGGTGTTATTATGAGTGTAAATGTACTTTGTAAAAATGAAAAAAAGACAAGTGGGGTATTACTCCTTTATGCTCTGTGGCTGGTTTACTTTACCATCAGTGGAAGTAAGATACAGATAGTCTGTATGTCAGCACATCAAGATCTGACGCGCTTCATGCATGCTTTGTAATGTATTTTTAATGTGTCTTGTGCAACTTTTTTGTTTTGCAAAACAGTTAATCGGGGCTCTGAGGAAGTGGGAATCATTCTAGCGTAACTCAAGATTGTACTCAAAAAATCTCGTTTACTTTCAGCTCGCAGTCGCATTACTGACAACTTCTAATACCAGCAATTAGTGTGCACTGGTATTTCATGAAAGCGATATTTAGCATTCCACTTTTAATTTGGCCCTAAAACTTTACATTTATTTTTCAATATTTTAACAGCTAATGAAATTTTTTTAAAAATACATCTTCATGTCATTCTCAGACTAATCTTTTCTTTGAATGCATCATTCTATCTAGCATTTATTTAGTGTCTAATGTCACTTTAAGAAAACAAAGGAACAAGCTTAATATCATGTTTGTTTCTTTATCAGCGGTAATAAACTCTCCATTTTATCGGATGCCTTGGTGTGCTGCCTTTCTCTTTGCTCAAGCTTAATATCATTGTCTAGGCTATTTCTAACCTTAAAACATTGTGCTGCCCTGCATTAGAAGTAAAACAATTTTATTTTGGCAGAGCAAGTCAGTGACCTCTGAGCTTCATATCAGGAAAAAAATATTCCTACATTCACTATAAATGTTTCCTTTTATGTTCCATTTGCATTAATATTAGATCATAAATATGAATGAGCTTAATACATTTGTGAATAGCTCTCAAGATAATTAATTTGATTGTAATAAGCAAGAAATTGCCATGCTCTACAGAGTGTGCCAACAGTACTGCTTCTCAGAGGATTGCACTTCTGTGTTCAACGTGCCAAAGCAAGTGCTCGGTGTCACCTCCCAAAACCTGTAAGTTTAAGAAGCTTGTGACATACCATTGTCTAGTTAAAAGGCCACTGACAACAGAACCATGTCTATATAACACAGAAAAACAACAATAACATGAACTTTTAATGTGAGTATATGTGTATATATATATATGCAGAGAATACATAAATACATTTAATTGAATGAACAAGCTATAAGTGGTTATTTTGTGTCAAAACTTAGGTTTATTACATTAATCATGTGAGATATAGTTTGTTGCTGGAACTAATAAGGGGTCTACCTTTCTTCTTTGTATAATATATATATATATATATATATGTATATAATGTATAAAAAAATATGGTCAGTTTGATGGAGTAATATTTTATTTTATTGTATTATTTTAAAATGTATTGATTCTGAGATAGAAACTTTAAAAACACACACATGCTAGTGTCAGACCACAACATCTTAGAACATGTGGTCTGATATTGGCACAAGTGTTTCTAAAAAAAATATATTTTTAAATGATACAATAAAATAAAATTGTATTACTCCCTCATACTCACCACAGTTTTGTTTGTTTTGTGGTAATTCATGAGTGCAAGTGGATCGATAATCCAAGTGGGACTCGATTACATTGAATGGACTTCCTCCCAAATATGCTAAACAGCGATGAGGTAGAGACATTTTCAGAAGACACAAGTCCTGTGATTGAAGCAATTTTGCAGTATGCCTAAAAACCGTGAGTTCAATAACAAAATGTTCATAACTCCTTGTCCTTCAGTAATGAAAGTGACCACTTAAAATCTAAAATGTATAATAAAGTGATTTCCCTGATGACATTGTATGTAGAGGTTAGAACAGCTAAAATCCTACTAAAACATTACTGCTGCAATATTCCAATAATAAAAAAGGAATTTAAAGTTTGTGACATTACAATTATTGCAATTTGAGGAATTGCATATTTAATATCACATGTTACGTTTAGCATTTGCAAAGTAACTAAATGACTGCTAGTGAGGTGAATAGTGCATCCACTCATAAACACTAATTTAACCTTAAATGTAACCTGTGACATTTTAACTTTTTAAATTTGGTTGCTCCTTTTCATAGTAATGACTGCCATATTATTAATGGCTTATTTGTTAGACATAACCCAATGCCCTCCTATTGTGCAGGTTCCACAAATATGGAAGAGGAAATTGCTAAAGTTACAGCAAACTCTATGATTTCATTGTTCTGTTTTACATTGACTTTTGTTGATATTACCCCCCCCCCCCACACACACACACACACATACACACACACACAAACCTATTACCATGATCACTGCTGGTGCAAATCTACAATGTTTCATGTGTAGACAAGAGAGCACTCTCTTTATAGAGCACGGACCGGATTGGCCAACTCCTTATTCACATATGAAATTATATATGTCCAGCTACATATATAAAACAATGTCCTTTATTGTTTCATAAGGTCCAGGTACATTTTTGTGTCTGGACTTATCATTTCACAAATCTACTTTTAAAATATATATTTTTTTTTTCATAAATGTATTGATTAATAAATTGAGAACATTGTTATATACATTCATGTTTTATTTTGGTTGCTGTAGCTGTAAAATACTTTGGATTTGTTTCAAAATTTGTGCTTGTTCCACACTTCATAAAGAGTCCAGATCTCAGAACAACCAAGCATCATATATAAGGTGATTGATTAGAGAGGGGCACAAATCATTTACACTAAATCCTAAATGACCACAATCAAGGTAAATAGTATATGTAGCAGTTCAGAGATTTTGCTTCATTTTTAGGTGACAGCTGTATTTCTGGCACTATAGAAAGTATGGGACAAGCACTAACTTTACAACACAAAGCAGTGTGTTATACAGCAAAATCGAGAAAAATAAATCATGAATGTATATTACAATACTGTTGTTTTTGTTAATAATAATTAATATATTTAGTAGGAATTTTATTTCAATATCCCTCTAACTGAACATTGCACTAATTTTTCTCCTGTTCACCTAAAAGAGAATAAAACAACTTTTTGTGTGTGTGAGTTTTTCCTTTCTGCCAGTGAGTAATAGATATTAGGTTCAGTTAAACATAATCAGTTAGTTAGTTTTAATTTAAGTTTGAACAACTTTCACTTTACTTGTTTCAAGTAAAAATATATCTGTTTTCTTTTAGCTTTCTACTAATCTCCATCCCAGACTTGCTAGATGGATATAGACCAGCATCATCATTCACCAATGATATCTAGTAAGGCGGAAATGGAGGTTAGTGGAAAGGGTAAAAAAATATTATCCTCATAAAGTACCATCTTATAATGCATCTGACCAATCTTTATGCCCTCAGCTTGCATTGCACTACTTATTTTGGCCACCAACATTTAGACTATAAGGGCAAATAGTAATAGGATAAAGTGGATAACCTTGCCTAACTTCTATTCTAGATCAAGGTTTAGAAAACAACACCATTACCTTGTGTATACATTTCAAATGAAAATCAAATCTAAACAGAGATTATGACAAAAATCAAAAGCTTTCTCTGACATTTTGGAAGAATTGTCACTGGTTGTCTTTTTCTGGGTACATACAATATCAGTTGTGAGGCTTTGTAAGAATTGTCCAGGAATAAAGCCCTTTTGGTCAGTATGTATAAGGTTTAGAAAATATTTTTAATTCTGGCGGCTAAGATTTTAGCAAATAGTTTAATATCAGTAATTGTTTAGGAGAAACATTTTTCAGATGATCCTGAGGCATTCTTGCATTCTGATGGAGACTGACTGAAATAAATGGAGTGCAAAGGTAACCCATAATCTATTGCTTGCAATAACTTTAAGAGTTAACATTGTGTTGTCAATTGTGCTTGGAATATTTTAGGAGTCGTTCTCTGCAAGTTTAACCCCTTAAGGACCACAGCACTTTTCCATTTTTTGACCGTTTGGGACCAGGGCTATTTTAAAATTTTGCGGCGTTTGTCTTTAGCTGTAATTTTGCTCTTACTCATTTACTATACCCTCACATATTATATACCGTTTTTCTCGCCATTAAATGAACTTTCTAAACATACCATTATTTTCATCAAATCTTATAATTTACTATATAAAAATTATAAAATATGATGAAAAAATGGAAGAAAACACACTTTTTCTAACTTTGACCCCCCAAATCTGTTACACATCTACAACCAGCAAAAAACAACCAAAATAAATAGTTTCTAAATTTTGTCCTGAGTTTAGAAATACCCAATGTTTACATGTTCTTTGCTTTTTTGCAAGTTATAGCGCAATAAATACAAGTAGCACTTTGCTATTTCTAAACCACTTTTTTTTCAAAATTAACGATAGTTACGTTGTAACACTGATATATGTCGGGAATCCCTGAATATCCCTTGACATGTATATATATATTTTTAGTAGACAACCCACTTTTTCACAACTTTTTTTTTCAAACTTTAGGTTTCTCACTCATATGATTTGCAAACAGCTCAAATTAAAAAATCGTTACTTTTTCAGAAAGTCTGCCAGTACTAAATAAAAATATTATTTTTTTCATTCAATTGAATCTGCAGTGTTTGATCCCCTCTTAGCCCCCAACCTCCCTGATACCCCCAAGCTCTCTAAACCCACCCCCCTCTACCTATTTACTGCCATCTTGGGTACTGGCAGCTTTCTGCAAGTACCCAGTTTGGCCCCAAAAGTGTCTGTTTTTTTTTAATAGGATATTTTCTGTAGTGTAGCTGCCCCCCCTCAACATCCTACCTCCCTCTTCCTTTCAGATCCCCTGCCCAACAGCCAATATGTCCCCACCTAGGCATCAATGCAAAAAACTTTGGCCGCATAATTTGTTATTTGGCCGCTTCCGCCTACTGAGGAGAAACACTCCACAACCAGATCAGGATGCCGGTACATTGATGGGCCGCCTATCCACCTCCCATCTGCTGCTCCCACCCACCAACGATCGGCACCATCAATGCTCGATGCAGAGAGGGCCACAGAGTAGCTCTCTCTGCATTGGTGGCTACAAAAATGGATTGCAGTGATTCCTCAGTAGTGAGGCATCACTGCAACCCCTTGAAAGTGGTTGGAAGAGTTTAGGATTACTTTCAAAGCTTGAAACCCCTGTGGACGTACAGGGTATGTCCTTGGTCACTAACTGACATTTTTTGTAGGATGTACCCTATATGTCCTTGGTCCTTAAGGGGTTAAAGGGAAACTGAACCCAATTTTTGTTTCTTTCATGGTTCAGATAGAGCATGCATTTTAATAAATTTTCTATTTTACTTCTATTATCAATTTTTCTTCGTTCTCTTTCTGGGCTCCATGTACTAAGCAGTCAGCGAGCTACCCGCAAAAAATCTTGCATCAAAACTCGCAAACTGATATGTACAAAGTCGTCAACTATGTTCAAACTCGCATATTTAAAATTACGAGCGTACTTATCCGCCAAACCTCGCTACCTCTCCATTTTTCACTGTAATTAGACACATTTGACCAACAACTTGCCATAAACTAATGTACTAAAAAATCTATTTGTCCGCTCGCTACAATTTCCGCTCCCACCTCGTTATTTTTGCCTCGCCACCTTTTAGGTGGCAGGCAAGGTACAAAACAATAGGAAAGTCAATGTAGACGCCATTCTAGACATATATAAAAGGCAGTAATATCAGCATTGTACTTACATTGTTGATTTCAGCAGCTATGGAGACACTTTTGTATTTGCTTATTCTCTGTGTGATGCAAATCCGGTCTAGAAGACAGAATACTGGAAATGTCGCCAATCGATTGGTTAGAAGAAGGAGAGTTTGTGTCCCCCGTGTATTCCTTCCACGGGTTGGTTTGCACAACCTTTCTGACCGAGAGATCATACAAAGATTCCAGCTTGATCTTGAATCCATATTGCACTTGTATCGAGAGATTGAAGATTATTTGGAGCCGATGACGGCTCGTTCACAAGCTATTCCCGGACTATTGAAACTATTAGCTGCATTGCATTTTATGGCAACAGGCTTCTTTCAGGCAGTTTCTAGCGTCATTATTGGAATGAGTCAATCTGCTTTTTCATGCCACTTATCAAAAGTCATAGGGGCTATGATGGTTATTTTTCCTTGATATGTTTGCTTGCCATCTACCCCTGAAGAATGACAATCTATAAAGTCAAATTTCTATAGGATGGCTGGGATGCCCAATGTCCTAGGGGCCATAGACTGTACCAATGTTGCTGTAAGACCACTTCAAGCTCATGAGGAGATCTATAGGAATAGAAAGCATTTCAATTCCTTGAATGTTCAGATGGTCTGTGACCCTAACATGAGGATAATCAGTGTCCGTTCAAATTACCCAGGCTCATATCATGATTCTTACATCTTAAGGCAGACTGGCTTATACCGGAAGTTCGAGGATGGAGATATGCCTGAAGGATGGCTTCTAGGTAAGCATAACTGGCGTCTAATTTGTCTATTTTAATTTCCATGTACATAAATTGCGCCAAATTTGTCGACTGTAATTAAAGATTAAAGTGTTGTATATTTTTAATTTGTATCGTATTAGTTGTCAATCTTTATAATTATTTTTATATTAATATTTATATTTCTTTTATGTCCTATTAGGAGATGGAGGGTACTCATGTACAGAATGGCTGTTGACTCCCTATAACAACCCACAGACCAGAAATCAATTCTACTGACATTTAAGTACATTAGCTTAGTCTCGGCGAGTGAGGCGTCAAATTTATCAATACTCCGCCACTGCTCGCGGCGGGCTAGACGTGTCTATTTATGGGGGGATTATTAGTACATAGTGACAGCAGACACCATTTCGCCCGCAGCAAGTAACGGCGAGTTTATGCGTGTCTACAATGTTGAATTAATTGACGGCTTAGTACATGGAGCCCTCTATCTTTATTTTAAAAGCAGGAATGTAAATCTTAGCAGCCAGCCCATTTTAGGTTCAGCACCATGGATAGCGCTTGCTTATTAGAAGCTTACATTTACCCACCAATAAGCAAGCATAACCCAGGTTCTGAACCAAACATAGGCCAGCTCCTATGCATCACATTCCTGCTTTTTAAATAAAGATATCAAGAGAACGAAGAAAATTGTTGATAGGAGTAAATTAGAAAGTTGCTTAAAATTGCATGCTCTATCTGAATCATGAAAGAAAAAAATTGGGTTCAGTGACCCTTTAAATCAATTCAGCTACTTCTTTAAGAGTAATAGGATCTTACAAGTCTTAGTAGAGCTTCAAGGAAAAAAAAGAAGGTATACTGTTTGTGCGCTAAATATTGTTTTAGTTTAAAGGGACAGTTTACTCAAAAACGGTCTCCCCTTTAATTTGTTCCCAATTATCCAATTTACCTGCTGAAGTGTATACAATTGTTTACAAGTATTTCCTTTACCCTTATATTGGCATTTGAAATAGTTGATTTAGCTTGTGGTATCCCCACCAATCCTGAAAGTTTTTGGCTTTAAGGCCAAGCTGTGTAAACACAGCCAGCAGAAGAAATTACACTCCCAGTGGGGTATAGAAGAGAAGAGGTAATAACATGTTAATTTCCCATTGTTCTCTCCAAGTATTGGTGATTGGTTTATGACAGATATAAGATAAAGAAGCATGTATATGTACACAATGTGATAAAGTAATGAGATCAGATTATATCTACAGGCTCAACCCATTTTATTAGGTTGTGGCCTCAAAACACAAAATCAGCTTTGTTTTATATACACAAACAAACCTTAAAAAGTAAAATCTCATACATGTTATACTCTGCAGCTGGTAAAAAATTAATTGAAAACACATTAAGGGTATAAGAATTTTAAAGTATACTGTCCCTTTAAGTTCTCATGTTTGTGTGGTTGTGTCACTTATATTATATAATTTGCTCTAGTAATCTGCAAAAATGTGTGCTACATTTTCTTCGGCAAATGTGGTTGTGCTGTTTTCAGCTTTTATGGACTTTATTTGTAATTTGTAGGCTTTCCTTTTAAGTGACCATTCCATCACTTTACCTGCCTTATTATTTTCTATGAAGAATGTAGTATTTTGTATAAGAGTCCTACGAGGAGCCTGTATTCATTGAGTTTGCACTAGCTTTATGGAAGTCTTCTAGACTGATTCAACTAAAGATTTTTCTCATGAACAGACTTTAAAGTCAAGAGCTTATTTAGGAACCGGAAGCTGTATTCTTTATACTGATTTATTTTACTGGAGACAAGAACAAATGCTATGTTGTAAGCAAAATAGACTTGTACAGTATATACATTTCAAAGGCCAAATTATCTAACGTCCTGCTCCTAGATTTCTTCAAATCTCTCCCACTATCTCTATTTAATGTTAGTACAACTATGGACATTTATTTTAATTATACAGCCCACCTCTACCGTTATGTAAATAGTTTCTGGGCAGGCAATCATCTTGTTAATCATTCTTCATGTTTGCAATGTATTCTTGGCAATTTATAGACTCACCATTCAAAACAAAATAAATAACACTCATAAAGTTTAGATATTGCTGAAACAGAAAACTCTGCAACAAACAAAAAAATGTAGTCAGTTAAAATATTATTTTGAATAACAAACAACAGAAGAGAGAGCTAAAATGTATATTTTAATTTTTATTGCTAATACATTTCTTGCTATAGATTTACTATGTATTGTGTTGCCTTAGGGAATATGGGGCATAAAGATGTCACGTTAAGTTACTACAGAAATATGCTTAATATAGTTGCACACAAAGATTAGGTTATATCCAATAGTTTATCTTTTACTGTTCATAGCTCAGAATTGTTTGTAACTTGTAATAAGTTTTTTGTTACTAAGCAGCTCATTGGTTAGAGTATCAGTATCAGTAGTGACTTGTCATCATGTTCTCCTTTCACATAACGCAGTGAGTTTGTCACAACTGGTAAAGTCAATGTGCTATTAAAAAGATTATATATTAGCTTTAAGCTTTTTATTGGACCTGAAGGAAAAATCCACAATACAGGTATACCCCGCTCATACAGCAGGTTAGGGACCGGAGCCCCGCTGTAAAGTGAAAACCGCCTTAAAGTGAAACAAGGCAGTTTTAGCTTTTTTTTCAGTGTTTAAAATCTTAAAAACATGTTTGAACTAACATATATTAGGGTGCAATAGTGCTACATTTAGTTTTAGACTAGCACAGCAAGTATTCAATTAGTATTCACTAAATACTGTACCTGTACAATAGTGGCAATTACTGTAGTAAAATTTGCCAGACTATAGCACTGAGACACAGATTGCACTGCAATGCAGTTAACAGAGTGAACTAAGCATAACAAAATGGTGCCAGTCACTTTTCTCGCAATCTCCCAATGATTTACAGCACTGTTTCAAAATGCTTGGAGGTTGAATTTCAGCTCCTCAAAGCGCTGTATTAGCGAATCGCTGTAAAGTGAGGTATACCTGTATATCTTGGGTGAACTAAAAAAAGGAATAGAGAGGAGGTTTAATAAAGTAAAAAATATTAGAGTCATGGTCATAATTATAAAGTGTCCAGAGGGCAATATATACCTGTGATTGATTGGGTGAGTGTTTTTATGGGTAAGTATGTGTGGCATGATATGTGATATCATGTAACCATGCATTATTAATGACAGATGACTTTAACATGAGATTATCAGATTTTCTGCTTATTTTTTTTTGTTTTTCATTTTGTAAAGTTGTAAAATTAAAGTTATAATTTTGTAAAGATCACAGAGGTATTTGATATATTATATTTGTTTCATAATTTTTCTCTATAGTTTAAAACAATATTCTCTAATGGTCAAAAGGGTAAAAAGTGTTGGGGGAAAGTCTCAATGCATACTTATTGAAATAGATGTCCTCAGCCTCACCCCCATAAATAGCTGTAGTTCTTTCCTAATTGCCATGCTATTAAAAGCCACATAAATAAAAGGGAATAATTATCTGAAAACCTGTGAAAACTATTCTAGATTGCATTTTAGGAAAAATATTTGACCAAAATGCTAGTAAGTAAAGGCACTGCTAGACATGTCACTTGTATGACCTTTTAAGTAAAAGATGGTAAAAAAGGTATTATGTTCTCAAAATTACTTATCACTGTATATATGTTTCTACTAATTTCTTATGTTATATATATATATATATATATATATATATATATATATATATAGAGAGAGAGAGAGAGAGAGAGAGAGAGAGAGAGAGAGAGAGAGAGATTATTCATAGTTAAGGAAAATCTATTTTGTTTGCAATGGAAAATGTCTTCTGGGCAGCAGCTTAAAGTTAAATAAAATGAAAGTAATAGCTAATGCCACTGCTACAAGCCAGCAGCAGCATACTTTTTATTAATTTTTTAATGAGATTAGGTTTGACATAATGTAAGTTTGAATTTATAAAGCTTTTTGCATACTTATATTTATTGAAATGATTGCACTTATATTTATTAATCTTCTTCTACCAGGTTGCATTATTAGTACCTGCTATTTGATATTTTGTAATAATTGTTTATGCTTTTTATGGTTATATTCTATAGACATTTTGGGGCTGAATTATCACGCTCCGAATGGAGCTTGATGCCCCTGTTTCCGCGCGAGCCTTCAGGCTCACCGGAAACAGAAGTTATGAAGCAGCTGTCTAAAGACTGCTGCTCCATAACTTGTCCGCTGCCTCTGAGGCTGCGGTCTTCAATCCGCCCTATCCTATACGATCAGGCTGATTTACATCCCCCGGGCTGATTGACACCAGAACTGCTTGTGCAGTGATAAATGCCGACATTGTATCATATCCATCCGCACTTAAGTAAATTGGCCCCTTTGAGTGATTTTGTGGTGCCTAACTGTCAATAAAATCATGAGTATATTAATCTATATAGTGAGTATTTTCCAACGTAGAATCATCTTTTAATTTTTACTTTATTACCACAGATCTTAATATTCTTATGTCATTAACCAGGAGCTAATAGCTATAAAGTGTTAGCTTCTTAAAGTGTTAAAGGGACACTAAAGATTAAACTTTTTATTTATTACATTTTCTTTTTATATACACACTTTCTGAGGGACCAGCTCCTAATGAGCATGTGCAAGACTTGTTTTTGTGATTGCCTGATAGCTGTCACATTGTACAGGGGGGAGTGAAAATGGACGTAACTTTGTCATAAATAAATACATTTAAAAAAGGGCTTGAAAGGGCCTGATGATCATCATGTAGAGAAATCATGCAAAATCTTTTTAATTTTTTTGGGGGGGTGAAGTTCTTAGTTTTATATTGTAATTTTAATGTCTCTCCAGAACCCAGCAAAGCTAGATAAACAGCTATCAAGTTACAATTTGCCTTTCCAAATTTATTTGAGGGACAGTACTGACGAGTTTAGATAATCTTCAGATCATAAGGCCTTAATAAGGTGTTATTGCATTGTCTATTTATTATGCATTTCTTGATTATACAATTCTACTGTATGTAATGGTCTTTTTTAGCCATAACATTTTTCCTCATTTTTTAGCAAAAATTAATTGTTTTTTAATACCTTTCCATTTAACTGAAATGTACAAAACACGCAATTATAATAGTTTAACATACACCAAGAATTGAAAGATTCAGTGGTAAAATAATGCATTGTGTCAGTTCCTATGTGTTTAAAATTAGTATTGAATTAATTTCATCATTAACTTGCAGATCAGTTTATGATTTAATTCATATACATGCAGCTAGCATTCCTTTAAATGCCGATAATGAATATATTCCTCTTTTATATGTGAGCTGATCATCTGAAATGAAAACATTTAATTTCATGAAGATTAGAAGACACTTCAGTCTCCAAATATTATCCGCTATTTGCAGCAAATACAATTACTGCTAATCTAGATATTCTTCCTGGAAGTTTGGTTGATAATATTAAAATAGCTTGTCCATTTAAGTTCTATTGTACTCTGCATAATGGTATTGAAACCTTATTGTTATTTCCATGACACATTTTATTTAACTCCATATGTAGTAGAATAAGTATTTTCTGCAAGTATGTTGTGATTCTGCATTAAAGATACATAAATCATTTAAATATACCTTCAAAAATGTTCCTTTATGAAGAGTTGTTTTTAAATAAGCCTTGCTCAAATATATGAATACACTGCATTCTATGCTGAAGATAAGATGACAACCTTCTGCAATAGTTCTACAAAAACAAACTCATTTTTTGCCAGATTATAGGTGGCACTCTAAATAACGTCTTCGTTCACATGCTAACTACACTCAAAGTAAAATTTTGACGTGCCAGGTTTGCGTGCATATTACAGTTAGTGCGAGATGGCAAGTCAGGTGCGCCCTAATTTCAGGACTTTCTCCCTATAGACTTCTACACGCTAACCCAACACTGTGTTAGACCAGCTCCACTAAACTTAAAGTGAGTTAGAAATACTTTACATTCCAATATATAGCAATGTTCCCGCTCTAATTTTTTTAGCACTATGTGCACTTTAACTATAGTAATCTATATTTATATATACACAAAACCACAGATTTCACACACTTTCTCACACACACATTCTCTCACACACTCACACACAGTCTTTCACACACACACACACACACACACTTACTTTTACACACTCTGTTACACACACTCGCACTCTCTCCTTCACACACACACACATATATATGTATACATACACTCTCACAAATACACACATTGTGGTATGAATTTCAAAAGTAAGGTCCGAATTGGGTTAATATCTCAAAATTTCACACACACATTCTCAAACAAAACAAACACACACATTGAGGTATTCATTTAAAAATATCTATTTAAAAATAAAAAGAACATATTGTCTATGTGAAGTATATTGGATTGTCAAGCATTTCTTTTCAGAACACTTTAACAATGAATAAAAGTGATATTGCATGTTTCAAGGTATTTTATTGGGAAGGGCTCAAAAGTGTGTATATATATATATATATACAGAGAGAAGTGCACTCACAGGAATGAACAACCGTCTCAATACCATTGTTAGCCTGTTCTATGGTGATTTACCCCCTGGGTGCAGCTTCTTTTTAGCCCAGTGATGCTTTTCACAGAGTAGAACTTTCCTGTAGTATATCAGTCGGATCCCGCCTATAGTCCAGCGCCGAAATACCAGGCAATTCCTCTCTGAACAAGGAACACAGCAACCCCAGATGATCTTTTTGGCCTTCATTGGGCCTCATCACTGAGATGTAGCCATATTCCTCTAAGCACACTGAGCAAGGACTCCACGTCTGGTTGCCCCTTTTTCCCTTAGGGAAACCAAATACATACATATATAATACATATGTACACACACACACACACACATATATATTTAGACATATGTATGTATGTATCTCTCTTTGCATGCTTTTTTTTTTGTAATACCTGAGACCTCATATATTTAAGCCCTTATAACTTTTCAATGCTTTCAATTTTTTAAAATAATTTTTATTAGATGCGTTTAGAGAAGTTGCGCTATCCTGATGCACGTTAAATTAAATTATGCTCAAGTGAACAAGTTTACTTTCAACTTGTAATACGCGCTACTTCCCGCGCATACAAAGAGACGTGATAAACCCCTTTTCGCTCGTGCACAACAGTTAGCACACAACTCGTAATCTAGCCCAAAAAAAACTGAGAATGTCCAGGCTGAAGTGGTGTAGTTTTTTTTTTAATGAAAAATTTCAGAAAAAAGGACTTATAGATTTGACTTCAAATTGTCATTATGATTCTGAAACCAATAATTTCCCTTTTTTTCTGCAGAATGAGAACTCTTTTACTAATGTTAGTTTTCTGTCATTTAATATCTATCTTTCTATCTCAATACACAAGCTAAAAGTTTGCATTTCTGCAAAGGAAATTGCATTTCAACACTCTAAAGTTGCACCTCATTAAGTTTCATTATCTTGCATATGGAGGTGATTAGCCAACTTGGGTGATAACATTATTTTGGTCTATTTTATGTAGCGAGCTGGAATACATCACAACAATACTAAATATAATAATGTCCATTGATTAAAAATATAAAGCAATAATAACATTTGTTTATTTAACATAAAAAGTGTGTTTATCATTAGTTAGTGTATGTTAATGCATATGAAAATAGATTGTTCATGCTCATTTGTCTTGTTTTTAAAAAAATGTGCATTTATATAAATATATATACTGAAAGGAATGGTAGAGTCATGATTTAGATAAAGCATGCAATTTCAACAACTTTTCAATTTCCTTATATATTATATAATTTACTTAAAGGGACATGAAACCCCAAAATTTTCTATCATGATTCAGATAGAGAATACAATTTTAAACAACTTTCCAATTTACTTCAATTATTTAATTTGCTTCCTTCTCTTGTTATCCTTAGCTGAAAGGTTTATATTGGCAAGCTCAGGAGCGGCAAAGAACCTAGGTTCTAGCTGCTGTTTGGTGGCTGCAAATATATACTAATTGTCATTGGCTCACCCATATGTTCAGTTAGAAACCGGTAGTGCATTGCTGCTCTTTCAACAAATAACACCAAGAAAATGAAACAAATTAGATAATTAAAGTAAATTAGAAAGTTGTTTAAAATTGTATTCACTATCTGAATCATGAAAGAAAATGTTAGGGTTTCATGTCCCTTTAAACACATACTTATAATAAAAGTAAATTGGAAATTAATTTTAAATTGTATGTTCTATAGTAATCATAAATGAAAAACTATCGGCTAGATTACGAGTTTTGCGTTAGAGGCTATGCGGTGCTAACAAGCAGTTTTTACTTACCGCTCACTTTCCTACAGCGCTGGTATTACGAGTTTTTACAAGTTCAATACCAGTGTTGCTTAAGTCAGCGGTGAGCTGGTCATACGTGCCTGTGCACGATTTCCCCATAGGGATCAACGGGGAGAGCCGGCTTAGAAAATGTCTAACACCTGCAATAAAGCAGCGTAAAACTCAGTAACGAAGCCCCATTGATTCCTATGGGGAAATAAAATGTATGTTTACACCTAACACCCTAACATGAACCCCGAGTCTAAACACCCCTAATCTTACACTTATTAACCTTAATTTGCTGCCCCCGACATCGCCACAACCGACATTATATTTATTAACCCCTAATCTGCCGCTCCGGACCCCGCCGCCACCTACATTATATGTATGAACCCCTAATCTGCTGCCCCCAACATTGCCGACACCTACATTATATTATTTATTAACCCCTTATCTGCCAGCTCCAATGTCTCCGCCACCTACCTACACTTATTAACCCCTTATCTGCCACCCCAATGTCGCCACCACTATAATAAACATATTAACCCCTAAACCGCCACACTCCTGCCTCGCAGACATTAGTTAAAAATTATTAACCCCTAATCTGCCATCCCTAACATCGCCGCCACCTACCTACATTTATTAACCCCTAATCTGCCCCCCCAACGTCGCCGCCACTATACTAAATGGATTAACCCCTAAACCTAAGTCTAACCCTAACCCTAACACCCCCTAACTTAAATATAATTTAAATAAATCTAAATAAAATTACTATAAATAGCTAAATTATTCCTATTTAAAACTAAATACCTATAAAAAAAGCCCTAAGCTAGCTACAATATAACTAATAGTTACATTGTAGCTAGCTTAGGGTTTATTTTTATTTTACAGGCAAGTTTGTATTTATTTTAACTAGGTAGAATAGTTATTAAATAGTTATTAACTATTTAATAACTACCTAGCTAAAATAAATACAAAAGTACCTGTAACATAAAACCTAACCTAAGTTACAATAACACCTAACACCACACTACAATTAAATAAATTAACTAAATTAAATACAAGTACCTAAATTAAATTAAATTAGTACAAAAAAACAACAACACTAAATTACAGAAAATAATAAACAAATTACAAGATATTTAAACTAATTAAACCTATTCTAATAGCCCTATCAAAATAAAAAAGCTCCCCCAAAATAAAAAAAAACCCTAGCCTAAACTAAACTACCAATAGCCCTTAAAAGGGCCTTTTGCGGGGCATTGCCCCAAAGTAATCAGCTCTTTTACCTGTAAAAAAAATACAAACAACCCCCCCAACAGTAAAACCCACCACCCAGACAACCAACCCCCCAAATAAAAGCCTAACTAAAAAAACCTAAGCTCCCCATTGCCCTGAAAAGGGAATTTGGATGGGCATTGCAGTTAGCTCTTTTGTGGCCCAAAGTGCCTAACCTAAAAATAAAACCCACCCAATACACCCTTAAAAAAACCTAACACTAACCCCCTGAAGATCGACTTACTGTTCTGAAGATTCAACATCCATCCTCAAGGAAGCGGCAGACGTCTTCATCCAACCGGGTCGAAGTCCTCAATGAAGCCGGAAGAATTCTTCATCCAAGCCAGGCAAAGCGGTCCTCCAGACGGGCAGAAGTCTTTATCCAGACGGCATCTTCTATCTTCATCCATCCAACGCGGAGTGGCTCCATCCTCAAGACATCCGATGCGAGCATCCTCTTCATCTGACGACTAAAGACGAATGAAGGTACCTTTAAGTGACCTCATCCAAGATGGTGTCCCTTAGATTCTGATTGGCTGATAGAATTCTATCAGCCAATCGGAATTAAGGTAGAAAAAATCCTATTGGCTGATGCAATCAGCCAATAGAATTGAGCTCACTTTCTATTGGCTGATCCAATCAGGCAATAGAATGCAAGCTCAATCCTATTGGCTGATTGGATCAGCCAATAGGATTGAACTTCAATCCTATTGGCTGATTGCATCAGCCAATAGGATTTTTTCTACCTTAATTCCGATTTGGCCGATAGAATTCTATCAGCCAATCAGAATCTAAGGGACGCCATCTTGGATGATGTCACTTAAAGGTACTTTCATTCGTCTTTAGTCGTCGGATAAAGAGGATGCTCTGCGTCGGATGTCTTGAAGATGGAGCCGCTCCGCGTCGGATGGATGAAGATAGAAGATGCCGTCTGGATGAAGACTTCTGTCTGTCTGGAGGAACACTTCGCTCTACTTGGATGAAGATTTCTCCTGGCTTCGTTGAGGACTTTGACCCGGTTGGATGAAGACTTCTGCCACTTCCTTGAGGATGAATGTCGGATCTTCAGAACAGTAAGTCAATCTTCAGGGAGTTAGTGGTAGGTTTTTTCAAGAGTGTATTGGGTGGGTTTTATTTTTAGGTTAGGGACTTTGGGCCGCAAAAGAGCTAACTTCCCTTTTAAGGGCAATGCCCATCTAAATGCCCTTTTCAGGGCAATGGGGAGCTTAGGTTTTTTTAGATAGTATTTTATTTGGGGGGTTGGTTGTGTAGGTGGTGGGTTTTACTGTTGGGGGCGTTGTTTGTATTTTTTTTTACAGGTAAAAGAGCTGATTACTTTGGGGCAATGCCCCGCAAAAGGCCCTTTTAAGGGCTATTGGTAGTTTAGTTTAGGCTAGGGGTTTTATATTTTGGGGTGGCTTTTTTTATTTTGATAGGGCTATTAGATTAGGTGTAATTAGTTTAAATGTCTTGTAATTTGTTTATATTTTCTGTAATTTAGAAGGGTTTTTTTGTACTTTAGCTAATTTAATTTAATTTAGGTAATTGTATTTAATTTAGTTCATTTATTTACTTATAGTGTAGTGTTATGTGTTATTGTAATTTAAGTTAGGTTTTATTTTACAGGTACTTTTGTATTTATTTTAGCTAGGTAGTTATTAAATAGTTAATAACTATTTAGTAACTATTCTACATAGTTAAAATAAATACAAACTTGCCTGTAAAATAAAAATAAACCCTAAGCTAGCTACAATGTAACTATTAGTTATATTGTAGCTAGCTTAGGGTTTATTTTATAGGTAAGTATTTAGTTTTAAATAGGAATTATTTAGCTAATGATAGGAATTTTTAGTTAGATTTATTTTAATTATATTTAAGTTAGGGGGTGTTATGGTTAGGGTTAGACTTAGGTTTAGGGGTTAATACATTTAGTATAGTGGCGGCGACCTTAGAGGCGGCAGATTAGGGGTTAATAAATGTAGGTAGGTGGCGGCGATGTTAGGGACGGCATATTAGGGGTTAATAATATTTAACTAATATTTGCAAGGCAGGAGTGCGGCGGTTTAAGGGTTAATATGTTTATTATAGTGGCAGCGACGTTGGGTGCGGCAGATTAGGGGTTAATAAATATAATGTAGGTGTCTGCGATGTTGGGGGCAGCAGATTAGGGGTTCATAAATATAATGTAGGTGGCGGCGGTGTCTGGAGCGGCAGATTAGGGGTTAAAAAATTTATTTTAGTGTTTGTGATGCGGGAGGGCCTCTGTTTAGGGGTTAATAGGTAGTTTATGGGTGTTAGTGTACTTTTTAGCACTTTAGTTATGAGTTTTATATTACAACGTTGTACCATAAAACTCTTAACTACTGACTTTTAAATGGGTTAGGACTCTTGACAGGGTAGGCTGTACCGCTCACTTTTTGGCCTCCCAGGACAGACTCGTAATCCCGGTGCTATGGAAGTCCCATAGAATAAAGAATTTACGAAATTTACGTAAGTTGTTTTGCAGTAAGGCCAAAAAAGTGTGCGGTACACCTATACCTGCAAGACTCGTAATAGCAGCGGGCGTAAAAAAGCAGCGTTAGGATCTCTTAACGCTGCTTTTTTACCTTAACGCACAACTTGTAATCTAGCCGTATGGGTTTCATATCCCAATAATACAGTGTTTTTGTGAAAGTCATACATTGTTTATTTTTTATGCATAGGTGTAAAAATAAATTAACGTACTTAGAAAAGTTCATTCTCCTTGTGATGAATATTTCAAATCCCCCCAAAACTACATCACACTGTGTCTAGAAGAGCAATGAGGAATAAAGGTTGATCCAGACATAGGGGCAGATTTATCATGGCCTGAATGGGGCCAAATACCCCTGTTTCCGCACGAGCCATCAGGTTTGCCAGAAGTATATCGGATCACTAAACTGGATGCTTATTTAAGAACCTACAGACACTTTTCAATATTAAAATGTAAAAAGAAAAAGAAAAAAAAAACACATTCTTATTTTTATGATCAGCTAAACAATGTCAGAATAGTTTACCTATCTGCTATGCAATAAGTGTAGCATTTTGTTCTCACGTAAGATGTTTAGGATTCGTTTTACATCTTTGTTTTTATACATTTGTATTCAATCCATGTTACTTTATAAATGTGCTGCATCGTAACACCTTTTTATTTCATTTTCTTCTACAGTGATTGTGGAAAAAAATTAGATTAGGAACAGAGCACAATGTCTTTTTTTAAATGTTGTTCTTAATGTATTCATTGTTTTTATTTGTAATTTCAGAACCTTATATTAAGCTGAACAACGAAAACCTTATTTTCAGCATTAACATTTAGATAACATTTATGTAGCAACATTAAAAACAATGTTGATACTAAAACAGTAGTCTCTATAGCTTCAGTTGTGTAGATAAAAGGAATATAATAGGTTATCAGTACTTGTAATATTTAAACCTTATCAAAAGAGGCAATTCTGCATTTCCTTTTTCTCATAGAGGGGTTGATCACAATCCTTTAGAATTATATACCAAATTATTTATTTACAAAAATCCCCATAAAATTGAATATTTGTTTTTCTGTTAAAAATAATTAGATAACGTTTTCTAAATCATTGACCCCTCTGTTCTAACTCACATTGGGTTATATTCCAATCTGTTAGAAATGCTTAACAAATGATTCATTTACAAAAATCCTAAACTTTAATGGTGAGTTTTGTAGAAACATGCGGCTAGATTATGAGTTTTGCGTTAAGATGAAAAAGCAGCGTTAACAGGTCCTAACGCTGCTTTTTCACTACCGCTGCTATTACCAGTCTTGCAGGTTTAGGGGCACCGCACACTTCTTTGGCCTTACCGCAAACCGACTTACATAAATTTGTAAACCCTTTTTTCTATGGGACTTTCATAGTGCTGGTATTACAAGTCTGTCCTGGGAGGCCAAAAAGTGAGCGGTACACCCTCTACCTCCCTAACCCATTCAGAAGTCAGTAGTTATGAGTTTTACACTACAATGCTATAGCATAAAACTCATAATTAAAGTGCTAAAAAAGTACACTAACACCCATAAACTACCTATTAACCCCTAAACCGAGGCCTTCCCGCATCGCAAACACTATAATAAAATGTTAACTCCTAATCTGCCACTCCGGACATCGCCGCCACTATAATAAACATTTTAACCCCTAAACCGCTGCACTCCCGCCTCACAAACACTAGTCAAATAATATTTACCCCTAATCTGCTGCCCCTAACATCACCGCCACCTACATTATACTTATTAACTACTAATCTGCCGTCCCCAACATCACCACCACTATATTAAATGTATTAACCCCTAAATCGAAGTCTAACCCTAACCCTAACACCCCCTAACTTAAATATAATTTAAATAAAGCTAAAGAAATAATTAACTAAATTATTCCTATTTAAAACTAAATACTTAGCTATAAAATAAACCCTAAGCTAGCTACAATATAACTAATAGTTACATTGTAGCTAGCTTAGGGTTTATTTTTGTTTTACAGGCAAGTTTGTATTTATTTTAACTAGGTAGAATAGTTATTAAATAGTTATTAACTATTTAATAACTACCTAGCTAAAATAAATACAAATTGACCTGTAAAATAAAACCTAACCTAAGTTACACTAACACCTAACACTACACTACAAGTAAATAAACTAAATTAAATACAATTAACTAAATTAAATTAAGTTAGCTAAATCACACACACAAAAACCACTAAATTACAGAAAATAAAAAACAAATTACAGATCTTTAAACTAATTACACCTAATCTAATAGTCCTATCAAAATAAAAAAGCCTCCCCAAAATAAAAAAACCCTAGCCTAAACTAAACTATCAATAGCCCTTAAAAGGGCCTTTTGTGGGGCATTGCCCCAAAGTAATCAGCTCTTTTACCTGTAAAAAAAAAATACAAACAACCCCCCCAACAGAAAAACCCACCACCCACACAACCAACCCCACAAATAAAATACTAACTAAAAAAACATAAGCTCCCCATTGCCCTGAAAAGGGCATTTGGATGGGCATTGCACTTAAAAGGGTATTTAGCTCTTTTGCAGGCCCAAAGCCCGGCCCCTAACCTAAAAAATAAACCCACCTAATACACCCTTAAAAAAGTCCTAACACTAACCCCCAAAGATTCACTTGCCGGGAGAAGTCTTCATCCAAGCGGCAAGATGTCCTCAATGAAGCCAGCAGAAGTGGTCCTCCAGACGGTGGTCCTCCAGATGGGCAGATTTCTTCATTCAGACGGCATCTTCTATCGTCATCCTTCCGGCGCGGAGTGGGTCCATCTTCAAGACATCCAAAACGGAGAATCCTCTTCAAATGAAGTCTTCTTGCTGAGTGAATATCTCTTTAAGTGACGTCATCCAAGATGGCGTCCCTTAGATTCCGATTGGCTGATAGAATTTTATCAGCCAATCGGAATTAAGGTAGAAAAAACCCTATTGGCTGATGTAATCAGTCAATAGGATTTAGCTGGCATTCTATTGGCTGTTCCAATCAACCAATCAGCCAATAGAATGCAAGCTCAAGCTTATTAGCTGATTGGATCAGCCAATAGGATTGAAGTTCAATCCTATTGGCTCACTTATTAGGGGTTAATAAGTATAAAATTAGGGGTATTTAGACCCGGGGTTCATGTTAGGGTGTTAGGTGTAAACATAAAATGTGTATCCCCATAGGAATCAATGGGGCTGCGTTACGGAGCTTTACACTGCTTTTTGGCAGGTGTTAGACTTTTTCTCAGCCGGCTCTCCCCATTGATGTCTATGGGGAAATCGTGCATGAGCACGTTCGACCAGCTCACCGCTGACTTAAGCAGCGCTGGTATTGGAGTGGGGTAAGGAGGACAATTTTGCTCAATGCTCACTTCTTGCCTTTTAACGCCGGGTTTAGAAAAACCTGTAATACCAGCGCTGCAGGTAAGTGAGCAGTGAGAGAAAACTGCTTGTTAGCACCGCATAGCTCCTAACGCAAAACTCGTAATCTGGCAGATGATTAGCTAAGCTTTTCTAAAGCATTAGATACAGGTCAATGTGGTATCTTATAATAAAGGCTTAGTTTGGACCTTTATGAAACATAAAGAAAAATATAAGTTTGTAGAGAGCAAAATAAAAATAGTAAGATTAACTTACCTTAATATTAAAATTAAAACTTGTAACCTTAAAGGGACATAAAATCACGTGTTTATGATTCAGGTAGCACTTAAAATTCTAAATATGTTTAAAATTTACATAAATAAAAAGAGAGAAGCGCTCAACCTGGGAACGAACAATAGCATAATAGCTTGTTCTATGGCTAGTTACCACCCAAGAAGCAGCCTCTTTTTGCTCAATATGTGCCTTTCACAGAGAAGAACTTTCCTGTAGCATATCAGTCTGATCCTGACTTAACAGTGCAGTCCAGCCCCGAAATACCAGGCAATCCCTCTCTGAATGAAATAAAACTTGTAACCTTAAAGGGACATAAAATCACGTGTCTATGATTCAGGTAGCACTTAAAATTCTAAATATGTTTAAAATTGAATTTGTTCTCATGGTATTCTTTGTTGAAGAGATACCTATGTAATGGCTAGATTATGGGTTTTGCGCTATGAGTGAAAAAGCTGCGTTAAGGCTCTTTTTCACTACTGCTGGTATTACGAGTTTTGCAGGTATATCTGTACTGCACACTTTTTTGGCTGTAACGCAACGTAACTACCGCAGCTTTCAAAAAGTCCTTTTTCAATGGGACTTCCATAGCACCGATATTACAAGTTTGCATTTCCAGCCAAAAAGGGAGCAGTACAGCCCATACCGTCAAGATCCGTACCGTAAACTGAAAGTCAGTAGTTATGGGTTTTACGCTACAAAGCTGTAACATAAAACTCATAACTAAAGTGCTAAAACATACACTAACACCCATAAACTACCTATTAACCCTTAAACCGAGGCCCTCCTGCATCGCAAACACTAAAATAAAATGATTACCCCTAATCTGCCGCTCCTGACATCGTCGCCACTATAATAAACATATTAACCCCTAAACCGTCCGCTGCACTCCCACATTGTAAACACTAGTTATATATTATTAACCCCTAATCTGATGTCCCTAACATCGCCGCAAGCTACATCACTGTTATTAACCCATAATCTGCTGCCCCTATACTTAAATTATTAACCCCTAAACCTAACCCTAAGTCTAACCCTAACACCCCCTAACTTTAATATAATTAAAATAAATCTAAATAAAACTTACTATTAATAACTAAATAATTCCTATTTAAAACTAAATACTTACCTGTAAAATAAACCCTAAGCTAGCTACAATATAACTAATAGTTACATTGTATCTATCTTAGGTTTTATTTTTATTTCACAGGCAAGTTTGTATTTATTTTAACTAGGTAGAATAGTTACTAAATAGTTAACTATTTACTAACTACCTAGTTAAAATAAATACAAATTTGCCTGTAAAATAAAACCTAACCTGTCTTACAGGTTTGGATCAGCCAATATTGGATTGAAGCTCAATCCTATTGGCTGATTGCATCAGCCAATTGGATTTTTTCACCTTTAATTCCAATTAGCTGATAGAATTCGGGGGTTAGTGTTAGGTTTTTAAAGGGTTTATTAGGTGGGTTTTAATTTTAGTTTAGGGACTTTGGGCGGAAAAAGAGCTAAATACCCTTTTAAGGGCCCTTTTCAGGGCAATGGGGAGCTTAGGTTTTTTAGATAGGTTTGGTTGTGTGGGTGGTGGGTTTTACTGTTGGGGGGTTGTTTGTATTTTTTTGTTTGTATTTTTACAGGTAAAAGGCCTGATTTCTTTGGGGCAATGCCCAGCAAAAGGCCCTTTTAAGGGCCATTGGCAGTTTAGTTTAGGCTAGGGTTTTTTTTTATTAGGGGGGGCTTTTTTATTTTGATAGGGTGTAATTAATTTAAATATTTGATAATTTATTTTTTATTTTGTGTAATTTAGTGTTTTGTTTTTTTTGTTATTTAGTCAATTGTATTTAATTAATGTAATTTATTTAATTGTAGTGTAAGGTTAGGTGTAGTGTAACTCAGGTTAGGTTTTATTTTACAGGTAAATTTGTATTTATTTTAACTAGGTAGTTAGTAAATAGTTAATAATTATTTACTAGCTATTCTACCTAGTTAAAATAAATACAAACTTAGCTGTGAAATAAAAATAAAACCTAAGATAGCTACATTGTAACTATTAGTTATATTCTAGCTAGCGTACGGTTTATTTTACAGGTAAGTATTTAGTTTTAAATAGAAATTATTTAGTTAATGATAGTAATTTTTATTTAGATTTATTTTAATTATGAAGTTAGTGGGTGTTAGGGTTAGGGTTAGACTTAGGGTTAGGGGTTAATAACTTTAGTATAGTGGCGGCAACGTTGGGGGCAGCAGATTAGGGGTTAATAAGTGTAGGTAGGTGGCGGCGACGTTGGGGTGGTAGATTAGGGGTTAATAAGTGTAGGTAGGTGGCGGCAACATTGGGGGCGGTAGATTAGGGGTTAATAAGTGTAGGTAGGTGGCGGCGATGTCGGGGGCAGCAGATTAGGGGTTAATAAGTGTAATGTAGGTGTCGGCGATGTCGGGGGCGGCAGATCAGGTTTGTTTAGACTCAGGGTTTATATTAGGGTGTTAGGTTTAAACATACATTTTCTTTCCCCATAGGAATCAATGGGGCTGCGTTACGGAGCTTTACGCTCCTTTATTGCAGGTGTTCGGCTTTTTTTCAGCAGGCTCTCTCCTTTGATGTCTATGGGGAATTCGTGCACGAGCACGTAAAACCAGCTCAAAGCAGCGCTGGTATTGGAGTGCGGTATGGAGCTCAATTTTGCTCAACGCTCACTTATTGCCTGCTAACGCTGGGTTTTTGCAAATCTGTAATAGCAGCGATATAGGGAGGTGAGCGGTGACAATAACTTGCAAGTTAGCACCGAGCAGTTCATAACACAAAACTCGTAATGTAGCCATAAGTAATGTGCATGTCTGGAGCAACTTTGCAACAATGGGTTTGAGCTCTATGGCAGCAGTGATTTCACAATGTATAACATTTTTAAAAGCATTGTTGCAAATCTGTTACCATATCGTACTCCAAACACATGCACCCCCCTTCCCTTATTTTCCTCCCAGAACCACCGAAACACCACCCAGAAATGCCAATTGCCCCCACAAACCACCCAGTCTTGCCCAGATCACCCTAATTCCAAGCAGAAAGTGAAACATACACGTAAGTGACATTTACACAGCCAAAGCAAAAATGAAACATGGCAACTAACTGATTCAATATTAAAATGCTTTGGAAATATATATTAAAGATTATTAGCTTCATATGAAGAGATTTGAAGAATCTACTGTTATTATCAAACTACAATCGACACAGGAATGAACAATTAAAAGCCTTTTGGTTGCTATGTGTAACATATTCAACATTGAATGAATCTTACTATTGTCTCTTTTAATTGTCATTTTAAACATGACTGTAGCAGGAATATAAAACTAACATTTCACCAGTAGAGGGAGCCCTTCTGGTAAACAAACTATGTAGTAGTTCCACCCTTTATATATTCTAATCTGCTTCAGACATTCCATTTTCATGGTAACTGAGTCGTAATTTTAAGAGACGCTTTAATATACTTTGTTCTCTTGATTTCCTTTGTTGAGACAACCTAGGTAGACTGAGTAGCAGCAATGCACTATTGGGAGCTAGCTGGTAATTGATGGCTACACACATATGCCTATTGTCATTGGCTCAAAAAATATGTTTAGGTAGCTGGCAGCAGTGAACCGTTGATCTGACGTTAACTATGAGTTTAACTCCTTTGCATCACAGCACTTTCTTTTTTGCTCATTTGTGTCCATTTAATGTGTTCCCCTATAAACTCTTGTACCAGCTGCACAGTATTAAAAGGACGTGAAAACCCAACATTTCCTTTCATGACTCAGATAGAACATGCAGTTTTAAACTGCTTTCCCTTTTATTTCTATTATCTAATTAGCGTTAATTTCTTGGTATCCTGTGTTGAAAAGCATATCTAGGTAAGCTCTTGAGCAGTAACACACTACTGGGAGCTAACTGCTGATTGGTAGCTGTACATATATGCCTCTTGTCAACAACTCACCAGATGTGTACAGCTAGCTCCCCGTGGTGCATTGCTGCTCCTTCAACAAAGTAAACAAAGAGAGTGAAGCAAATCTGATATTAGAAATACATTGGAAAGTTGTTTAAACTTGCACGTTCTAACTGAATCATTCAAGAAGAATGTTGGGTTTCGTGTCACTTTTCCTTATTTTGGAATTCAAATAGCTGGGGGGGGGTTCTTATTGAATCCACCATCCGTAATAAAGGTGTTAGCCCTTTAGGGATAGCGATATAAATAATATAAGCAAGCCCAAACTTTCTGCAATCCCGGATCATTTGAATGGGTATGTCCTTGAGGACAATGGGTTGTGATTTCAATGCAAAACCAAACCTGGAAGGAACAATTTCCCTTACATTTGATATGCAGAAACTGTCATAACAAGTCACTAGGAACACATTAAGGGAAAACACATTTTACAATATAGTATTCCTTTTAAAGGGACATGAAACCCCTATTTTTTTCTTTCATGATTCAGACAGAACATGCAATTTTAAACAACTTTCCAATTCAATTCAATTATCTAATTTGCTTCATTTTCTTGGTATCATTTGTTGAAAAGAATACTTAGGTAGGCTCAAGGACTGGAAGCTAGCTGCTGATTAGTGGCTTCACATGTATGCCTGTAATTGGCATTGTGTTCAACTAACTCCCAAGAGTGCATTGCTGCTCCTCCAATAAAGGATAGCAAAAGAATGAAGTAAATGTGATTAAAAAAAGGAAATTGGAGAGTTGTTTAAAATTCTAAGATGTATCTGAATCATGAAAAAAAAATTTGGTTTAATGTACCTTTAGGTTTATGATATTTTATGGGATCTGGTATTGTTTCTCTAATATCTGCATTGTGCTTCTTAAAAAATTGCTGAATCTTAAAATACATGAATCATTCCATAACTTAAAAACATTTTTGTTGTGAGAAGGGAATCAGTCTTTTTAAGACTAAGCATATTTATGTTTTCTCCAATTTTACAACTATCACATAACATCCAGTAAACAAATTGAAGAGAAACTAACTAAAAGTAGCCAAGTACTTTATGTTATACTCCAAACCTGCAGCAAAAAAAAAATGTTCAAATAAATGTTATTACTTTTTTTGGTGCCAGGTGAATTGCATTACGATCAGCAAAACATAAACATTGTTTTATTATTTTTCAATGTTTCAATGTTACTGACAGGTTTGGAGACGAGTAACTGTCGTATAATACACATTGCAGTGAATATGATAATATTGCTTGATGCTTGACAAGTTCTTGACCTTAATCGGAAATAGAAAAGAGCTTGGAAGAGAGGTGGCAGTTTATGTAAAAATCAGAAAATG
Organism: Bombina bombina; assembly: GCF_027579735.1. NCBI lineage: Eukaryota > Metazoa > Chordata > Amphibia > Anura > Bombinatoridae > Bombina > Bombina bombina. The sequence continues at coordinate 537,913,303 of NC_069504.1, read as the reverse complement.
CCATAATGCTTTATAAGAGCACTCAGGGTCTATTCACACCACTTGGAGTATATCATATTAATTAAATTAGTTCATTTTAAATGGGTTTCAGATATGAAAATGAATAGTTTTTTTAGAATGAACATATTTATGACTACAATAAAAACAGAATTTTCTACAGACCAGTTGCCTTGAATGGAACGATTCTGTTGAAACAGATTCTCATGTAGCGAAGGGGGCTTCTATGGTCACCAAAGGAAAAGAAGCCAAGTTAAATAATAGACGTGGCAATAGAAAAGGGACTCGCGGGGAGGTGAACTGTTCAAGCAGCGTGAATTACTGTTTGGCACAGAGGACTCTGTTCTGTGGTGAATAAGCACAAGAAACTGTTAGAGGTTCAGACAGCCCATAACAAAGTTAGCAAGTGTAAGGCACTGACAGCCAGTAACGTGTCCATATGGTTTTAGCTTTCAGAGAGATAATGGTGAGCTTGGTAAACTTGTTAGCCTCTTTTTTCCCATAATTTATCTACAAACAATCATTCAAGATAAAGTCATTTATGCCAATAGAAAGTTATTAAGCAGTACCTTGTAAAGGGACACTTTGAGGTTGCAATATAAAATGTTTAATTACGTGTAGTAAAACATCTTTGCAATACACTTTTATTTTGTCCCATTTTCATGTAATTTAGTTCTAAAAATTCTGGAAACTCCAGTTCCTGTAAAAAAAAAATGTGGAAAATGCAGACGCCAGACTTTAAGCGTTATGAAAATGTTTTTCTTTCATGATTTATGATTAGCTCTGATTCATGATTTTCATGATTAGCGCTGCAGAATCTGTAAGCGCTCTACATAAAACTGATAATAATAATGATTCAGATAGAGCATTACTTTTAAACAACTTTCAGGTTTGCTTCTATAGTAAAATTTGCTTCATTCTATTGGAATTATTTGTTGAAGGAGGAGCAATGCACTAGTGGGAGCTTGCTGAACACATCAAGTGAGACAATGACAAGAGCCATACCTACACAGCCACAGGCAGCAGTTACCTCTTGAACCTACCAATTATGCGTATGTTTAAAATTGCATGCTCTATCTGAATCACAACAATTTAATTTGGAGTTTACTGTTCATTCAACACTAGTATATTTAAAACTCTCATTGGTTGCACGTTCTAGATACCCATTTACAGCTGTCCCTAACTGGCTAAAGCAGAGGAAACCTAGGTTACAATATGGCAGCACCCAACAGGTTTTAAAGAGCATTTAGCACTTATTGTATTTGACACCTAAAGGTACTTGATAAAATCCAAAAATGGCCTTTATACATATTTGCAGTATTCAAAGATGATTTGGAATATTTCTGTTATCTTGTGCATGTGTAAGACACTTTGAAATGGGCACAGACACAATTTTAGAGATGTATTTATATGTATGTTCTACATTCATTAAAGCTCTATTCGTCGCTTGTGACGACCAGGGTTATCCAACCCTGCACCAATCACTTGTTTGGCACAGAAAGGGTTATCAGACCCCTACTGTCACTAATATGTCACAATCTAGCCACGCCAGGCAAGCTTGTGATTTAGTTCAGTGGGTGCAAGGGTTTACAACACTCTTTAGTCTGTACTAGACATAAAATAAATGCCCAAAACTCCCCTTTAATGCCACCCACACTAAACTAGCTATAATATCTAGCTGCCATCACATAAAAGGGACAGTCTACACCAGAATTTTTATTGTTTTAAAAGATAGATAATGCCTTTATTACCCATTTCCCAGTTTTGCATAACCAACACAGTTATATTAATATACTTTTAACCTCTGTGATTATCTTGTATCTAAGCCTCTGCAAACTGCCCCTTTTTTCAGTTCTTTTGACAGACTTGCAGTCTAGCCAATCAGTGCCTGCTCCCAGATAACTTCTCGTGCACGAGCACAGTGTTATCTATATGAAATAAGTGAACTAACACCCTCTAGTGGTGAAAAACTGTTAAAATGCAATCTGAAAGAAGTGGGCTTCAAGGTCTAAGAAATTAGCATATGAACCTCCTAGGTTAAGCTTTCAACTAAGAATACCAAGAGAACAAAGCAAAATTGGTGATAAAAGTAAATTGGAAAGAGACTTCCAGTGGGCGGCTCTACAAGATGGCTGCAAGCTTCATTAGCTCCGAGGAAAATTACTTCTAATTTTCATATTGCAGCCATCAACACACGCCATCTGCATTTCCCTTGACAAGCAAGTTGTCCGAGACCAACTAGCAGACAGAAGGAATAACAACTCTTCTACACTGGAAAGTCATTTTGAATAATAAGCCACTAGGCTTTGTGGCGGGAGTCACTACCACGCTGCAAGTATTCTTAGATAGAGGAACCAACACTCTCCTTCCCACTGAGGGCATTCCAAAAGATATTGATGAGAAGCAGCCCAAGATGGACTCTGTAATTAAAGAACTAACCGCTATATTCTCACTGCGACTAGATGACCTGATGAAGTCGTGTCTAACACTGTATGAAGCGGTCCGGTCGGCTCAGAAACTTTCTACGCTGCCAACTATCGCCTGTATACCTACTGGTGAGGATCCTCAGCTCCCACATACCTCACACTCTGGCTGTCCTGGGGGTGCTGCGGGGCCAGGGTGTGTCCAGTTTGTCCCAGAGCAAAGCACTGTTTCACTCCGTCACTCCTGTACACCTGCACAGCTGGATAACAGTCCTCGCGACAAGCCGCTGTCTACACTGAAAGAAAACTCCATGGTGAAGCAACCGGACAGTGCCTATGGCAACATCACACCCGATAGTAGGCAATTTCTGGCACCCCACTTGCTGCATAGCCTTGAATCTCAATCCTTTCTAGAGGAAAGCAATCTCACCTTACTGAAGGAGGGCAGGCCGCGACACGCACATGATGCAGGGGGTTTCTTGTTGCTAACGAGAGCATGATCAGAGAATAACTCGTAGAGGAGTCGGCTAGATTTTGACTCTTTGTTTTACAGCTGCCTGTATACACCATGTTATGGCACCGGACATGGACAGATAGTGCCGTGTTAAATATTAAGTTTTGTGTACTGTTGCTGCTTACAAATATTGTTCATGACGCAGGCGGGTTTCCTATCGGTCCGTGACTTGCTGAGTACATGGATCCCCCTGCCAAGCACTTTAGATTACCTCTACAATGTTCCACCTTGCTCTCCCTGGCAGTCAGCTACTCAGAATAACGTGCAAAAGTCCTACTGTGACGTTGGAATTGGCTGAGACGAACACTTATGACAACGCCGATAAATGCACGCTTTGGGGCCGTATAGAAAAACCTTGCTAACTTAACCGATCACAACTCGCTTGACACTTGTCATAATATGTTTATTTCCATATGTTTTATTAAAACATTGGGATATATGCTTGGCTTAGAGATGTTTAGAGTTAGTTATAAAAGGCTCCGCCTCCCACATATCCCACAGAAGTATTAATGGGTCACGGATCCGCAAAATGGCACTCTTAACTCTAAAAGCAATGGACTCTTAATATGTGGTGGAAACGTACCGGAGTAAATCATTAGAGCTTGGGCTTGCATTGTAACTCCATCATATTGCTAATGTTTTGTTTTAATTTTATACTCTTGGCCCTTTTGGCTACAGGTTTTACTGTGTCAGACTTCCCTTTTTCTCTTAACAATTCTATCTGTTCCATAATAAGGTTGTTCTAGGTACCTTCTGTAAGTGATCTTAGAAGCATATTCACAAAGCTTAGGAAAGCCTCAGACATATTCCTCTCGGTTTAGAAAACCTGCTACATAATTGCACAGTTAATATATTCTCTCCTGAACTTCCTAGGTCTCAGCAAGGTATTAACCATGGTTGCTGTTCTCTATAAGAACCTATAAGGCAGGGACTAATACCCATATATTGGCACACAATCAGCCATGTTGTCATATCTGTTTTATACTGTTTTGTCTCAATGGGAGTTTAGTGTATAACCTAAAACATGAGGCTACTTTTAATTTTAATATCAATAGAGAAATCCACAATGTTCATATTACATTGAGCCCCTCGAAACATGGCAGAATCTCGCTAATCTTTACCAGAAACCACTGTAAACAAATACTAAAAAAGGTGTAAACCTTGAAGAGAAGATGTTTATCTCTCCGTCCTGGGTTATTCGTTTTGTTTTGTGTTATTTGTATTGCTGTGTTTTATTTCCCTCTTTTGTTATTTGCTTTGTTTTATCTTGTTTTAGTTTTATTTGGTTGATATTTAAAAAGTTAAAATCAAAGAGTGGAGGGAAACAACAGGAGGCTATGAATATATCTGGGGAAATTCTCTTTATTTTCTACTTTTGCAATAAGCAGACTATATTACACCTGTTGATTATATAGGAACATATGGGTTGCTACACTGTGTATCGCTACATCATCATTGACTGATTTGCATTTGTATGCTTCCCTGACCTCTCTTAAATTTCCCCCCTCTCTCTCCTCCCCTGCCCTCCCCCCTCCAATTTCAGGTATATAATCAACCTGTAGGTATCTTATGATGTAGGTTTTGTATCAGGATACAGCTTTTATGTAATTTGAGTTGTGTTTTTTATGTTGTTTTGTCCTGTTTTGTTTGTTCATTGTTGTTTAGTTAAGTTATGTTTTAAAAAAAGAAAAATCCGCAACATGGTGTACAAATATTTCTCAAGTGAAATCTACTGATCTCTTAGTAACATGTAAGGAAGGCATACTAGTAGGATTTATCTTTATGTCTAAACCTACTAAAATGTACCTGATTTTCTCCTTTCACTCAATGTATGGTACTAAGCCCTGCGTGGCTTAATTACATGAAATGTTTTGTGAACCTGCAGAGTGTTGGATATAAATAAAATTAAAAAAAAAAAAGTAAATTGGAAAATTGTTTAAAATTACATGCTCTATCTGAATCAAGAAAGTTTATTTTGGCCTAGACTGTCCCTTTAAGATTATATGATATGGGAAATCTTAAGGAAATCCCAGACTTACACATTAACTCTCAGAATACAATTTAGCAGAAAATAACCTAAAATATACAGTTCTAATACTCCAGTCTCTTTCAGTAACGTGGTAGCAAATATTAGACAAAGGCCAAAGCTTAATAAATGAATTATTTATTATGCCAAAAATTATTATGCACAATGCATTATTAATAAAAAGTTGTTACAAATAAAATTACACACAAGCAAACAGTTTTTCAAAACAAAAAGAAGAAAATAAAAACCTCATACTGTACTAGTGTTTGGAATCTTAGTGCCAGGGAGATGGCATGAAGCAATGGGTCCTTGTAGGTCCTTGTAGAACAGCTTCACTTGTAAGAATGACAACTTTACATGTTAAAACACAAAAACTTTATACAATTTTCAGGCGATCAGGTTGCTTGTCCAACCCTCTTTGCAGGGGCTGAGAAGCCCCTTATCCTTTTACAGCCATCAATAGACTCTAAGTCTTTGCCTGAAATTATAGAACACATTATAATTTCTGCTAGATGCATCCATTTTTATATAAGCAGAAAGACAATCTCTTAGTTGCATCGTGATAATCAATTTGAGACCAAATATGACATGGTTGTCATATTTACCTTCATCTAATGTCATAACATGTTTTAAACACATATCTACCTTATACCCATGTCCCTTTATTGACATTATCAGTTTCTGTGAAGAGGCACTGTTCTGTGTCTCTAAAACCGACACTTTTATGGCCTGAATGCACCAATGCCTATATGATAATATTTATTCAAGTGGAACAATTTATAATGGGGTCTGGTTTTATCACAAAAAACAAACATAAACACAGAACACAGTTCTTCTTGAAAAAAAACTAATGTCTTTTAGCTTACAGGCTAAAGAGAATTAACAAGAGATGAGCAATGGCACCATTCTTATTACTTTGAGGGAACACTTCATTTAAATGTATAGAATATAATCTAATATACTATGTAATTGTGTATAGGTGCTGAGTATCAGAGAGAAAATATACAAGAACAATTCCAGCAAGAGAGCTGGACAGGATACTAACCAGAAAAGCACTCTGCTCTCATACATATGGGCTTAGTGTATATAGGTTTTAAAATATATCAACTTTATTAGTTTTATTTAAAAAGGGTTACACACAGTAAAAACAGTTGCAGCAAGTAAAAGTGGTCTTCAATGGTGGAAAGTTACAAATTCTTATCTTGAATTGATTTCATGGATTGTAACTTCAACCTAAAGAGGATTTGTGGTAAACCTTAATGGTAAAGATATGTTTATAATCTGCTGCGGGCTAACATCCCTGCAAAATTGAGGCCAACCTGTTAGGGGTCACTAATCAGTCAAAGTGTGTACTCATAAATTGTATACCTCACTGAGTGTTATGTGGATACTAAAATAAATTGTACCCATATGTACTCTGTGGTAGAGTACTGCAACAGTAGTAGTATGGCTAAGTATTCATACCTTGTAGTTACGTGTAGTTTGCACTTATATACAAATTACTTGTTAGTGTGCCCGTGGGTTACAATTAAAATATTAGTTGCTCCACAGATTGGAGGTATATCTCCTCCGTCATTTGTACAGCCCAATATCTAGAATGGAGCGTGTGTATATAAATAAAACCACAGGAATTACTGTGTATTCAAACGTTAAGTTACAGTGTAACCAATGACTCAAAACTAGCTTTGTATCGGTTGCTATTGATTAATTATACAGTTACATATCATATACCTTTATTACATGATTTTCAGCAACCTCCAAAGGAGTGTAATACTTAGAGAGGAGGCTTATACAAATTATTTGTTAGTGTGCCCGTGGGTCACAATTAGAATATTTATTGCTCCAAAGGCTAGAGGTATATCTCTGCCATCATATGTAAAGCCCAGTATCTGAAATGGAGTGTGTGTGTATAAATTAAACTACAGGAGTTACCGTGTATTCAAACGTTAAGTTACAGTGTAACCAACGACTCGCAACTAACTTTGTGACGGTTGCTATTGATTAATTAAAAAGTTATATATCGTATACTTTTGTTATAAAATTTTCAGCAACCTACAAAGGAGTGTAATACTTAGCGAGGAGGCTTATACAAATTACTTGTTAGTGTGCCCGTGGGCTTAACACTAAAGCTCGCCACCAGGCAGGTATGTGCAGAATATGCGATTTATTTATTACAGCAGTAACCTAACTAGGGCAAGCTTTGTGCTACTCATATTTCCTTTACTAACCTCTTGTGGTGGTTGCCCACAGTACATATTACAAGCATATGATATGATATTTAACAACTAACAATAAGTATTTTTAGTGGCAACATTTGACAAACCTGAGGTAAACTGTACTGTATAGTGCTTAGATACACGGCAGTGCACTGAGTACAATCCATATAAACAAGTTTTATTTATGTATATACAGGTTAAACGTTGAGCTTAATTTACAGTGGCTTCTGTGTTCCTTAACTTGTGGAACATTGCACAATCTAAGTGTGACCTTAGGGCATATAAACATTCCTTATGTATTTGCACGTTTAATACTAAGTGTATACAATTCACAGTGGGGGTGAGAGGCCTCTCTATACAAGTCTTTCTGTTCGGGAGTTTCTGAAACCAGCTGATTTAGGTTACTGCTGTAATAAATAAATCGCATATCCTGCACATACCTGCCTGGTGGTGAGCTTTAGTGTTAAGCCCACGGGAACACTAACAAGTAATTTGTATAAGCCTCCTCGCTAAGTATTACACTCCTTTGTAGATTGCTGAAAATCTTATAACAAAAGTATACGATATATAACTTTTTATTTAATCAATAGTATCTGATACAAAGTTAGTTGCGAGTCATTGGTTACACTGTAACTTAACGTTTGAATACACGGTAACTCCTGTGGTTTCATTTATACACACATGCTCCATTTCAGATATTGTGCTGTACATATGACGGTGGAGATATACCTCTAGTCTAATCTGTGGAGCAATGAATATTCTAACTGTGACCCATGGGCACACTAACAAGTAATTTGTATAAGCCTCCTCGCTAAGTATTACACTCCTTTGGAAGTTGCTGAAAATTATATAATAAAAGTATATGATATGAAACTTTATAATTAATCAATAGCAACCGATACAAAGCTAGTTGCGAGTCATTGGTTACACTGTAACTTAACGTTTGAATACACAGTAATTCCTGTGGTTTTATTTATATACACACGCTCCATTCTAGATATTGGGCTGTACAAATTACGGCGGAGATATACCTCTAATCTGTGGAGCAACTATTATTTTAATCGTGACCCACGGGCACACTAACAAGTAATTTGTATATATAAGTGTAAACTACACGTAACTACAAGGTATCAATATCTAGCCATACTACTACTGTTGCTGTACTCTACCACTGAGTACATATGGGTACAATTTATTTTAGTATCCACATAACACTCAGTGAGGTATACAATTTATGAGTACACACTTTGACTGATTAGTGGCCCCTAACAGGTTGGCCTCAATTTTGCAGGGATGTTAGCCCGCAGCAGATTACAAACATACCTTTACCATTAAGGTTTACCAAAAATCCTCTTTAGGTTAGTGTTACTATCCACGATATCAATTCAGGATAAGAATTTGTAACTATCCATCAGTTTCACTACATTAGTTTGAAAACCACTTTTACTTGCTGCAACTGTTTTTATTGTGGGTATACCTTTTTAAATAAAACTAATAAAGTTGATATATTTTAAAACCAGTATATACACTAAGCCCATACGTATGAGTGCTTTTCTGGTTAGTACCCTGTCCAGCTTTCTTGCTGGAATTGTTCTTTTATAAAGAGAATGAACCCCTTGGCAGCTAAATCATGAGGTATTCGTGACACCTCCCCCAATAAGAGACGCAAAAGGGAGGTGGCCACAAGCCACTCCAGCTGTGTATCAAAGGGAGCTTCCCCTTGTGGTGATAATGCCATTGCCAGACCAATTGCACCTAGCAGTTTTGCCATCATGATGCCCTCCATTTAAAAATTACACACTATTTGCTCTACCTAGCTGATTTAATATATTGCAGGGACCCTCCCATGCAGCCTGTAGTTTGTTCTGCCTCATGGGCGTTAGTACAAGAACATTTTGCCCCATCTCATACACTCCCTCTATGGCAGAAAAATCCTAATACTGTTTTTGTAGGAATATGGCATTGGCATCTCTGAGTTTTGCAGGTACCTCTCCCAATAAGGCTTGCATCTTGTCCATGAATGGTACATCATCCCCTGTTACAGAGGTATCTGTGAAGCCTAGGGTCTTGCTACATATTGTGTGCTCTCTGAACATAGTGTGCGCTGTGTGCTTAACTACCCAGGGCTCTTGCCCTCCCACTGGAGTAGAATTCATGTACTCCTGCACTCTGTTATGGTTGGTAGAGGGTTGACTAACTGCCCCCCTCTTCTCCACTGTGGGTCCTAGCTGCTGAGCCTGCTGGGGACTCTGATGCTGCACAACTATCAGTGTATCTGCTGAATGGCACTGTGGGGCTGTGTAAATACACTTCTCTGTACTCCTCCCCCCTGTGTCTGCAGTCTGTGTCAGTCTCTATCCCCTAGTCTGTGCAGTCTGTTTATAGGTCACAGTTGAGGTTACTGGGGTCTCTGTCACCCACAATCTTTCACACTCACTCTGGAGGTCCCTCAAAGAGTATCCTGTACCCTCCTCCCCCACACACTCTGGATTCTGGGGCGCTGCTGCATCTGTCATAGAGTGGGCTACATCCCCCCCTGTTCTCTCTCACAGTCAATCTGCCCCTTCACATCCTCACACAGAATCTGGGATCCTTCTGACACTGGTGCAGACAAGCACATATCTTCCTTCTGCCATTTATCCCATATATCCTGTTTTCCACAGTGGACTCAATTGGTTCTGGCACATAATGGCACACATCATCCAGCAGCCCAGTCACTGAGTCATTCTCTCCCCCATATCCTCTCTTCCTTCTATAGAATCCACTGATTCAATCACAGACAGACACTCACCACTCATCTGCCTCCTCAAAGACAGTTTCTCCCTGTACAGTTAAGCTAGGTTCAGGCACAGACAGACCCACACAGTCTATATGCCTTTCTCCCCAGTCAGTCTCACACTGTACAGTTAACTTTAATTCTGCAGATACTGCTGGTTCAATCACAGGAAGACACACACCATCTATCCGTCTCTCTCCCCATTCAGTCTCTCCTGTTACAGTTTCACATCTCAGCACAGAACCCCCAGTTCAGGCACAGCACTTTGCACACATGTACTCTGTCCTCCCTCCTGGTCAGAATGTCTCTGAACATTTTACACACAGTCCTTTTCACATAAGGGTCTACAGGTTAAATGTAGCATTGTCAGGCACATAAAGAGATAACAATCTACCCAGATCAGTACCCAGTAAAACATCATTTAGAATATTTTCAGATACACCCACATTTCTTAAACCTCTCCCCACTCCCCAATCAATATATGCACGTGCCATAGGCACTGCAAGTTGCATTCCCCCAATCCTTTTAACTGCTACAGTCTTGCCAGGAATAATGTCCTTACAGCTCACCAACCCTGGACGCACAAGAGTCATCGCCGCACCTGTGTCCCAAAGCCCAAGTGTTACCTTAGTTCCGACAAGCACAGGTTGCAAGTTCTCCTGGTTGCTTTCCTCTGGACATGTAACGAACAAAACAGATGCTGGTACTTCTGAGGGATTACCCCATCCAGCTGATTGCACCAAGTTAATCTTCTCGGGGCAAGTGGAGCTAATGTGGCCCACTTTGTTGCAAGCAAAACACCTGTGGGTATCCCCCTGCCCAGGTGCAGCACTTGCCCCTCCTTTCCCAGAGGGAACAGACACATTAAACAAAGGCACAGCAGGTTTTGTGAAGGGGGTTCGTGCAGCAGCTCCTTTCCATGTGGATCCCCCTTAACAAAGGATTATCTCCCATTCCCTGGTGACCTGTTGGCTGTGTAAAAATCAGCAAGCTCACCCGCTTCCAATGCGGTTTGGGGTTTATGATCCAAAACCCATTCTTCTGCTGGGTACAGCTGCATAAATTGCTCCTTCAACATCAGATCTTCCAGCTCTTCTATAGTGGCAATCTTTAGCCCTCTGATCCACTGTTTAAAGGCTGTCATCAGGTTTCCAACAGCTGCAGTATAGCTGAATTTCTTCCTGTACACCTCAGGAGTAAGATTATACCTCCTCTGCAGTGCAGCTTTAATGGCATCATAGTCCTGATCAAACTCTGGGGGTAGTTCAGTAAAAACCTCCAGTGCAGGACCTTTCAGGCCAGGGGTAAGGCACTTGGCCCATTGCTCCCTTAGCAGCTGGAACTTACTGAAAACTTTCTCAAAGCTACGCAGGAATACATCCACATTGCCATCTTTCTCCAGAGTGGGAAAATTCTCTGCACGCACTCTGGGAACAGAAGAGTCTCTCGGTTCACTAACGACAGGTGAGACCATCCCTCTCTCCAACCGTACAAGCTGTAGTTGATACTCTCTCTCAGCCTGTCATTCAGCAGCCTGTCTCTCAGCTGCTTCCACAGCTGCCTGTCTCTCAGCTGCTTCCACAGCAGCCTGTTTCTCATAAAATTTTGCAATCAGCTTCATGCACACACTTGCATCCGCTGAGCCCATATGTTTCAGAACAGTTTGAAAATAACAGTCCAATGGATCCCCAGATCCTGATGAATCAAGGTCCACAGCAGCAGACACCTCTCCTTCGGCTTCAGCTGGGGCAGCTTGGCTGTTATCATATTCAAAAAGAGCTTGTATTAGTCCATCTTTGTTCTTTCCACGGGATGGGATATCACGCTCGTGGCATAACAGTGCCACCATTTCCTTGGTCTGCTGCTGATATGCCTCCATAGTAAAAAGAAAATAGAAAAGAAAAACAGAGAATAGGGAAGGGGACTCTTTGCAATGTGTGACTATATAATGCACTGAGTTTTAGCCTTTGGAAATTGTGAGAGTCACAATTTCTTTTTAGTACCAGGATTTTCAGACTAGCAAATCCACGAGCACTAAAATCTAATAAAAAAATGTATCTGCACTGCTGCCCACCAATTTGTGATGACCAGTTTTATCCAACCCTGCGCCAGTCACTTGTTCCGCACAGAAAGGGTTATCAGACCCCTTCTACTGTCCCTAATATGTCACAATCTAGCCACGCCAGACAAGCTTGTGATTTAGTTTAGTGGGTGCAAGAGTTAACAATACTCTTTAGTCTGTACTAGACATAAAAGAAATTCCCAAAACTCCCCTTTAATGCCACCCACGCTAAACTAACTATAATATCTAGCTGCCACCACTTAAGATTATATGATATGGGAAATCTTAAGGAAACACCAGACTTACACATTAACTCTCAGAATACAATTTAGCAGAAAATAACCTAAAATATACAGTTCTAATACTCCAGTCTCTTTCAGTAATGTGGTAGCAAATATTAGACAAAGGCCAATGCTTGATAAATGAATTATTTATTATGCCAAAAATTATTATGCACAATGCATTATTAATAAAAAGTTGTTACAAATAAAATAACATACAGCAGTTTTTCAAAACAAAAAGTAAAAATAGAAACCTCATACTGTACTAGTGTTTGGAATCTGTGTGCCAGGGAGATGGCATGAAGCAATGGGTCCTTACTCTGTAGAACAGCTTCCCTTGTAAGAATGACAACTTTATATGTTAAAACACAGAAACTTTATACAATTTTTAGGAGATCAGGTTGCTTGCCCAACCCTCTTTGCAGGGGCTGAGAAGCCCCTTATCCTTTTACGGCCATCAATAGACTCTAAGTCTTTTCCTTAAATTATAGAACACATTATAATTTCTACTAGATGCATCCATTTTCATATAAGCAGAAAGGCAATCTCTTAGTTGCATCGTGATAATCAATTTGATACCTAATATGACATGGTTGTCATATTTACCTTCATCTAATGTCATAACATGTTTTAAACACATATCTACCTTATACCCATGTCCCTTTATTGACATTATCAGTTTCTGTGAAGAGGCACTGTTCTGTGTCTCTAAAACCAACACTTTTACGACCTGAATGCACCAATGTCTATATGATAATATTTATTCAAGTGGAACTCTGGAACAATTTATAATGGGGTCTGGTTTTATCACAAAAAACAAACACAGGACACAGTTCTTCTTGAAAAAACAAATGTTTTTTAGCTCACAGGCTAAAGGGAATTAACCCCTTGGCAGCTAAATCATGAGGTATTGTATAGTTTGTCAGCAGTGGGCAGGACACAAATTTACATATGTAAATATGATATGTGTGAAGTACCTGCCTTCTGTAAATAGTGTTGTTTTGAATATTTCTGTTTATTAAAGTGTTTGCTATTTCCTATGTTGGGGTGTCTTCAGGGCAGGAAATGTTAAAGTGATAGCTAGTGCTGCTGCTAAAAGCCAGCCAGCAGCACAAAATTATTGTGAAGCTTAAAGGGACACCGAACCCACATTTTTTTATTTTGTGATTCAGATAGAGCATGAAATTTTAAGCAACTTTCTAATTTACTCCTATTATTGAATTTTCTTTATTCTCTTGGTATCTTTATTTGAAATGCAAGAATGTAAGTTTAGATGCCGGCCCATTTTTGGTGAACAACCTGGGTTGTCCTTGCTGATTGGTGGATAAATTCATCCACCAATAAAAAAGTGCTGTCCAGAGTGCTGAATAAAAAAAAAGCTAAGATGCCTTCTTTTTCAAATAAAGATAGCAAGAGAATGAAGAAAAAATGATAATAGGAGTAAATTTGAAAGTTGCTTAAAATTGCATGCTCTATGTGAATCACAAAATAATTTTTTTTTTGGTTCAGTGTCTTTGTGGGGAAATATTGGCCTATTCCATTTCTAGAACTAAGAAAATGAAAAAAAAGGGAGACTGAGGCACTAAAGGCTGTAACAAATGCATACAATCTTTATATTTTAGTCAAAACACCTGAGAATTGGTCTAAATACAATGCGGCATTGACGGAGAGAGATTCTCTTCTGCTCTATAAAAGCACCCAAAGAGATCTTAGGTTGAAGGCTAAACTGTATCACTATGGCAACAAAACAGGGAAGCTTCTAGCAAACTTAGTGAAGATTGAAAGAGGCTCTTCTATAATAAAAACTATATCATGCAGTAATAAAAGCTTTAATTCCCCCGAAGAAATATCCAGGACATCTCTGATAAAGCAATTATATCTATCAACGCCGAAAAAGCGTTCGATTCGGTACATCATGATCACTTGTCCTTTACGCTACAACAATTTGGTCTTGGAGGTAATTTTCTCCGCTCCTTCAATAATTTATACAGTAATGCATATACAAGAATTTTAGTTAACGGGGATATGACTCCCGACATAAGATTGAGAAGAGGGACTAGACAGGGATGTCCTCTCTCCCCCCTTCTGTTTGATCTGGCTATTGAACCATTCGCCATCCAGATTCGCCATCAACTTCAAGGGATCAAAATTAAAGGGAAAGAATTGCAAATTGCATTATATGCAGATGATGTACTGCTTTACATCTCTAATACGGCTAGAAACATCCCAAAACTTCTTGCTATCATAGACCAATTCGGTTCTTTTTCCGGCTATAAAGTAAATGTTCTAAAATCGGAGCTTTGCTGGCTTACACATACTAAATATTCTTGTACAAATATTCCATTCACTATAGTTCAAAATGCATTTAGATATCTAGGCATATGGATTTCCTCCAATCCTAATGCCTGGTATGATTTAAATGTTCCTCCGGTACTTAAAAAAATTACAGAAGCTTTTAAAAATTGGCAAAAACTCCCCTTATCCTTGTCAGGCCGTATTGGACTTTACAAGATGACTCTCCTCCCTAAAATCTTGTACGTACTTCAGAATACATCATTCATTCTAAAAACAAGAGATATTTTATCTTTTAATTCTGCGCTTCGTTCCTTTCTGTGGCAAAATAAGAAACCTTGGATCTCCCTATCTAAATTAATGCTTCCGGTCGAGCAGGGAGGGATTTCCTTGCCAGATATCCGATTGTATAATATAGTTTTTCAGGCCAGAACAGCAATGGATTGGTTAACCAATGCTAATTATGTAACAAGTCTTGAACTCGAAAAAAACATAGCCCATCCATGCTCCTTGATAGCCCTATTACACTGTGATAAAAAGATAATTCCACCTATATTAAAGAAAATTAAGTTCATCTACAATCCAATTCAGATGTGGAAAAAGATTTGTTCAATGCTACAGATCCAGACTAGAACATCACGATATCTACCTCTCTTAAATAACCCACATTTTCAAGCAGGTATGCAATCTGCTCTCTTCTTTAACTGGAAATCCCTAGGCCTTCAGAAAAAACTTAAAACTTTCGATTCTCTTAAAAAGGACTTCCATATTCCCAATAAAAACTTTTTCGCTTATTTGCAAGCACTACATTATGCCCTTAGGTTGGTAAACGACTTTGGTTGGGAATGGTCCCTAGGCATACTTGAGAATTGGATCTTATTAGCCAGGAATGGCCTTACATCCATCTCCTATATATATCAGAGATTGGCTTCCCTGAAAGGCACAGAAATATTAGAAAACTTGCAGGCTAAGTGGACAAATACTTTATCAGAAAACTTAGGAGAAACTTCTGTAATTACTTCATCAATTCAAGCGATAGCTCGTGCTACCCTCTCCGCCACGTGGAGAGAGACACATGTTAAATTATTATTTATGACATACTTCTCACCGGAGAAGGGAGCTAAATGTCGAAGTGATACTTTTAATAAATGTCCAAAATGCTCCTACCCCTCGGCTAACCTTATCCACATGTTCTGGTATTGTCCAAAAATAAGGAATTTTTGGCAGAAAATACAATACTGGATGGTTAACGTACTAGGAATACCCTCAATGTCATTATCTCCTCTAAATATAATTTTCCCATTGGAGGACTTCGGCCTCCCTCGAGATAAACTTAAAATAGTCATTCTGATAATTCTCGCTGTCCGATATTTAATACTGAAGAAGTGGAAATCACGAGCAACACCAAGTATATTAGAGATAAAGAATTGTTTAAAGAAACAATGTATAATAGAACAGCTAGATACCAACTTGCAGAATGAACAAGAAGTTGGGAATTTTTTTTTCTAAATGGTCAGATTTTATCAAGGCTTTACCCACAAGCGAAATCGAACATCTAATTTATCCCTTTAGAAATACGGAGCTGGTTCTTCTGGGAGTTTGGTAGATCTTTGCAAGTTAATTTATGAATAATTAAGGCCTTGATCCTTGTCTATCCAGCTTGTTCTTTCCTTCTCCTCTTGCCTCCTTCCTTTTTTTTTTTTTTTGTTTTTTGTTTTTTTGTTTGTTTTTTTCTTTTCCTTTTTTTTTCCTCTTTTTTTTTAATTAGCAGGTAATTATTAATTAGTATGATTAGAACACTGAGATGTAAGTAAAATGTATAAAACGAAAAAATCCCAGTAGTATATGCAGTTCACTTTGTTTTACTGTTTATCTCTATATAATTTTATTGTTGAAAAGGGGCCTGTTTTTTATTTTTTTATTTTTTATTGTTATTTTTATTTTATAAACTGCCTCCTCATGGTTGATTAAGATGTATTAACTGGCCCTGCGAGGCGCAAACTATGTATTTGAGTTTTAATGCATCCTCTGCTGGAATATAAATAAACAATTTAAAAAAAAAAAAATTGCATGCTCTATCTGAATCACGAAAGAAAAAAAAATTGGGTTTAGTGTCCCTTTAAATACTTATTGGCTGAAACAGGAATCAATCAACAGACAACAAACAAACAATTCAATTACATTTCTTGTCAGGGGCTACTCATTTAGGGCCAGATTACGAGTGGAGCACAAATGTTGGCATGTGAGCGATAAGGGCTTTATCGCCCCTTTACAGGCACACATTAAAATAGCACTCCACTTGTGATCTAGCCCTAAACATATGCTAGATAGAGTGATGCATTCAAAGAAAAGATTGGTCTGAGAATAACAGATAGATGTATTTTTTTAAGTTTCATTAGTTGTTTAAATATTGACAAAATAAATATAAAGTTTAAGTGTCTATAAAACAATGGGAGCTGTCATGTTGTAACTTAGGTTACTTTCTCTGCTTTGGCCAATTACGGGCAGTTATAAATAGGTCACGAGAGTGTTCAGCCAATAGCTGTGTTGAATATAACAGTTCTGCAATTTCAGAATGGAATTACACAAAAAGGGGACTAAATAAATAATGAAAGTATATTGCAGACTTTTTTTTATATATCTATATCTATGATTTATCATTTTATATTACCATCTCGAAGTGTTTAATGACCCTTTAAGGGTTAAAGGAATTTAAACAATGTATGGGGTGCATGGTTGATACTTGCAATGACTTACTATAAAAATATCAATTAAACATGCACAATGTATGTAAATGTATATCCTAAATCAAATGATCAAATAAGCATGTACAACAGCATATGCTTTGAAATGCTCACGTCAGTGGTTACGATAAATGAATTGGTTCTTTGTTTTATGAATGTGCTACTCACTTTAAGAAACAGATGGCAGTGACTTGTCACTGCTTTGTTGCCAGGTAAGAATAAGCTGCTTCTATTGGTGTGCAATTTGAATTACAGGTTTGTGCTTTGTGATGCTTTTGACTATAATGTCACCACACTTGTTGTTGCAGAGCATTGAAGCATGAACCAATGTGACAAAACAGCCAGTAAAGAACCAAGTTAAGTGCAAAATATTTCTTGCCATAACTTCTTTTTTTCTTATTGGAAAAGGTTACTTTTGTCCTTCTGATAGTTTTTTTTACATAGCCAATGAGTGTGGTTTATCAAATTGGGCTATTTTTTATTATATATGTAAAATATTGAGGTTATGGGATGTCTTGATGCTAGACAGTAGAGGGTAACAGGGATAATGTATTTTAATACTAAAGAAGATAAAATGCAAATTAATCATTCTAGGTCAGCATCTGTTTTACAGTGGTACAAGATAAAACAAAAAAATAAAGAAAGAAACTCATAGTTTTTCATTACAGTTCGTTCCAATGCCGTATTTCTTTCACTGCTCTGGATTATCTAAATGCCTGTTAGCAAAAACAATATGCAAGGTCTATAAAAACAAACTTGTATGGTCATTTGCAGCTTATATTAGCAATTCAAGTAAGAGTAAAGATCAAAGGATATTATTAAGATGCAATTTTAAGCAAATTTCTAATTTTCATCTTTCAACTTTGCTTTATATCTTGACATCATTTGTTGAAAAGCATACCTAGGTAGCCCCAGGTGCAGCAATGCATTACTGGGAGCTAGCTGCTGATTGGTGGCTAGGCATATATGCCTCTTGTCATTGGCTCCCCAGATGTGCTCAGCTAGCGTTCAGTGCATTGCTGCTCTGGAACCTACCCAGATTAACTCTCCAACAAAAGATACTAAAAGAATGAAGCACATTTCATAATAGAAGTAAACTAGAAAGTTGTGCATGTCCTATTGGAATCATGAGGGTTGAATTCTGACTTTACTAACCTTTTAAATCCATCACTGCAAAGACAAAATAACTTTTTCAAAATTTTTAAAACTGTAAATTTGGAAATCTGTTTATTTTTTCTCCTTTGCTCTGACCAGTGAGGGATAGCTGTAAATGAGTGACTGCACTATTTAACATGCGCTAAAGCCTTTCTGTGAGCAAAAGAAAAAGAAAAAACAAGGACATTTCCAAAAAAGTGTCAAAATATATACACTAACTATATATATATACTTTGAGCTATTCCCAGTCAAATACTTTGAAACATGCAATATAATTTTTACTAATTTTAAGTGTTTTAACCCCTTAAGGACAGAGTTAATTGTCCAAGCTCTGAATGTAAATAAAATCTAGAATTTGAGCTATATGTTTATTCAACCACAATTTACCTCTTTCGCATTAACTGCACCCGCGCTTACTATATATTGTTATATAAGTTATAGCGTCAAAAAATTGGGCCTGCCCATTCCAGTCTTCAAACATGGAAATTTGACAGATTGATTTTCTGGGCCTACACTGCCTTTGACAGTATGGCAGCCTAGGAAAGACAATTTCCCCCATGATGACATACCATTTCCAAAAGTAGATAAACCAGGGCATTCTAAATGGGTTATTTTGAGCTGTTTGTGTAGCTAATTTATCATGAGTGGCTGTGATTAACCCCTTAATGACAACTGACGTACCAGGTACGTCATGCATTAACAAGCAGTTAATGACAATGGACGTACCTGGTACGTCAGTTGTCAAACAGAGTGCTGGAAGCGATCACAAATGCTTCCAGCAGCTCTGAGGGTATTGCAGTGATGCCTCGATATGGAGGCATCCTGCAATACCCTCTTTGCACCGGTAGCGATAGTGCCAGTGTCCGCCGGGTGCACGATGCGCGTGTGCATGCACGATGCGCGTGCATGTGCGTGTGCACGGGGGCGCGTGCATGTGCGCGCGCGTGCACGTGCACCCATTAGCCACACTGACACCAATGAATGGGGGCAGAAAGGGGAAAAAAAGGGATTTTTTTTTTAAAAAAATATAAAAGGGTCTGGGAGGGGGTGGGGGTGGGGGTATTGTGGGGGGCTGCTACACTACAGAAATAGTTTTTTAAGTAAAAAATAAAATAAAAATACTTTTTGGGGGGTTTTTGGGGCCAAACTGGGTACTGGCAGACAGCTGCCAGTACCCAAGATGGCGGTAATTAGGTAGGGGAGAGGGTTAGAGAGCTGGAGGGGGGATCAGGGAGGTTGGGGCTAAGGCAGGGGTCCATCACAGCTAAAATACTTTATTATTTTTATTTAAAAAAAAAAAAAAACCTCTTTTATTTAGTACTGGCAGACTTTCTGCCAGTACTTAAGATGGCGGGAACAATTGTGGGGTGGGGGAGGGAAGAGAGCTGTTTGGGAGGGATCAGGGGGTGGGATGTGTCAGGTGGGAGGCTGATCTCTAAAATTAACCCTGCAAGCTCCCTACAAGCTACCTAATTTAACCCCTTCACTGCTGGGCATAATTAACGTGTGGTGCGCAGCAGCATTTAGCGGCCTTCTAATTACCAAAAAGCAACGCCAAAGCCATATAAGTCTGCTATTTCTGAACAAAGGGGATCCCAGAGAAGCTTTTACAACAATTTCTGCCATAATTGCACAAGCTGTTTGTAAATAATTTCAGTGAGAAACCTAAAATTGTGAAAAATGTTTTTTTTTTTATTTGCTCGCATTTGGCGGTGAAATGGTGGCATAAAATATACCAAAATGGGCCTAGATCAATACTTGGGGTTGTTTACTACACTACACTAAAGCTAAAATTAACCCTACAAGCTCCCTACAAGCTCCCTAATTAACCCCTTCACTCCTGGGCATAAAACACGTGTGGTGCGCAGCGGCATTTAGCGGCCTTCTAATTACCAAAAAGCAACCCCAAAGCCATATAAGTCTGCTATTTCTGAAAAAAGGGGATCCCAGAGAAGCATTTACAACCATTTGTGCCATAATTGCAGAAGCTGTTTGTAAATAATTTCAGTGGGAAACCTAAAGTTTGTGACAAATTTTGTGAAAAAGTGAACTTTTTTTTTTTTTGATCGCATTTGGCGGTGAAATGGTGGCATGAAATATACCAAAATGGGCCTAGATCAATACTTTGGGTTGTCTTCTAAAAAAAAATATATACATGTCAAGGGATATTCAGGTATTCCTGACAGATATCAGGGTTCCAATGTAACTAGCGCTAATTTTGAAAAAAAGTGGTTTGGAAATAGCGAAGTGCTACTTGTATTTATTGCCCCATAACTTGCAAAAAAAGCAAAGAACATGTAAACATTGGGTATTTCTAAACTCAGGACAAAATTTAGAAACTATTTAGCATGGGTGTTTTTTGGTGATTGTAGATGTGTAACAGATTTTGGGGGTCAAAGTTAGAAAAAGTGTGTTTTTTTCCATTTTTTCCTCATATTTTTTTTTTTTTTTTTTAGTAAATTATAAGACATGATGAAAATAATGGTATCTTTAGAAAGTCCATTTAATGGTGAGAAAAACGGTATATAATATGTGTGGGTACAGTAAATGAGTAAGAGGGAAATTACAGCTAAACACAAACACTGCAGAAATGTAAAAATAGCCATTGTCATTAAGGGTAAGAAAATTGAAAAATGGTCCGGTCATTAAGGGGTTAACCTAAAAAAGGAAAGGCCAAGGTCAGGAGATCCATGAAGTCAGAGTAGTCGGTATAACGATTTGGGACAAAGAGTAATCAGGACAGGCTTAGATCAGGAATACAGAATAATACAATAAAATAAATCAAGAACACATACTGAAGAATTCAATCAATAGTTTAACTCTGTAACAGTCTGTAATACATAGGGCACTGAGGCAGGTAGAGGTGGGCAGGAGGGGCAATAGTAGCTAGAGTTCCTTCTAATTCCTTCCTGCATTTTTTTCAGGGGTGACTTTTTTCAGGCTGTGGTGGGGATCCTATAAGGAAAGTGCTTGCTCTAAAGTCTCCAGAGATTCTCTGATTCAAATGTGGGAGGATTTAGGGCTTAAACAACATATCTGATCAACGCTTTAGTGTAAATTCTACGAAAGTGTTTCACTTCCCTGTGCCTGTTTTTTTTGTACAACATATATGAATTAAGTATATGGCTATTTTTTATACCAGGTTTTGGTCTTGCAGTGAACCAGATATGGTTGTATGCACTAATCAGCTAATTCTTCTATATTTGCTGTACTCAGCAATGCACTTTGGTTTTTGTATTTGGACATCATTTCCCCTGGCAGACACTGGCACTGTACTTTTATTATGCATTGTAGACAACATGTACATGTCTTTTTTTTGTCAGTGTATAAAAAGGCCAACAGTTAATCATGATGTAAATCTGATGTTGTGCTTCTACAGTTTTTGCCATATGTTAGCTTCTGGAGGAAACCTGTGTTACTTCTGTGCAATGTGCAACAGGCTAAGGTTTCAAAATAAAATACATTTTTTAACAATTCGATGTTGTTATAGCAGTTGTCCAGCCATAGATGGTTCAGCAAGGGTAGGAGGAGATCCCGCACAATCTTGCCATTTGTGTCAATACTATCTGGACAACCTGGTAGATCAGGATGGCTGCCTTTCCCTTCATAAATGCAAAATGCCCAGGTATAACTTGTAATGAATTCACACAATTTATAAAATTTGATTCCATATTGTGAATGCTTAGATGGAATATATTGCTTAAAAAACAATCTTCCCTTAAATTTCATGAAGGATTCATTTGCACAGATGTTCTGGTCATGAGTTTAATTTTCTGAAATGTTTTCAGCCAGGTGTTTTATCAGGGACCATATCTTGTATAGCTTGTCATGCAAGGGGTCATTTCTAGGGGGACACTCTGCATTACCATTAAAATGCAGAAACCACAGCAGCTGTTCATATCATATCTATATTGTGCCAGTAGGAACGTATGCTGGGTTTTTCACTATTGAAAAGAGTATGCACAGGAGCATAAAATAGGGTGCGCTAGTGATAATGTTACAAACAAATAAGTATTGAGTGGAACAATAAAGTGTATAGGGTTATACCTGACAATTTATATGGTGCTAAAAATATATATATATGAGAGGCGTGTGAGGTAAAACCTAACAATACATATTAGTGTTATAAATATGCAATAATAAAAATAAAATAGCTGAACAGTGCTATAACAAAAAAGTGCTAACAGTGCTATAACCAATCAAATAATAAATGTGAAAATATATATGAAAAGTAAATTCTCTCAATTTTCAATGGGATCTAGTAATAAAGTAATACCAATATATAAGCATAAAAAAGCAAGATAAGTCCGATTGAAAAAAATGCAAAAATACAAAATAAAATAAAATAGAATAAAAGTCTGAAGTGAAAAAGATTGCAGGAACACAAAATATTTGGTTTAGATAACAACCAAATTCAAAAATACTAGTGAAAGTGTTAGAAAATGGTGAAGTCACCAAACCATTCCAAAGGATGAAGGCTGCTCCTCTCCAGGACCAGTGGTGAGTCGGATGATCTAGGATATGGAAACAGGAAAGAGAGAGAGTGCCTAATGGTGTGATATCGCACTGGCAAGTGAAAAACAAGGGATAAATAGCAACGAAAGAAAGGTACTCACAAACAAGTTGGCACTAATGATTAGTGCATGCGAGCAGGCTGACCTTTAACAGCAGTCAGTATGCTGGGGGATAGATCCTATGTATTATCCACCAAAAGCAGGTGCTCAGCCGTTCGTGATAGCTGCAATGGAGGAAATCCCTCTGCACACAGCGTGTGTGCATTGATTCGGCTTCTGTGGCCCAGATGATCAGCTTGGCAATAGAGGAAATCCCTCGGCACACAGCGTGTGCGGGTCGGTTCAGTGTTTGTAGGGACGGTCAGTAAGGTCTCAATAAGACCAGTGCTGAACCAAGGGAATTTGGTGAAGCAGTGTTAAGTGCTATATATGAAGGCCGGATCTTTAGAGTAACCCGGCTAACTCGCCTCCCGTATCTGGAACCGAGGTGTGTTCGTCATTCCAGTTGTTGGTTGCAAACCATAGGATCCAAAATGGGGCTTAATGTCAGTTTTTCCAAACTACATATAAAATTCGTCCTTAGCTTGTTTTCTTGCAAAATTAGCACTTTGAATGTCTCATTGTAGCCACTGACCTGAAAATGATGTAGGAAAAAGACAAATTGTGACTTTTCACTATACCCATTGCTAAGGTCAGTGCCCATAACATTTTAAATTATGTTAGGTCAGTGGGGTATCAGGTGTGTTTTTAACGTTTTGGAAATTTTGATTTGTCAACAGATACTGGCTAGCATATAAATTTGTTTGAGTAGCAATATTGTCAAACATGTTGTCAGTGAGAAACAGGTTTAAATAATTTATTGACTCACAAACTGAAATGCTGGTTGTAATGCCAGGAGTTACAGTAAATGGGGTATTTCAGGGGCAGTTAAGTTTGGGGGTACCCAATTTTCCTCGGAAATTGCTGGACATCTCCTTTTTGATGGTGGAAGGTTGGAAGCACCATCACTAGAAATGTCACTTAGGGACTTTATATCCCTGTTAGAGTGTCACTAGCAGAAAAAGCAAAAATGTCACTCTGTGAAGCACGCGTTCTGTGGTATAGTATGATGCCATGATGCAAAAGGGATTTTTTTTTCATTGCTTTACTTCTATCTAACACTAACTCCCTCAACCCACCTACCAATTCCCACTTCCACCCTCAAGTCCCACTTTACCCCCAATCCCACTTCCATCCAACAAAACAAATCCTACAAACCACCAAAAAAAATAAGAGTATTGAAAGGGTTATTTTTTAGTAAACTAACAGTAATAAAGAAAGAAAAAAAAAGTTGATCAGACTGAACGCTCTGATCAGACTAATAACAGACAAAGGACAGGTGATCAGAAACCGCAGGAAAGGTTTAAAAACTTAAAAATGAATGGGTTAATAAAAATGACAAAAAGGTTCAAATTGTAACTGAAAAAATAAAAATCAATAAAAAGAACATTTGTGCAGAACATAGGAATTTAAAGGGATGTTAAACAGACATTGTTGTAATAATAAAAACAGTTGCTTATACTTAATAGAAATAATTTGAAAATGTATTATTTATCTATTTAAATGGATTGTACCTTTTTTTTATTTATTTTTTACACTACATTTGTGCTTCCTGTCACAGCCCTACAAGGAGAAGGAGGCATTTGCAGGAAGTTTTATCTTAGCCTGATGTCATAAAACTTATAGGCTAGTGAATAGACTAGAAAACAGGTTCATGCCCAGAACTGACAAAATAAAAACTTATGTTTTGAAAATCCTCTGCTCTTAAAAAAGTTATTTGCTGATTTATACACAATATTTTCTTTTTATATTTAATTTGATGCAACATATTTATTTTGCCAAAATAGCATTGTTTAATATCCCTTTAAAGTATTCCTAAAACACCTTCAGCTTTAGCGCAGTTGGTTCAGCACAGTGTTGAGTTAGTGTGCGCTCCATAGACGTCTATGGGGAGAACAAGTTAACGTGGCCACAATATCTAAAGTCCTGAAACCAGTGTGCCTGAGTCTTTCGTTCACAAGCTGACATTTTAATTTCAACTTGTAATATGCTTGGTAATCTGTCAGATCTAAAAGTTTAGCGCACCACTTGTAATCTGACCCTTAGTGGGGAATTAAATCTAGAATTGCTATGATTCTTGTCATATTTTTGTATTATTTAAATTTAGCCAAATTTTGCTCATTTAAATGCAATAAAAACTATATTACTTGTATTCTCTTCCCTCTAAAAACATTTATCAATATGTTGATACTTCTATTTAATTGAGAGCAGTGCAATATCCAAGATCATGGTCAGAATGGAGTTGGACACAGTCCAAAACAATTGTATAAATATGTAATTTTCTGCTAGTAACAATTTTGTACTGAGTTTCTGGCAATATTTTTACTATAACTGAGTCTATAATGAAGAACAACTCAATGCCAGGTGTCGTAGTCATCGTAAATCAAGGTGGGGGTGGAGAACAACCACCATATGACAAAGAGAAAAAACATATACTGTCATTATAATGAATTAAACTAAAATTATGTCAATCATCAGCTAAATACTACTTTTAGGAGCAGCCACTGTACCAGTATAATTTGAAATTGTATAGAGAGCCTTATCTTAGGATAAGCTTGCATTATTACAAGTACAATACAATATTACTTTAACAGATGTGGAAGTCAAAATTAAACTTTAATGATTCAGGTAGTGCACAGTTGAAAACAATACTTTCCAGGTTACATCTTTATCAATGACTCCTTGATTAAAAAAAAATAAAAAAAAATGTATCTTCATTTAAATATTGATTCCCATAGACTAATATTAAAGTCTACAATAAACAATATTCAAATTTTAAAAATGTAACAATTTTTATTAGAAATGTGCATTTGTGTAGTTACAAATGCACATTCATTAATGAAACATGGATATTTGTTTTGTTTTCACGAAACAAATATCTGAAAGAATGCACCATGACATTTAAAGAAAATAAATAAAGATTGATGAAATTTGCCAGCACTCTCTGTCCCTTTCTGCATCGAGTAGCAGTGGTGCCAATCGTTGGTGGTATGGGAGGCTCAGGAGGGAGGTGGGTGGGCGGCCCATCTCTGGAGGGGGAGGGGGGGGGTAGGAACATGTGGGACCACTTCACTGCAGAAAAAAAATCCATACTGAGAGCGGTAGGTAGGGAGGAGGGAGAAGGAGGGTGAATAAGGGAGAGGGAGCCCTAGAGTGCAGAGGGGGAATTAGAGGGGATAGAAAAAGATTGTTTGGAGGGGGGTTAAACGAGGGGGGCAGCTACACTACAGATGTTTTTTTGTTTTTTTTAATAAGTAAAAAGATAAATGGATAGAAAATTGGGTACTTTGCAGACAGCTGTCAGCACCTTTGATGGCAGACACTAGTTGGAGAGATTTTTGGGAGGGATCAGGGAGGTGGGAAGGTAAGGGTGTAATCCTACACTGTGGAAAATAATATTCAAAAAATGTAATTAAACAAAAAAGACTAAAACTTCACAAAATGTATAGTTTTTATAGGTTAAAAAACAAACAAACAAAAAAAAAAACAATGGTCTATTTCTGTTTAAATTGAGTGATGGCAAAAATGCTAAAAATTCTCTGTTTTTTTTTTTTTTGGCAAGTTTTAGACTGAAATACCTTGTCCTTAAGGGGTATTAATAGTCCTTAGGAATGACTAACAGACTTACATGTACATTTAGTATACTATTTCTCATCTTTTTTTAATAAAAACGGAATCAATAATGTTGTCTCACAATGTATTCCAATGAATCTCTAAGGTGTTCACTAAGAGGGATATTTATCAAGCCGTCAACCACAAATACACTGGAATTCCGCAGCGTAATTGGGGTGAGCCTGATTCGACCTATTTATCAAAGCCTACAGACCGGCAAAAGTTAAAATTTGTGACGTAGCATACGATCTGCAAGTCTCAGACACAGATTGATGCTTACATCTTTACAGATGTTCCGAACACAAATTCGGCACTATCTGACAACTTTTGCAAGTTATCAAATTTCTAACAGGTACGCTCGCCACTATTCCAGCCCAGCGTACCTGGTTTTCAATCCACCACCCTGGAGGCGGCGGATGCCTTAGGAATCAATGGGAGTCTGAAAGCAGCAAAAACTTATGTTCAATGCTGCCAGATATCCCATTGATTTCTATGGTAAAATAAAAGTTAAGTTTACACCTAACACCCTAACATGTTCCCCGAGTCTAAACACCCCTAATCTGCCGCCCCAACATCGCCGCCACCTACATAATGTTATTAACTCCTATCCCGCCGCTCCCCGACACCGCCGCAACTAAATATATTAACCCCTATCCCGCCGCTCCCGGAGCCCACCACAACTAAATGAATGTATTAACCCCTATCCCTCCACTCCCAGAGCCCACCGCAACTCTAATAAAGTTATTAACCCCTATCCCGCCACTCCCGGACCTCTCTGCAACTAAATAAATGTTTTAACCCCTAAACCCCTGGCCTCCCACATCACTACCACTTACTAAACCTATTAACCTCTAAACCTGAATCTGTGAAAAAAATCACAAAGAGAGAGGGCGCCTCCTAGTGCAACTCTGTGGAAATACAGGTGGAAACAAATCTGGTAGATGGTATAATACTCACAAAATGAGCAGCACCCATGTGCTAATTGATGCAGGCTGGGTAATTACAGTGACCCAGCTACACTGATCCTGAGACAGGATGGTGGATCCAGGTAATTCAATGAAAAAGCTCAGGCTTCCAAATCATGAATAAAAGGTAATTTATTAAAAGTAAGGATGTACACAGTACACCTTAATCAAAGTAAAAACAAATGTTGGTTTAAAATACTCAGTTGCAACACATTTCTCAGCCAGACTGGCTGTTTCATCAGGCATCTGTCTTAACAATGGAAGCTCTGGCTTTTTATAATACATAAAACATAGAAACCCCACCCTCAACCCTCCCCTAGTCCCATGTGCATGCAATCATGTTAATTGACAAATCGCTATTGGCAACAAATAAACAAAAAGCAGATAGATACAAAGTAACAAGTTCCAATCCTATACAAGAGTGCATTAGGAGACGCCCTCTCTCTTTGTGATTTTTTTCACAGATTCAAGCTTCCTTCTTTCCTAAGAGGAGCTGCCCACGCATAGGAGGATCCATTTCAACAGACCATATCCACAGATATTTTATTTTGGAATTCCTCTTATATTGGATTTTGATTCAATAGACCTTTCTATGGGATACAACTAAGTTATTTTATATAATACAATATATGACTACTGAATGGTTATTGTATATTAGTATTGAATACATCTGTTTGACTTATTAGCTGTATAACTGTGGGTTGTATGTATCCAACAATTGTCATATCAATTATTTTATCAATACTTATAAGGTTTGTGTTATATTGACTCACTCATATATTATAATCTGTGCTTGGTTGCAATAAGCATTTCTATTTTACTAATATTCCCTAGAGTTGTTCACTTAGGTGTAAACAACAGGTTTTGAGGGAATTAACCCCTAAACCGCCAGCCCCCCACATCGCCATAAACTAACCTAACAACCCGCTAACTTTATATTAAATATTAACTCATCCCTATCTTATAATAAATGTAAACTTACCTTTAGAATTAAAATAAACTATATTAAACTACTAATTAACCTACCCTAACTATTATACTACAATTACATTAAACTATATTAAACTATTAATTAACCTACCCTAACTATTATACTAAAATTACATTAAACTATAGTAAATTATTAATTAACCTACCCTAACTATTATACTAAAATTACATTAAACTAACAATTAAAATAACTTTATTACATATTTAAAAACCTAACCCTACTCAAGTTATTTAAATCTACTATAAAGAATTACTAAATTACAAAAAAATAACAACTAAGTTACACAAAATAAAAAACACTAAGTTACACAAAATAGAAAACACTAATTTACACAAAATAAAAAATAAATTATCAAATATTTAAACTAATTACACCTAATCTAATAGCCATATCAAAATAAAAAATGTTAGTATAATAGTTAGGGTAGGTTAATTAATAGTTTAATGTAAATTTAGTATAATAGGGTAGGTTAATTAATAGTTTAATATAGTTTATTTTAATTCTAAAGGTAAGTTTAAATTTATTATAAGATAGGGATGAGTTAATATTTAATGTTAAGTTGGTGGGTTGTTAGGTTTAGGGGTTAATAGCTTAATTTAGTTTATAGTGATGTGGGGGGCTGGCGGTTTAGGGTTAATACATTTATTTAGTTGCAGAGGGGTGCTGGGTAGTGGTGGGATAGGGGTTAATAACTTTATTAGAGTTGTGGTGGGCTCTGGGAGCGGAGGGATAGGTGTTAATAACGTTATTAGAGTTGTGGTGGGCTCCAGGAGCAGTGGGATGGGGGTTAATAACTTTATTTAGATGTGGCGGGGTCTGGGAGCGGCGGATAGGGGTTAAACATTTTAGTATAGTGGCAGTGTTTAGTGACAGGGTATAAATAAAGATGGGAAAAAGCTGAATAGCAGCAAGATCGATGACTGTTAGTTAACAAAAGTCCGCTGCTCATCGCCCCGTACTTGGTGTTTTATAAATAAGGAGAGCGTATTCAGGTCCGCAGCCGCGATGTTAGGCGAGTGTATTGGTGCCGTCGAATGCAGCATAGTTGACGGCTTGATAATTCGGCCTCTAAATCTGGAGTGGTAAACTGTAGATGCTTATCATGACATTATTTTTCTCTTGATTTTGTCAACATGACACTTAATGACTCACTCAATGTACAAACATGCGACAAGTAACTGTGGGTAGATTTGAATGGAGAATGAACTAAAGTAACTAGACACATCAAATCCTTTTTGAAGTTTGCCTCAATTTTTAAGGGAAATGTTTTAAACATTTTATAAATATCCATAGGTCTTCTAACGTAGGAGGCTAGATAATGTTTTGACTAGTAAATTGTATATTAAAATATGCCAAAGTGAGCTTTGTTGTTCTTTTCCCCTTCAGAAACAAGGGACATGAAGAAAAGGCCATAATAGCAAAACAAGTCATTCTAATTTATGACTCAACAAATACACAGAAGAGATACGATTGTAAAAATCAAAATGAAAAGTGCTATCACAAAGCAATATACATGGTACTTTATTCATGAGACTAAAAAACAGCACAGCAGTTTGCATAGTCTAATTAGGATGTAATTTCTCAGGATGTGGCATGCCCAGAGCAACCAGTATACTTCACATAGCACAGTCTCCCCTCCCCTTGTTTGCACCATATAAAATACATTTATAATGAGAACAAATATGGGATTGTAAAAGGGAACATTATTGTGTATTTGCTCCACAATCTTGTGCAGTAAAGAAAATGATTTTGAGATTATAAAGTTAATTTTACAGAATGCTTATATAAAGTATGGAGTTTATAGAAACTTTATCATTTACATGAGGGATAGAAGTTATAGAAATAAATCATGTCTGCTTTGGAACAGATGTTATCATATATTGCATATTTTTTTCCTCCCAAGTTAGTTGGTCAGACATTCTATTAATTTATATTTCCACGAGGAATTTTTGAGAGCATGGACTTCCTTTTAGAGAATCAAGATAAAAGTCACTCACCTAGATTATGAATTTTGCGTTAGAGGCTGTGCGGTGCTAACGAGCAGTTTTCCTTCACCGCTCACTTACCTACAGTGCTGGTATTACGGGTTTTTACAAACCCGTCGTTAAAAGACAAGAAGTGAGCGTTGAGCAAAATTTTGCTCATTACCACACTCCAATACCAGCACTGCTTAAGTCAGCGGTGAGCTGGTGTAACGTGCTCGTGCACGATTTCCCCATAGGAATCAACGGGGAGAGCTGGCTGAAAAAAAGTCTAACACCTGCCAAAAAGCAGCATAAAACTCCCTAACGCAGCCCCATTGATTCCTATGGGGAAATAACATTTATGTTTACACCTAACACCATAACATGAACCCCGAGTCTAAAAACCCCTAATCTTACACTTATTAACCCCTAATCAACCACCCCCGACATCACCGACACCTGCATTATATTATTGACCCCTAATCTGCCACTCCGGACACCGCCGCCACCTACATTATACTTATGAACCCCTAATCTGCTGCCCCAAACATCGCTGCCACCTACAATATATTTATTAACCCCTAATCTGCTGCCCCCAACGTCGCCGCCACTATACTAAAGTTATTAACCCCTAAACCTAAATCTAACCCTAACCCTAACACCCCCTAACTTAAATATAATTTAAATAAATCTAAATAAAATTCCTGTCATTAACTAAATTATTCCTATTTAAAACTAAATACTTACCTGTAAAATAAACCCTAAGATAGCTACAATATAACTAATAGTTACATTGTAGCTAGTTTAGGATTTATTTATATTTTACAGGCACGTTTGTATTTATTTTAACTAGGTAGAATAGTTACTAAATAGTTATTAACTATTTAATAACTACCTAGCTAAAATAAATACAAAAGTACCTGTAAAATAAAACCTAACCTAAGTTACAATTACACCTAACACTACACTATAATTAAATAAATTAACTAAATTAAATACAATTAAATAAATTACATACTATTAAATAACCTAAATTAAAATAAATTAGCTAAAGTACAAAAAACCCCCCACTAAATTACAGAAAATAATAAACAAATTTCAGAAATTTAAACTAATTACACCTAATCTATAGCCATATTAAAATAAAAAAGCCCCCCCACCCAAAAAAAAACCCTAGCCTAAACTAAACTACCAATAGCCCTTAAAAGGGCCTTTTGCGGGGCATTGCCCCAAAGTAATCAGCTCTTTTACCTGTAAATAAAATTACAAACAACCCCCCCAACAGTAAAACCCACCACCCACACAACTAACCCCCCAAATAAAAACCTATCTAAAAAAACCTAAGCTCCCCATTGCCCTGAAAAGGGCATTTGGATGGGCATTGCCCTTTAAAGGGCAGTTAGCTCTTTTCCCGCCCAAAGTCCCTAAACTAAAAATAAAACCCACCCAATACACCCTTAAAAAAATCTAACACTAGCCCCCTGAAGATCGACTTACCGGGAGACGTCTACAACCAAGCCAGGCGAAGTGGTCCTCCAGACAGGCATAAGTCTTCATCCAAGCCGGGCAGAAGTGGTCCTCCAGACAGGCAGAAGTCTTCATCCAGACGGCATCTTCTATCTTCATCCATCCGGCATGGAGCGAGTCCATCTTCAAGACATCCGATGCGGAGCATCCTCTTCATCTGACGACTAACACAGAATGAAGGTACCTTTAAGTGACGTCATCCAAGATGGCGTCCCTTAGACTCCGATTGGCTGATAGAATTCTATCAGCCAATTGGAATTAAGCTAGAAAAAATCCTATTGGCTGATGTAATCAGCCAATAGGATTGAAGTTCAATCCTATTGGCTAATCCAATCAGCCAATAGGATTGAGCTCGCATTCTATTGGCTGATTGGAACTGCCCTTTTAAGGGCAATGCCCATCCAAATGCCCTTTTCAGGGCAATGGGGAGCTTAGGTTTTTTTAGATAGATTTTTATTTGTGGGGTTGGTTGTGTGGGTGGTGGGTTTTACTGTTGGGGGCATTGTTTGTAAAAAAAATTACAGGTAAAAGAGCTGATTACTTTGGGCAATGCCCCACAAAATGCCCTTTTAAGGGCTATTGATAGTTTAGTTTAGGCTAGGGGTTTTTTTTTTTTTGGGGGGGGGGGGCTTTTTTATTTTAATAGAGCTATTAGATTAGGTGTAATTAGTTTAAATTTCTGTAATTTGTTTATTATTTTCTGTAATTTAGTGTTTGTATTTTTTTGTACTTTAGCTAATTTAATTTAGGTAATTGTATGTAATTTATTTAATTGTATTTAATTTAGTTTATTTAATTATAGTGTAGTATTAGGTGTAATTGTAACTTTAGCTAGGTAGTTATTAAATAGTTAATAACTATTTAGTAACTATTCTACCTAGTTAAAATAAATACAAACGTTCCTGTAAAATATAAGTAAATCCTAAGATAGCTACAATGTAACTATAAGTTATATTGTAGCTATCTTACGCCTAGATTTAGAGTTTTGTAGGTAAAGACCCGCGGTGCTAATGCTGCTTTTTTTTCCAGCTCACCTTAAAGACAACGCTGGTATTTAGAGTTGTCTGAGTGACTGTGTTAGCCTCAGAAAAGGGAGCGTTGAGCATAATTTAGCTCCACTTCAACCCTCAATACCAGCGTTGCCTACGGTAGCCGTAAGCTGGAAAAACGTGCTTGTGCATGATATCCCCATAGGAAACAATGGGGCTGAGCTGGCTGAAAAAAACCTAACACCTGCAAAAAAGCAGCGTTCAGCTCCTAGCGCAGCCCCATTGTTTCCTATAGGGAAACACTCTCTAAGTCTACACCTAACACCCTAGCATGAACCCTGAGTCTAAACACCCCTAATATTATACTTATTAACCCCTAATCTGCCGCCCCCGCTATCGCTGAACCTACATTATAATATTAACCCCTAATCTGCCGACCGGACCTCGTCGCCACTATAATAAATGTATTAACTCCTAAACTGCCGCACCCCCGCCTCGCAAACACTATAATAAATTGTATTAACCCCTAATCTGCCCTCCCTAACATCGCCACCACCTACCTACAATTATTGACCCCTAATCTCCCACCCGCAACATCGCCGCTACTATAATAAAGTTATTAACCCCTAAACCTAAGTCTAACCCTAACACCCCCCTAACTTAAATATAATTTTAATTAAACAAAATAAATTTACTATTATTAAATAAATTATTCCTATTTAAAACTAAATACTTACCTAGAAAATAAACCCTAATATAGCTACAATATAACTAATAGTTACATTGTAGCTATTTTAGGATTTATATTTATTTTACAGGCAACTGTGTATTTATTTTAACTAGGTACAATAGCTATTAAATAGTTAATAACTATTTAATAGCTACCTAGTTAAAAGAAGTACAAAATTACCTGTAAAATAAATCCTAACCTAAGTTACAAATACACCTAACACTACACTATCATTAAATTAATTTAATAAATTACCAACAATTAGCTAAACTAAAATACAATTAAATAAACTAATCTATAATACAAAAAAAAGAAAACACTAAATTACAGAAAATAATAAAATATTACAAGAAGTTTAAACTAATTACACCTAATCTAAGCCCCCTAATAAAATAAAAAAGCCCCCCAAAATAATAAAATGCCCTACCCGATTCTAAATTACAAAAGTAATCAGCTCTTTTACCAGTCCTTAAAAGGGCTTTTTGCGGGGCATTGCCCCAAAGTAATTAGCTCTTTTACCTGTAAAAAAAAAAAAAATACAACCCCCCCAACATTAAAACCCACTACTCACATACCCCTACTCTAACCCACCCAAACCCCCCTTAAAAAAAAAACTAACGCTAACCCCCTGAAGATCTCCCTACCATGAGTCATCTTCACCCAACCGGGCCGAAATCTTCATCCAAGGTGCGCAGAGGAGGTCCTTCATCCGATTGTAACAGCCAATAGAATGCAAGCTCAATACCATTGGCTGATTGGATCAGATCAGATTTTTCCTACCTTAATTCCGATTGGCTGATAGAATCTTATCAGCCAATCGGAATTGAAGGGACGCCATCTTGGATGACGTCACTTAAAGGTACTGTAATTGTGTTAGAAGACTCTGGATGAAGAGGATGGCTCGGCGTCGGCTCCTTGGAAGATGGCTCCGCTCCGCTCCGGATGGATGAAGATTGAAGATGCCGCCTGGATGAAGACTTCTACCGGATGAAGGACCTCCTCTGCGCACCTTGGATGAAGATTTTGGCCCGGTTGGGTGAAGACGACTCAAGGTAGGGAGATCTTCAGGGGGTTAGCGTTAGTTTTTTTAAGGGAGGTTTGGGTGGGATAGAGTAGGGGTATGTGTGTGGTGGGTTTTAATGTTGGGGGGGTTGTTTTTTTTTTTTTTTACAGGTAAAATAGCTTATTACTTTGGGGCAATGCCCCGCAAAAAGCCCTTTTAAGAGCTGGTAAAAGAGCTGATTACTTTTGTAATTTAGAATAGGGCATTTTATTATTTTGGGGGGCTTTTTTATTTTATAAGGGGGCTTAGATTAGGTGTAATTAGTTTAAACGTCTTGTAATTTTTTTATTTTCTGTAATTTAGTGTTTGTTTTTTTGTATTATAGATTAGTTTATTTAATTGTATTTTAGTTTAGCTAATTGTTGGTTATTTATTAAATTAATTTAATGATAGTGTAGTGTTAGGTGTATTTATAACTTAGGTTAGGATTTATTTTACTGGTAATTTTGTACTTATTTTAACTAGGTAGCTATTAAATAGTTATTAACTATTTAATAGCTATTGTACCTAGTTAAAATAAATACAAAGTTGCCTTCAAAATAAATATAAATCCTAAAATAGCTACAATGTAATTATTAGTTATATTGTAGCTATCTTATGGTTTATTTTCTAGGTAAGTATTTAGTTTTAAATAGGATTAATTTATTTAATTATAGTAATTTTATTTTGTTTTAATTAAATTATATTTATGTTAGGGGGATGTTAGGGCTAGGGTTAGACTTAGGTTTAGGAGTTAATAACTTTATTATAGTAGCGGCGACGTTGCGGGCGGGAGCTTGGGGTTAATAATTGTAGGTAGGTGGCGGCGATGTTAGGGAGGGCAAATTAGGGGTTAATACAATTTATTATAGTGTTTGCGAGGCGGGAGTGTGGCGGTTTAGGGGTTAATACATTTATTATAGTGGCGGCGAGGTCCGATCAGCAGATTAGGGGTTAATAAGTGTAGTTAGGTAGCGGCGACGTGGGTTAGGTAGCGGGGGGGGGCAGATTAGGGGTTAATAAATATAATATAGGTGTTGGCGATGTTAGGGGCAGCTGATTAGGGATTCATAGCTATAATGTAGGTGGCAGCAGTGTCCGGTCAACAGATTAGGGGTTAATTTTTTTTATTATAGGGTTTGCGATGTGGAGGGGGCTCGGTTTAGGGGCACATAGGTAGTTTATGGGTGTTAGTGTACTTTGTAGCACAGTAGTTAAGAGCTTAACTACTGACTTTTTTTGGTGGTAGGAGTCTTGTCGTTAGGCAAATCCCATTGAAAAGATAGGATACGCAATTGACATAAGGGGATCTGCGGTAGCCTGGAGTCACGGAAAGAAACTGAGCGGTAGACCCTTTTCTGGCGTTAGGACCCCTTAACGCTGCTTTTGACGGCTAACGCCAAACTCTAAATCTAGGCCTTAGGGTTTATTTTACAGGTAAGTTTTTAGTTTTAAATAGGAATAATTTAGTTAATGATAGGAATTTTTAGATTTCTTTTAATTATATTTAAGTTAGGGTTAGACTTAGATTTAGGGGTTAATAATTTTAATATAGTGGCGGAGACGTTGGGGGCGGCAGATTAGGGTTAATAAATGTAGGTAGGTGTCAGCGATGTTAGGGACGGCAGATTAGGGGTTAATAATATTTAACTAGTGTTTGCAAGGCAGGAGTGCGGCGGTTTAGGGGTTAATATATTTATTATAGTGGCAGCAATGTCCGGTTCGGCAGATTAGGGGTTATATTTTTTCTTTTAGTGTTTGCGATGTGGGAGGGCCTCGGTTTAGGGGTTAATAATTATTTTATGGATGTTAGTGTACTTTTTAGCACTTTAGTTAAGAGTTTTATGCTACGGCATTGTAGTGTAAAACTCTTAACTACTGACTTTAAACTGCGGTACCAATCTTGACAGGAGAGCGTCTACCGCTCACTTTTTGACAGACTTGTAATACCGGCGCTATGCAAGTCCCATTGAAAAAAGAGGATACACAATTTACGTAAGTGGATTTACGGTATTTCCAAGTCTGGCCAATAAAGTGAGCGGTACACCTGTACCTGCAAGACTTGTAATACCAGCGGGCGTTAAAAAGCAGCGTTAGGACCGGCTAACGTTGCTTTTTAAGCCTTATGCAAAACTTGTAATCTAGCCGACTGAGTTGTCAGAAAACGTAGCTAATTATGCCATTGAAAAATAAAGTGAAGAAGAAAAATCATCAGATTTTTAATACAATTTATAAAAGAAAAGATGATTCTGGGCAGCTTTGCTATACTTTGGTAAATTAAAAAGTTGTTTAAAATACATGTTCTTTCAGAGTCATGAAAAACATTTTGAGTTTCATGTCCTTTTAAATAATAAAATAACTGCACACTTCCCATCTGTATCCCTAAGGCTGATGGTAAAATAAATAAAACCTGTTTGTGCACTTATTAAAAATGAATAGGACCGGAAAGGGTTAATGATGGGGATTACAACAGTGGCCAATCCATCTGATTGTGTTATGCTGGGTTAACTTTCTGCTGCAGTTCACACACACGTGTCTCACATTTCCTCAGTTTGATGCTTTATAGGCATGTATGTGGAAGACTGCCTCTTGTTTAGCAGACAGTTTCCAGTGGTGTAAGCTTGAAGAGGGGTGTTGAACAGTTTTTAGAGAAACACTGGTATAAGAAACAAACTTTCATTATTTGCTGGGAATGGTTTTTTGACTGGTAACCAGATTAGCAAGCCAGTCCAAGGGTAGTCAGATCTGTCCACACTAGACATGTGGATTCAGATAGTCACAAATGCAAATTTGTGCGCTAATAGGAGGATTAATGTAGTGGATCCAAGATCTTGAGTTAAAGGACCTTTTCCTTTAGCACAGGCTGGGGCTGCACTATTCTGACACAGAGTCCAGGGCCACGCTAAAAAGAGAATTAGGAGAAGGTCTTTTAGCACAGTATCTGGGAGCCACGGCCACCACACCAAAATTCCTATTATCGTGACCCTAGACTCTAAGAGGAAGAAGCATATTAGAGTGACTCCCCAGTGAGTTAATCACCTGCAGCAAGATAACATTTACATTAATTTTAACAAAAACAAATGATAACGAATATTTAGTATTTGGTTTGTTTTAAACAAAGCACACAAATATTCTGAAAAACATTTTTTTCTGAATATTCATTCTGAATGATTTGTTACAAACAAATTATTGAGTGCTGCACATGTCTAGTCCACACAGTTTATTAAGGGCTTGATTACAAGTGGCACGCTAACGTAACTTGTGCTCATATTACAAGTTGAAAGTAAATTCAGCAACACGAGCACAAACTAAATTTGCACTCGTCAGGTTAGTGCGACTAAAGACCTTGTGTAAAGGGTTAGGGTGAAAATTAAAGTTGCACTAAACCCAACATAAATACATAAAAAAAAATAGTACACTCATATATACACTATCTAAAAAAATGTATACATATAAATATAAATAAAAAAGTTATAAGGTTTTAAAGGTATATGGTATATGACAAGGTATTTAAATAGGAAGGGCTATAATATGTGTATATGTGTGTAATTATGTTTATATGTGTATATACTTTGTAGCCCTTTCCACTCCAATATCTGAAAATATAAAATATCATTTTTATTCAATTGAAATATTTAACGTTTTTTTTATTTTTTATTTATTATTTTTACCATTTTACATAATACAATAGGCATTGAGATGGTGATTTAAATAGGCGGTTACAACTCTTTTGCCTAAGTACATCCATAAGAATAACAATGGTATTGAACATATATCTCCAAAACTTCAAACAACTAACAAATCAAAACTTATTGCTCAGTTTTTAATCTTACAATAACGTATTTGATTCTCTACCAATTAATTAGCGGGAACAACCAAACCCGACTGTGCTCGAGGCTTCAAGAAAGTTCAAATCTACCATCCACCAGATGTCCTTACGTAGAACAAATTTCCCTGTAATAAGAAGCTTAGTAGGAAAAGATAGGGGGGAGGACAGGAATGTCACAAATCCCGGGACCGGGAAGGTCCCCTCCTATAATAGTGTTGACTACTACTCTATGGTTGTAGTGTTAGTTTTGGGGGTGTTGTCTGCTGGGGGGTGGTATAGAGTCGTCCCATAGGAATTTGGCCTCTAGGAAAAAGGATAACCTGCCATGTTTCATGTGACCATATTCCTCCAGTTCCAAGAGTTTGGCTATTCTATAGAACCACATGCCTTTGATGGGTAATACTGGTGTTTTCCACGCCCTTGCTATCAAGGACCTGGCACCATTAATTCCAATCTGCAGGAGGGACTTTAATTTACAGAAGATTTTGGGGTCATCATTTAGTAACGCTATCCTAGGATTTAATCTGAGTGGCTCCCCTATTAGTGATTGAAAGTGCAGTTCTATCTCCCTTCATAAAGGTTTTATTTTGGGGCAGTCCCATCACATGTGTAGCAAACTACCTAATTCTCCACAACCCCTCCAACATTTCCGTGAAGACTCTGGATATATGCAATTTAATCTAGTAGGAGTTATGTACCATCATAGTAAAATTTTGTAGTTCATCTCTAATATCTGTGGGGATGTAGAGGACCCTTTTGTTTGTCGGAAGATTTTTTTCCATTCTTTCTGTTCTAAGTTTATATTAAGTTCCTTGACCCATTTGTTTGTGAATGTTGGTAATTGAGGTTTCTGGTAATCAAGGAGCAGTCTACGTGACAGAGACAAAGGTCTCCGGATAGCCTTTTCCCCATCGCACAGACTCAAAAAAGGGTGTTAGAGAGCGTATTAAGTCTGTTTTGTGTGGTGATGTTTGAATAAAGTGATGTAGTTGCTCATATTTGAGCCATCTAGTGAATCTCCCGTCAGCTATTTCTTCCAAACTATTTCTGTCCCGTAGTTTCCCTCCCTCCATAAACCTAGACAGAGGGATTGTGTACCCCCATTCAGTCATTCTTCTAAAACCTCTATCCAATCCTCTGACCATTTCTGTGTTCAGCACTATTGGGAACAATAGTGACCTGCTCAATGTTATGTGTGGGTTAGCAGTTTTTATTCTCTCCCAGTTTTTAAGTAAGTGTCTGTGTAATTCTAACTGTTGGCATTGTGGTTGTCTTAGGTTATTGGGAACCCAGCACAATGCATAAACGAGTGGTACTCTGAGGATGTAAGAGTCAATGGAGACCCATGCTTGATGATCTCCTGCCCCATGCCAATCTAGAATTCTTTGAAGGGTCACTGCATAATAGTATTCTTCGATTTTTGGTAACCCTAGGCCACCAAGTGTCGTTGGTCTGTAAAGAGTGTTTCTATTAATTCTAGGTTTGCATTTACCCCATATGTAGGAATTAATATTTCTTTGCATGTGATTCAAAAACCATGTTGGAAGGTGTGTCGGCAAAGCCTGTAAAACATATAAACTTTTTGGGAGGGTCGTCATTTTTATAGATTAGATTTGTCCCCACCATGAAAGAGGTTTAGTCGCCCAAGTGGTGAGGTCTCTGTGTAGAATGAAGTAATACTTTTTCGCTCCAAACCCAAACGATTCTAATATGACTTTTAGAAATTACCAATTTGTTCTGTCGAACGCCTTTTCAGCATCCATCGTCATCAACACTGACTTAATGTTTTGCGGTTTTGCATAGGCAGAAAGTGTTATGGCTCTAATCGTGTTGTTGTGGGCTTCTCGATGGAGGACAAAACCCACCTGATCCATATGTATCAATTCATTCAAAACAGTGTTAATGCGGTTTGACATAATTTTACTAAATATCTTTATATCTGTGTTTAATAGGGATATCGGTCTATAGCTCCCTGGGTCAAGACGTGCTGTCAGCATGTCTGGTGAGAATTTGAGTGAATCCTCAATGGCATGAAACAGGGTCAATAAGTGGGAGGCTAAGAGATCCTTAAAAGTCTTATAATAAGTGGTCATAAAGCCGTCAGGACCGGGACTTTTGCCCGAAGGGAGATGTGATATAACCTTACGGATTTCATTTAATGTGATTGGTTTATCCAGGTCCTTGGTTTGGGCCTTAGTTAGTTTATTTAGACCAGCCGACTCTACATATTGTTGCGTTTCTTTAGTGTGTGTTTGAGAATTTGGA
The DNA here is from genome assembly GCF_027579735.1 of Bombina bombina. Taxonomy (NCBI): domain Eukaryota; kingdom Metazoa; phylum Chordata; class Amphibia; order Anura; family Bombinatoridae; genus Bombina; species Bombina bombina. The sequence continues at coordinate 537,872,290 of NC_069504.1, read as the reverse complement.
GTTTTCAAATTGTAAAGTTGTTTATAAAAGTCACTAAGGTGGTTTGCTATCTCCTTACTGTCATGAATTTTTGAGTTTGTGAATATATGTAGGACTAGTTTTATTTTTTAATGCTCTTGCTAGCAGAGGGCTGGTTCTGTATCCTTGAAAAAAAAAAAAGGTTTTGTAACATGAGAGCTTTCCTTTGTGCCTCCATAAGGAGGATATTGTTAAGTTCTCTCTGTGTATTTGTAATTTGAGATAGGAGATTGGCATCTTTGGGGGAGTTCTTGTGTTTAATTTCTAGTTGATGTAGTCGGGTAGTAAGGGAATTCATTGTGAGATTATATGTTTTCTTTAGATGAGCTTTGTGTTTGATACAGTCACCCCTTAGGACCGCTTTATGTGCTTCCCACAAAGTAAGGGTAGATATAGTGGGTGTATTGTTTAGGTGAAAATACTCTTTGATGGAGGTTGTTAAGGATTGGAGGGTCTGTGGGTGGTGTAGTAAATGTTTGTCTAGTCTCAAAATGAACGGGTGTATTGGAGTATCTAGCCATGTTAGTTCAAGCGAAACCATAGAATGGTCTGACTATGCCATTGGTTGGATATCTGTGTCAGAGACCAAGGATAAACTAGATTGATCTATATATAGATAGTCCAGCCTGGAATACATGGCCCAGGGGTGAGAATAGAATGTATAATTTATTTGCTGGGGGTGTTGAAACCTCCACATGTCAACCAGTCCCAATTGTCTGCAAAATTTATAAACTGAGTCTGGGGGCCTAGATGAAGGGGCTACCAGTGGGAATGAAGAGACCAGTGAGGGGTCCATAGTAACATTTAAATATCTCCTCCTAATATTAATGTACCTTTCTTATTCTCTAGTACCAGAGACATCAAACGTTTGAAAAATGATGACCTATTTGAGTTAGGTGCAAATACATTAACCATTGTGACAGGCCTATTATATAACATACCTACCACTATCAATACCTTTCCCTCTCTATCTGAAATGGTGTTGTGTGATTGAAAGGGGATGTTGTGATGAAGGAGAATGCCCACTCCATTATTTTTCTTTTCGTTTGGAATTCCCTAGATGAAAATTTTAGTTCTGCTGATCTGGGAAAATGTGTTTAATGAATTAAAACAACTGAACATTTTTGTTTCGCAAACCATCGCAGAGCAATGGAGCATTTGGTGAGGTAGTTGAGTCCTTTTGTGTTTGAGGAGACTATATGCAGGGATCTATGCATTGCGTGTATGGGTGGAAATAAGCCTATGTAATGTCTTACCTTGATGTGGTGTTGTCCGAGCCGGTGTGTATGTCCCCACGCCGGGGTCCATGAGACTGGAAGGGGAATGTAGCGAAGGTAAAATAGAGCAATCCAAAGTAAATATCTTGGTGAGTATTTTGGCTGAAATGAGCAAAAAAACAATAAGTAACAAGCAAACAATGAGCAATACAAACATAACAATAGCTATTTTTAACTGAGATACTATTCTAGACCCGACGGGGTCATTCAATTATTGAAAGGAGGGGGGTCTGCAGCAATTTCACTGCTGCTGCTCCTGGAGCTAAGTGGAATTGTGGTGACCCTTCTGTCCCGGAGGGGCTGGTAAATGATTGACTATGAGGATATAATGCAATACTTCCAAGTCCATTTTTAGTTCCAATCTTCTCCATTAACCACTATAAACCAGTACACATTGGAATTCGGTAGTCAGAGGAGCAGGAAGTCTAAAAAAAAATGCTATGTCTGTCAGAGCCGTCTCCCTTAAAGTTGATGTGTTATCCTTCTAAAGGAGAAGTGTCGTTTTTCAGGTTGGCATTCCGCTACTAGGTTCCATTGGTGATGTTCCGGCTACTGAAGATTTAGCTCTCTTAGGAATTGTGGTCCATCTCTGCCTTTGGGTTTTAGGTCGAGTAGATCTTTGGACTTCTGTGTCATAGGTCTTACCCTCCACCTGAGGAGGTTTAGGTTGTGGAATTTGTAGTTGGGAGCAGAAATTTTCCTAGATCTCTGTAGGTTGCCTCTTTATTATCTTTTAATACCTTAAGTAAGAATGAGTATCCCCAGCAATATGGTATACCTTGCCCTCTCAGGTGTGTCGTGAGGAACCCCACTTCCTTGTGCTTCGCTAATGTTACAGGGCTCAGGTCTGCATAAATTTGTAGGGATGCACACTGGAACTAAACTGGTGATTTCTTCCTTGCTGCCGCTAATATATTCTCCTTTTCTTGGAAGTAGTGACATTTCTAGGATTACATCTGTTAGTGGTGCTGAGGTCTGAGGTTTAGGCCGCAGTGCTTTGTGTGCTCTTTCGAGAATTATGGGGGTTCCGGACTCTTTGTCCAAAAGATAGCAGAATAGATTCTGGATATATTGTGGTAGATCTGCAGGCTCGGTAGTCTCTGGAATAACCCTGATTCTTCAATTTTGATGACTGCCCCTATCTTCTATATGAGTTTGTAATTGGGCAATTTAAGCCATTTGTTGTTGTAGCTGTAGTGCTGTTATACCTGTGGAAATTGAGAGTTCTTCAGCATGGTCTTCCAGTTGCACCACTCTGTTGCCAAGGTCTGTGACATCTTTCTTGACGTCGGCCAATCCATCTTTGATCAGTTGACTAACTTGCAACATAAAGGCAGAAAAATCTTCCTTGGAAGGTAAAGATCTCAGGCCAGCTCTGGTTAGAGGGAGGTATTCATCATTTTGTGTTGTTCCCAGATCCTCTATTACCTCCCCATTATCTGAGTGTGGTGAAACTGGAGAGGCGACACTAGTTGTATCTACTGATTTGAAATAGGTGTTCATTTTGGCGCTTGAAGCAAGAGCTGCACTTAGTGACTCATCTGCCCTTTGTTGACATTTTGCTGCCATAATTGTAATGTACTATCTTGCTTAGGTGATGAACTTTTATTCAAAAAATCTTAAGATTCCATGCACTATTGCTCTCTGTCAGTGAGAGAGTTGGCATTTCAGAATTATGTGTCTCTTCTAATATAACAAGATAACTCTTTGCACAATGTTCCTAGACACTTTGAGGTTTTAGGGAGACAGGCCCAGGGTGGTTATAAGAAGCGTAAATCCAAGACCCTCTGTATATAATATAATCAGCCTATTCTGACATCTAGTTGTAAAAAAGGCTTTGCTAGTTATATGCAAGCTATAGATTGTGATTGAGGGCTTTGATATTAACCTGATATGTCTGCTAAGCAATTAAACGATCATATTTTGTGATCATAGTGCCCTGGGTACCTGCTTGATGCTGTTTAGAGAGTTTGATACAGAGATTTTATTCCTGTATTTTCTCCATGCCACCTGTGTTGCAGCCTCTTGTATTGCCTTCTTTATGTGTCCCCCTTTTTCTTTTAAAATATATATCGATAGTAGTGAGTATGTGGGTATGCCTCATTTAGCTTTATCTCCTTGTCACTACTAGGCCTCAGGCCATGTTTTCTATTTACCCCCAAACTCACTTGCCTGCTGTGAGGGGTTTCCTCTTTCACTGTATGACTGACTTCAGGAGTCTACAGGGATTGATCTGCACCACTGTTTCTCTTAGCCCTTCAGCAGCTGCCCATTGTTGCAGAGGGCATCAGGCTGGTGTGATTAGGCCACAAGTTGCTGTTGTGCAGCTCGTTCGGGTGCACTCCCAAATCACATAATTGAAGTGCAGCGGTCCGTTGGGTTTATTTAAGTAGACCGGAGGTAGGAGAAAGGTTGGGGGTAGTTAAGTTACTTAAATAATGTATATTCGGCTCTCCAGACAGTTGGATGTCATTTCTCCAGGACCAGGAGTCAGCTTCACAGAGCTTCACTATAGTGCGGCCATGCTGATCCTTGGCCAGTTCCGCCCCCGTAATATTTAACGTTTTATTGTGTATGTACTATAAATATTTTACATTACAGTAATCTTCACACAGATGAAAATGTTCTATGTATTTTTAAATAGATATTCCTATATTTATAATATACCTATACCTTTATATAGATATATAGATATATATTTTACAAAGAAATCATCAGATATTTATAGAAATATCTATTTAAAAATAAATAGAACATTTTCTTCTATGTGAAGTACATTGTAATGTAAAATATTCATAACTATCAGGTTAGCGCAGCTGCATGTTGGGTTAGTGCACAAGAGATACGTTTTTTCCAGTTTGCATGCTCCATTGAAGTCTAAAGGGAAAAAAAAGTTAGTGGTCGTGATATATGAAGTCCTGAAGTTTGCACGTGTCGGCTTTTGCTTGTAATAAACATTTTCCTTTCAACTTCTAATATGTATGCAAATCCACGTGTGTTAAAAGTTTTCTTCTAGCAGTGTTTGTGCGTGTGCAATAGTTCTAAATGTGTGCCACTTGTAATCAGGTCCTAAGTCTCCTAAAAGGTATAAGGTATTGTTACATGTTTATTTTATTCATGATATTACTTAAAGGGGTGGTGAACCCTTTAATTTTTGTCACACAGTACTGTGAAAAAGTTTTAGGCAGGTGTGAAAAAATGCTTTTAAGTAAGAATGCTTTCAAAAATAGAAATGTTAATAGTTTATTTTTATTAATTAACAAAATACTATCACAGATTACGAGTTTTGCGTTCATGTTTTAGTGCTGAAAAAATGGCCATTTCAGCGTTAAAACAGCAACACAGCCATTACAAGTCTTGTCGGTATAGCTGTATCGCAAGCCTTTTAGCCTGTAACGCAATGTGAGTTCCGTACTCGAAAAAAATAAGTTTTTGCGTGGGATTTCCATAGCACTGCTATTACAAGTTTTGCGTTGAGGCTAAAAAGCTTGCGTTATACCCTATAATGACACGATTTGTTTCGCAATCTGAGACTAGTAGTTATAAGTTTTACACAACAAAACTGTTACACAAAACTCAAAACTAAAGTGTTACGAAGTACACTAACACCCATAAACTACCTATTAACCCCTAAACCGAGGCCCTCCCAACATCGCCGCCAATAATAAAATGTATTAACTCCTATTCCGCCATTCCCCGACATCGTCGCCACTATAATAAAGTTATTATCCCCTATTCCCTCACACCCCAACATCGCCCACACTATAATAAAGCTAGTAACCCCTATTCCGCCTCTCCCTGACATCGCCGTGACTAAATAAAGTTATTAACCCCCTAAACCTCTGGCCTCCACATCACTGCCACTAAATAAACCTATTAACCCCTAAAACCAACAGCCCCCCACATTGCCAAAAACTAAATTAAACAATTAACCCCTAAACCTAACAACCCCCTAACTTTAAATTAAAATTACAAGATCCCTATCTTAAAATAAATAAAAACTTACCTGGGAAATTTAAAAAACCTAAATTTAAATTATAAATTAAACTAACATTACTATTATACTAAAATTAAAATAACTATCAATTAAATAAAATAAATTACTCATTAAATAACCTGTATTAAATCTACAGTTACAAAAAATTTAAAATACTAAATTACAAAAAATAAAAAAATACTAAATTACGGAAAATAACAAACGAAATTATCCAAAATAAAAACAATTACACCTAATCTAATAGCCCTATTAAAATAAAAAAGCCCCCCACCCCAAATAAATAAAAACCCTAGCCTACAATAAACTACCAATAACCCTTAAAACGGCCTTTTGTAGGGTATTGCCCTAATGAAATCAGCTCTTTTCCCTGAAAAAAAAAATACAAAGATCCCAACCAACAGTAAAACCCACCACCCAACCAACCCCCCAAAATAAAAAACCTAACTCTAAAAAAAACAGGCTACCCATTGCCCTGAAAAGGGCATTTGTATGGGCATTGCCCTTAAAAGGGCATTCAGCTCTTTTTCTTGCGCTTAAAAGGTCATTCAGCTCTTTTAAGACAAGCCCAAACCCTGATCTAAAAAAAAAAACACCCCAAAAAAGTTTTAAAAAACCTAACACTAACCCCCGACGATCCACTTACAGTTTTTGAAGTCCGGACATACATCCTCATCCAGGTGGAGAGAAGTCTTCATCCAGGCGGCGAGGTCTTCATCCATCCTGACGGCGCAGAGCGGCTCCATCCTCTTCATAAGGTCGCCGCCGTATACTGAATCTTCAATGCAAGGGAGCCTATTCAAAATGGTGTCCCTTGCACTCCTATTGGCTGATTTGATTTTTTGAAATTCAAATCAGCCAATAGGATGAGAGCTACTGAAATCCTATTGGCTGTTCAAATCAGCCAATAGGATGAGAGCTACTTAAATTCTATTGGCTATTCAAATCAGCAAATAGAATAGGTAGATTAGGTTTTTTTAGAGTTAGGTTTTTTATTTTGGGGGAGTTGGTTGGGTCTTTGCATTTTTTTTTCAGGGAAAAGAGCTGATTCTTTTAGGGCAATGCCCTACAAAAGGCTCTTTAAGGGCTATTGGTAGTTTATTGTAGGCTAGGGTTTTTTTTATTTTGGGGGGCTTTTTTATTTTGATAGGGCTATTAGATTAGGTGTAATTGTTTTTATTTTGGATAATTTTGTTTATTTTTCGTAATTTAGTATTTTTTTATTGTTTGTAATTTAGTATTTTTTATTTTTTTGAAACTGTAGATTTAATTTTTTTAGTAGTGTTAGTTCTTTTTATGAGTATTTTAATTTATTTAATTGATAGTTATTTTACTTTTAGTATAATAGTAATGTTAGTTTAATTTATAGTTTAACCTTAGGTTTTTTTAATTTCCCAGGTAAGTATTTATTTATTTTAAGATAGGCATCTTGTAATTTTAATTTAAAGTTAGGGGGCTGTCTGTTTAGGGGTTAATAGGTTTATTTAGTGACAGTGATGTGGGAGGCCAGAGGTTTAGGAATTAATAACTTTATTTAGTGTCGGTGATGGGGAGTGGCGGAATAGAGGTCAATATCTTTGTTATAGTGTGGGAAATGTTGGGGTGGAGGGGAATAGAGGTTAATAATTTTAGTATAGTGGCTGCGATATCAGAAGCGGCAGATTAGGGGTTAATAGATTTATTTTGGTTGCAGCGATGTCAGGGGTCGCAGATTAGGGGTTAATAAATTTATGTAGGTGTCGGCGATGTCGGGGGCAGTAGATTAGGGGTGTTTAGACGTGGGGTTTATGTTAGGGTGTTAGGTTTAAATGTAACTTTTTTCCCCCATAGACATCATTGGGGAAAGCGTGCACAAGCACGTCAAAGCAGCGCTTGTATTTTGTGCGGTATGGAGCTTAACGCAACCATATTGCAAGCACAAAGCGGATTTTTCAAAACTCATTATGGCAGCGCTATGGAGGGTGAAATAACGCAACTTTTGTTGCGTTTGTTTCACACCCGCTATAGCATGAAACTTGTAATCTAGGTGTATGTGAGTTAACAGAAGAACAATCTAAATCAAATCAATAGTTGGTGTGACCACCATTTGCCTTCAAAATAGCATCAATTCTTCTGGGTACACGTGAGCAAAGTCAGGTATTTGATAGCCATATAGACATGTGCATGACTTAACAATTATACCAAACAGGTGCTAATTATCATGAATTTGATATTGTTGAAACACGACCATTAACTGAAACAGAAATAGCTGTGTAGGAACAATGCAATTGAGTGAAGAACAGCCAAACTCTGTTAACAGGTAAGGTTGCTGAATACAGTTTAATGTCAAAAGTCATACACCATGACAAGACTGAGCACTGCTACAAGACATAATGTAGTTATTCTGCATCAGCAAAGTCTTTCCCATTCTGAAATTTCAAGACAGACAAAGGTATTCAGATGTGCTATCCAAGGTTTTCTGAAGAAGCACAAGGAAATCGGCAAAGGCGAGTACTATAGATGCAGTGGATAGCCAAGGAAACTTAGTGCAGCAGATGAAAGACACATCATGCTTACATCTCTTTGCAACCTGAAGATGTTTAGTAGTGCCATCATCTCAATACTGGAAAAAACAGTGGGACCCTGGTACACCCTTTTACTGTCCGGAGAAGTCGGGCCAGAAATGATCTTCATTTAAGACTTGCAGCCAAAAAGCCATACATCTGACATTGAAACAAGGCCAAATCATTCAGCTATGCAGAGAAACACAGGAATTGGTGTGCAGAATAGTGTAAGCAGGTGCTCTGGACTGATGAGTCAAAATTTGAAATACTTGGCTGTAGCAAAACGCAGTACTTTGTTCACCAAAGGTTGAAGAGCACTGTAACAATGAGGCAGCAGTGAAGCATGGTGGAGGTTCCTTGCAAGTTTTGGGCTGCATTTCTGCAAATGTTTGAACTTGTACCTAGAAGAATGAATGCTATTGGGTGGCCCCACCAAAATTTTATTTGATTTATATTTTTGTTCTGTTCACTTACTTTGCATTTTGTTAATTGCTAATATATATATATATATATATATATATATATATATATATATATATATATATAAATATATGTGTATGTATATATATATATAGAGAGAGAAAATAACTCATTGTGTAAACCATTTACAAATCTAAACAAGTCAGAAGACTTGCTTTAATCCCAGAAACTCTCTGACTACACTGTTTCCAACGCAGTAAAGGAATCTGGGTAAGGTATGCAAATGAGGTTCACAATGACTCACTTTTTTACTTTTTAGCCTGCTTTTTAAGACAGACTTCCCTTTACGCCATAGCACTGCTGCATTACACAGCTTTTATGCTTAGCTAGGGTTAGTACAGTGATTCAGACCAATCCCAGGACAGCTGTTTCGTGGTTATTGCCACTCATCAGCTGGGAGTAGGTTGAATCACTGTTTGGAAAATTTCATTTCTGGGGGAAATTCAACAACAATTAAAATTATGGGGAGGCGAAAAGTGAGTTTAAAATCCTCCACTAAATGCAAAATATAGAGAAAATAACTCGTGTAAACCATTTACAAATCTAAACAAGTCAGAAGACTTGCTTTAATCCCAGAAACTCTCTGACTACACTGTTTCCAACGCAGTAAAGGAATCTGGGTAAGGTATGCAAATGAGGTTCACAATGACTCACTTTTTTACTTTTAGCCTGCTTTTTAAGACAGACTTCCCTTTATGCCATAGCACTGCTGCATTACACAGCTTTACGCCATAGCACTGCTGCATTACACAGTACTGCGTTTCCAAATATCACGCTCGCCCATAGTGAGGTTTGTTTGTTGTATAGTTATTTCTACAAGTATAGGATTAAATACAAGAATTTTGAAGTTGCACCCAGGTATTTAAAAGGATTACAAGTGAGTGCAAGGAGTTGGAATATATATATATATATATATATATATATATATATATATATACACAAAACACGGGAGGGAACTGCACTCTCATACCGGACCGGGTACACATCCTATGACCCTGCAACATGCTCAGCCCTGGGTGCCACTGGCACTCACAGGAAGCTGTGCTGTCCCCAGAGCCACAAGCAGTTAACCCCAGACAGGTCTGGGTGCAAGAACCATAGGGAAAATTACAAAACAAATTAATACAACACACAGAGAAAACCAAGCACTCACTTACAAGCTCTCAGCTAAGATTTAAAAGCAAAAATGGAAAGGTTAGTCACCGCATCTGGCCAAATGGGACAAGCTCAGGTACCACGTCAAGGTCCTCTCCAATACCTGAGACCCTAAAACAGCCACACAATGCAAGCTTTCAAATCCAAACAAACTGAAAACAAAAAAGGGTGCACAGGAATATGTAATCACCCTAGACATATACAAAACACGGAAGGGAACTGCACTCTCATACCGGACCGGGTACACATCCTATGACCCTGCAACATGCTCAGCCCTGGGTGCCACTGGCACTCACAGGAAGCTGTGCTGTCCCCAGAGCCACAAGCAGTTAACCCCAGACAGGTCTGGGTGCAAGAACCATAGGGAAAATTACAAAACAAATTAATACAACACACAGAGAAAACCCAGCACTCATTTACAAGCTCTCAGCTAAGATTTAAAAGCAAAAATGGAAAGGTTAGTCACCGCATCTGGCCAAATGGGACAAGCTCAGGTACCACGTCAAGGTCCTCTCCAATACCTGAGACCCTAAAACAGCCACACAATGCAAGCTTTCAAATCCAAACAAACTGAAAACAAAAAAGGGTGCACAGGAATATGTAATCACCCTAGACATATACAAAACACGGAAGGGAACTGCACTCTCATACCGGACCGGGTACACATCCTATGACCCTGCAACATGCTCAGCCCTGGGTGCCACTGGCACTCACAGGAAGCTGTGCTGTCCCCAGAGCCACAAGCAGTTAACCCCAGACAGGTCTGGGTGCAAGAACCATAGGGAAAATTACAAAACAAATTAATACAACACACAGAGAAAACCCAGCACTCACTTACAAGCTCTCAGCTAAGATTTAAAAGCAAAAATGGAAAGGTTAGTCACCGCATCTGGCCAAATGGGACAAGCTCAGGTACCACGTCAAGGTCCTCTCCAATACCTGAGACCCTAAAACAGCCACACAATGCAAGCTTTCAAATCCAAACAAACTGAAAACAAAAAAGGGTGCACAGGAATATGTAATCACCCTAGACATATACAAAACACGGAAGGGAACTGCACTCTCATCCCGGACTGGGTACACATCCTATGACCCTGCAACATGCTCAGCCCTGGGTGCCACTGGCACTCACAGGAAGCTGTGCTGTCCCCAGAGCCACAAGCAGTTAACCCCAGACAGGTCTGGGTGCAAGAACCATAGGGAAAATTACAAAACAAATTAATACAACACACAGAGAAAACCCAGCACTCACTTACAAGCTCTCAGCTAAGATTTAAAAGCAAAAATGGAAAGGTTAGTCACCGCATCTGGCCAAATGGGACAAGCTCAGGTACCACGTCAAGGTCCTCTCCTATGTCTAGGGTGATTACATATACCTGTGCACCCTTTTTTGTTTTCAGTTTGTTTGGATTTGAAGGCTTGCATTGTGTGGCTGTTTTAGGGTCTCAGGTATTGGAGAGGACCTTGACGTGGTACCTGAGCTTGTCCCATTTGGCCAGATGCGGTGACTAACCTTTCCATTTTTGCTTTTAAATCTTAGCTGAGAGCTTGTAAGTGAGTGCTGGGTTTTCTCTGTGTGTTGTATATATATATATATATATATATATATTTATATATAAAACATGGAAGGGAACTGCACTCCAAGACCGGACCAGGTACACATCCTGTGACTCAGCAACATCCAGCCCTGGGTGCTAAATAGCACTCCAAAAAAGCTGTGATGTCACCAAAGCCACAGGCAGTTAACCCCAGTCCGGAATGGGTGCAAGAAACAAGGGGGATTACAAACAAAAAGTAATACAACACATAGAAACACCCAGCACTCACCAGCTAGCTCACAGCTAAGATAAAATCACAAATGGAAAGGTTAGTTACCGCATCTAGCCAAATGGGAAAGTTCAGGCACGACGTCAAGGTCCTTTCCACTGCCTGAATCCCTAACACAGCCACACCATCATGCAAGCTCACAAAGCCAAACAGACTGAGAACAAAGAAGGGGTGCACAGGTGGATGTAATCACCCAGAGAAAAAACAAAACATGGAAGGGAACTGCACTCCAAGACCGGACCAGGTACACATCCTGTGACTCAGCAACATCCCCCTTGTTTCTTGCACCCATTCCGGACTGGGGTTAACTGCCTGTGGCTCTGGTGACATCACAGCTTTTTTGGAGTGCTATTTAGCACCCAGGGCTGGATGTTGCTGAGTCACAGGATGTGTACCTGGTCCGGTCTTGGAGTGCAGTTCCCTTCCATGTTTTGTATTTTCTCTGGGTGATTACATCCACCTGTGCACCCCTTCTTTGTTCTCAGTCTGTTTGGCTTTGTGAGCTCGCATGATGGTGTGACTGTGTTAGGGACTCAGGCAGTGGAAAGGACCTTGACGTGGTGCCTGAGCTTTCCCATTTGGCCAGATGCGGTAACTAACCTTTCCAGTTGTGATTTTATCTTAGCTGTGAGCTAGCTGGTGAGTGCTGGGTGTTTCTATGTGTTGTATTACTTTTTGTTTGTAATCCCCCTTTTTTCTTGCACCCATTCCAGACTGGGGTTAACTGCCTGTGGCTCTGGTGACATCACAGCTTTTTTGGAGTGCTATTTAGCACCCAGGGCTGGATGTTGCTGAGTCACAGGATGTGTACCTGGTCCGGTCTTGGAGTGCAGTTCCCTTCCATGTTTTGTATTTTCTCTGGGTGATTACATCCACCTGTGCACCCCTTCTTTGTTCTCAGTCTGTTTGGCTTTGTGAGCTCGCATGATGGTGTGACTGTGTTAGGGACTCAGGCAGTGGAAAGGACCTTGACGTGGTGCCTGAGCTTTCCCATTTGGCCAGATGCGGTAACTAACCTTTCCAGTTGTGATTTTATCTTAGCTGTGAGCTAGCTGGTGAGTGCTGGGTGTTTCTATGTGTTGTATTACTTTTTGTTTGTAATCCCCCTTGTTTCTTGCACCCATTCCGGACTGGGGTTAACTGCCTGTGGCTCTGGTGACATCACAGCTTTTTTGGAGTGCTATTTAGCACCCAGGGCTGGATGTTGCTGAGTCACAAGATGTGTACCTGGTCCGGTCTTGGAGTGCAGTTCCCTTCCATGTTTTGTATTTTCTCTGGGTGATTACATCCACCTGTGCACCCCTTCTTTGTTCTCAGTCTGTTTGGCTTTGTGAGCTCGCATGATGGTGTGGCTGTGTTAGGGACTCAGGCAGTGGAAAGGACCATGACGTGGTGCCTGAGCTTTCCCATTTGGCCAGATGCGGTAACTAACCTTTCCAGTTGTGATTTTATCTTAGCTGTGAGCTAGCTGGTTAGTGCTGGGTGTTTCTATGTGTTGTATATATATATATATATATATATATATATATATATATATATATATATATATATGTATATATATATATATATATATATATATATATATATATATATAGAGAGAGAGAGAGAGAGAGAGAGAGAGAGAGAGAGAGAGAGAGAGAGAGAAAGAGAGACAGAGGGCCTGATATTCAAAAGCTTGCCGCTCAGTGTTTTTTATGTGAAGGATAGATACTAACATTACAATATAAGGTCTAAAAAAAATCCAAAAGATATTGCATGATTTTTCTCCATGCCGGTGAACTTTTAAATATGAGACCCCGAGAGAAAAGGTACAGAATACCCAGTTTGTACTGTTGGTGAAACTGTCATGGGATACCAGATAGGTACAGCTTCAGGAGCAAGAGAATATACAGCTATTAGGTAAGTATGCATGGTGTCTGGAACAAGGTGAGCATATACAGGTACAAGGTAAGTATACACAGGTACAAGGTAAGAGCTTTATCCTTTCATCCTATTGGCTGATTCAAATTTAAAGAATCAAATCAGCCAATAGGAATGCAAGGGTTCCCCTATATAAAAGGGGTATCTTGCAGTCAATCTTCAGTGTGCTACAGGAGACCGCATGAAGAGGGAACTCTGTGTCACTGGGCTGAAGATGAGGACCGCTGCCTCCGCCACCAGAGCAGCCACCTGGATGAAGAAAGAAGATGGACCGCGGCCAGGAAGAAGATGGACACCCGATGGATGAAGATGGAGCGCCGCCCATCATTATTGGTGGGTACCAATTTTGGGGTTAGTTAGATTTTTTTATTTTTTGTGGTGGGTTTATTTTTTCAGATTAGTTTTTTTTTTATTTTTTGTGGGCAGAAAAAGAGCTAAATGGCCTTATAAGGCCCATCCAAATGCCCTTTTTGGGGCAATGGGTTGTTTAGTTTTTTTTTTTAGAAAGGATTTTTTTATTTTGGGGGTTGAGGGGTGGGGAGTTGTAATGTTAGGGCTGTAAGGGCTAGTTGTAGTTTATTTGTATAATAGGGTTTTTCTTATTTTGGGGTGTTTTTTTAGGGGTATTAGAATAGGAATAATTTTTATTATTTGTGGTAATTGTGTTTGTTATTTTTGTAAGGATAGTTTTTTTTGTATGTAAATGTTAGGCTTTTTTATTTTTTGTAAATGGTAGGGTTTCTTTTTAGATTGTTAATTTTTTTATTTTTTTGTAATGTTAGGGTTTTTATTTAAGGTAAGCTTAGGTTTTACTTTTATTTTGCAGGTAAGTTTTTATTTATTTAAAGGTAGTTTGGATAGTTTTTATTTAATTTATGGGCATTTTATTTGGGATTACGTTAGGGGGTGTTAGGTTAGAGGGTTTAGTTATTAGTTAATTACTATTGTGGGAAGGGGGTGGTTTAGGGGTTAATAGTTTTATTTAGTGTTTGTGATTGGGGGATAGTGTTTTAGGGGTTAATAGTTTTATTTAGTGTTTGCGATGTGGGGCGATGGCGGTTTAGGGGTTAATAGTTTTATTTAGTGTTTGTGATGTGGGAGTTGGCGGTTTAGTGTTAATCGCTTTATTTAGTGTTTGTGATTTGTGGGTATGGTGGTTTGCCCCAATACTGCTAGAAAAAAATATAAATTGACCACTGGGTGACATGATAATCTTGCTAGCAGGTTGTGTGATAATTACATTTAGCCACCAATCAGCAAGCGCTACCTAGGTGCCGGACCAAAATGGTCCGGCTTCTAAGCTTATAGTCATGATTTTCAAATAAAGATACCAAGAGAATGAAGAAAAACTGATAATAGGAGTAAGTTAAAAAGTTGCTTTAAATTACATGCTGTATTTGAATCATGAAAGAAAAAAATTAAGTTTCATATCCCTTTTTCTTTATTTTAACAGCTATTTCAAATTATAAGAGCACTGTATAAATCTAAGAAAGTTAAGTTAAATGAATGTTTTTATGTGTTTTTTACTCTGTTTTATGGACAATCTACCTCTTTTATTTAGCTTATATTAAATGGATGTGCATTTGTGTTCTTATTAGCATAGGTTCAATTTCCACATGAGTTACAAACACTGTCGATATGCCAGATTTCTCACACTACTGTAATGTTCAGAGTTAAATGTTTGATGAATAGCTAACTTTATGCTTCTAGTCCATTGTCATCAAAATGATTAATTGAGCAACATGCAAGCAAAAGAGATTTATCCACAATCTCTCAATCCGAATGTTAAATATATAATACCTATTTTTAAACTTTAGACAAACATATTTCAGTGCATGTGCCATATTTAAATTTGAGATTTATTGCTCAAGATATTTCAATCACAGCATCATATATCGCACACTCTCTATTGATATATACATCCTAAAAAATAATGGCTACCATTGGTTATTACTATATTTTATTGGTAAGTAAGATTGCTATCAAAGATCAAATATTGCATTCTTAATTAAAGATACACTATAAATATGATTTCTGCTAGGATTAAATGTAAGGCTGTATACTAGTAAACATTGGAAGATTGCATTTCTACTACCACGCACTTATTTTGATGTATAATGGAAATTAAACTCTCAAGAGCAATTGTTTTCTCTCCTGTTCAACTTTCCATTTACAGCACTAAAGCATTGTGTTGCAGTTAATACAATGTATTCCATAGGCACTACAAGATCCATATACACACTTCCATGTAAGATACAATCAATATAAGAAAAAAACTCTTTTGATGTAAAAATTGCGCTGGGATAAATTTTGATCCAAGAAATCAAAGAAGAAAACATAGGTGTCAGACATAAAGGGAGCATAGTCTGGCCTTGATGTATTACTTAAAGGGACAGTCTAGACCTAATGCATCATTTTGATTACTTATTATTACATACCACAGAAGCATCCTGCCACTGGTCACATATCTATCAGCTTGTAAGAAGTACATTAAACATTTAAAAATTCACTTTTTGTTAGGAGCCAAAATGGCCACAAAGCTCCGCCCACATATTGCATATATATTTTGGCATGTTAAGTTTATCCAATCACTATCTACTCAAATAAGTTTTCTTATTCGCCCATTCTAAATAAGACAAAATGTTGTGTTTCCATAAAGGGCTAGGGTTTAAATAAAAGCTGCACCAAACATAACATAAATATATTCAAATAAGCTGTTACACTCAAATAAACACTATCTTATTAAATTATTCAAAACAATATTTCTTTTCTTTATAAGGGTTCAAAGGTATATGATATATGGGCATGTATTTAACTGTAAAGGGCTATAATATATGTGTGTGTGCGTATATGTGTCTAAATAATAATTCTATAATAATATTTAACAATGTTACTATGTATTTACTGTAAATATTTAACATTCCAATGTTCTTCACATACAGGACAATGTTATTTTTGTTTTACATCCAAATCCAAATTATTCCACCATTTGTGCCAAACAATGTATACCTATTGCTATATATCTATTCCTATAGATACATAGGTATAGATATATATTTTACATTAGCATTATTACATATATATATATATATATATATATATAAATATAAATGTAATCACAAAAATTACAAACATTTCTATGTAAAGAACATAGGAATGTTAAATATGCGTAACATGCTTCAGATTTTACACACAGTGTTAGGTTTGCGCACATGAAAAATGTGTTTTCTTATGGTGCGTTATTAAAATATTAAATATGAAAAAATAATAATAATTATTAAAAATTATTACAGCTACTGTAAAAAAAAATCCATATAATGTATATATGTTTTATAGTATCTATAATATTTTATTATTAATTATTAGTAATATTGTTTGATATTTAATATTTCAATAATGCACCTTAAGAAAATGACGTTTTCATGTCCGCTAACTCGACACACAAAGCGTATAACACATATTTTACATTGCTATGTTCTTTACAAAGAAAACAATGTAAGTTTATTAATATATATATACAGGGAGTGCAGAATTATTAGGCAAATGAGTATTTTGACCACATTATCCTCTTTATGCATGTTGTCTTACTCCAAGCTGTATAGGCTCGAAAGCCTACTACCAATTAAGCATATTAGGTGATGTGCATCTCTGTAATGAGAAGGGGTGTGGTCTAATGACATCAACACCCTATATCAGGTGTGCATAATTATTAGGCAACTTCCTTTCCTTTGGCAAAATGGGTCAAAAGAAGGACTTGACAGGCTCAGAAAAGTCAAAAATAGTGAGATATCTTGCAGAGGGATGCAGCACTCTTAAAATTGCAAAGCTTCTGAAGCGTGATCATAGAACAATCAAGCGTTTCATTCAAAATAGTCAACAGGGTCGCAAGAAGCGTGTGGAAAAACCAAGGTGCAAAATAACTGCCCATGAACTGAGAAAAGTCAAGCGTGCAGCTGCCAAGATGCCACTTGCCACCAGTTTGGCCATATTTCAGAGCTGCAACATCACTGGAGTGCCCAAAAGCACAAGGTGTGCAATACTCAGAGACATGGCCAAGGTAAGAAAGGCTGAAAGACGACCACCACTGAACAAGACACACAAGCTGAAACGTCAAGACTGGGCCAAGAAATATCTCAAGACTGATTTTTCTAAGGTTTTATGGACTGATGAAATGAGAGTGAGTCTTGATGGGCCAGATGGATGGGCCCGTGGCTGGATTGGTAAAGGGCAGAGAGCTCCAGTCCGACTCAGACGCCAGCAAGGTGGAGGTGGAGTACTGGTTTGGGCTGGTATCATCAAAGATGAGCTTGTGGGGCCTTTTCGGGTTGAGGATGGAGTCAAGCTCAACTCCCAGTCCTACTGCCAGTTTCTGGAAGACACCTTCTTCAAGCAGTGTTACAGGAAGAAGTCTGCATCCTTCAAGAAAAACATGATTTTCATGCAGGACAATGCTCCATCACACGCGTCCAAGTACTCCACAGCGTGGCTGGCAAGAAAGGGTATAAAAGAAGAAAATCTAATGACATGGCCTCCTTGTTCACCTGATCTGAACCCCATTGAGAACCTGTGGTCCATCATCAAATGTGAGATTTACAAGGAGGGAAAACAGTACACCTCTCTGAACAGTGTCTGGGAGGCTGTGGTTGCTGCTGCACGCAATGTTGATGGTGAACAGATCAAAACACTGACAGAATCCATGGATGGCAGGCTTTTGAGTGTCCTTGCAAAGAAAGGTGGCTATATTGGTCACTGATTTGTTTTTGTTTTGTTTTTGAATGTCAGAAATGTATATTTGTGAATGTTGAGATGTTATATTGGTTTCACTGGTAAAAATAAATAATTGAAATGGGTATATATTTGTTTTTTGTTAAGTTGCCTAATAATTATGCACAGTAATAGTCACCTGCACACACAGATATCCCCCTAAAATAGCTATAACTAAAAACAAACTAAAAACTACTTCCAAAACTATTCAGCTTTGATATTAATGAGCTTTTTGGGTTCATTGAGAACATGGTTGTTGTTCAATAATAAAATTAATCCTCAAAACTACAACTTGCCTAATAATTCTGCACTCCCTGTATATATATATATATATTTGATAATGTTAATGTAATATATATATATATATATATATATATATATATATATGGTATATACAGATATATAAAGAAATATGTATTGAAATTAAAAATAACATTGTCCTGTATGTGAAGAACATTGGAATGTGTTGGGTTAGAGCATGAGCCATAAGTGTTAGGTTTTTTCATCTGCGCTCTCCATTAAAGTCTACAGGGAGAAAGTTAGCGTGGTCGCGATATCCGAGGACCTGAGCTTGCACAAAAAAATGACTCCGAGCAATGTTTATGCTTGAGCCCGGGTGCTAAATAGCGTGTCGCTTGTAATCTAGCCCATAATATTCTACTGCATAGCCCAATCAACGTTTTCATTTATCTTTATCTCTCATATTTTATTTTAAAATATGTTGTCAAGTTCACTACAGGTGCATTAAGTTATTGCTAATGAAATGAATGGAAGGAACACAGACATCTTATGCATTTTTAATGTGTCCTTACATTGGCCCTTAAAAAGAAACAGCAAAGCTTCTTCCCCTAGTCTCCTGAAAGTGTGAAGTATGTTATTTCTGCATCTAATTTCAGTTTGTCCTTTTTCCTGTACATGCATAGAGGTTTCCAACAGAAGAAAATGAAGTATATTTTGACACTTGCTGACTACATCTAATATCCTGAGAGATGGTGTTAAAGAAAATTTTAATTAAACTTTCTGTAGAGTTATTATAAAATCATACTATCAAAAGTGACACAGGACGCAAAATTGCCACTTACTTGAATGATAAGTTGTACATTATTGCTGTTTTCCCGCTCGTTCTGTGCCTTTCAAATTATAAATTAAACTATTGTAGTGCATTCTTCAGGTAAATGTTATCCATGTAATTTTCTATTGTCTCCTATGCATTAATCCCATAGTTGCCAACAGTCCCTGATTTCCAGGGACAGTCCCTGGATTTTGCTGTATGTCCCTGGATTTTTTTTGTCCCTGGAAATGTCCCTGGAAATGCTACCTCTTTTGCCCAACATTTGGTGTATGTGTATATATATGTGTATATATATATGTGTATATATATATATATATATATATATATATATATATATATGTATATATTGTATATATATATATACACACACACACACATATATAGATAGATAGATAGATAGATAGATAGATAGATAGATGTAGTTTATTTAAATATAATTCAATTCCTAACGCAATAGTGTTATTATTATTGAAAGGGTTCACATATTATTTGTCTGCCTAATTTTAATGCTGTGTTATAAAAATAACCATATGCCCAGAATGTGTTCCAGAGACTGGGTAGGTGTAAGAGCTTGGTGTTGTAATCTGTATAATAAACTATGGATAAGTCTAAATTATACTATTACTGGGTGTGTTTTGATTGCAGAACTGAGTGGATGGAGCAGTTGAACAGTAGGTCGTCAATACTCCAGTAACCTGCATGCTTGCTCTGCAGCAAAGTGTCAGTGGAAATTTTTTTGAAATGTTGGCAACTATGTATTCCTATTATTATTGTTAATGTTATTTAACAATGAGAAAACTTTAAAGTAATCCCAGGACATACTTGAAAATGAGAGAAATCTCAATGTATCCTTCCTGGTAAAATATTTTATAAATAAATAAAATAAAATGTAGGTGACCTCATCTATTGAATACATCTGTTCAAACCAAAAGTGAGACAAAAATTTAACATCAGTAATTACTGTCTTTTTTCCACTGCTTTGAATACAAGGTCACTCCACCTTTGGATCAATGCAGTTAAACTTTTGTATTGTGAGTCACTACATCCATTATTCAACAAATAAATCAATCAGTCAAATGACCTATAAGAGAAAATGTTGTGTTTCTGTTTTGTAAGGCAGGATAGGCTAAAACCCCTGAGAATGAATAATTAGGCTATATATAATAGCATTTGTGCAGGTCTATTCTTTCTTTAGAGGAAAACAACTATTATAAAAGGCAAAATTGAGTTGTCTATAACACCTATACTAAGCAATGATTTTGTTAAAAAGTGCAAAATTACTGAAAGTGTTATGTGCCAAAAGTCAATATAATTATCTCTTATTTTAGCAAAAATTCCTGCACATGTTAGTAAATTAGTAGAAGTTTTATATCAAGATGTTACATTATCATATCACTGTCTTGGTAATTAGTAAAACAATCAGCAACTTTGGGTTAATCAGATTCTTGAAATCATAGCTGGTTACATTTACACACTATATTTATTTAAAGTAAGGGGGATATGACCCCTATATAGTCAAGTTGTCTTTTAAACCCTTCCCCACAAAAAACACTTCACACTTTCATCTGGGATAGAAAAGGCTGCAGCTCCTTTATTAACATAACATATAAACAATAACCATAACTAATTAACCAACTAATTAACCAATCCCCGTGCTGGCCCCCTCTATTAAATCCACAAGCCCCGCCCATCTCGGGGGGGGGGGGGTTACCACCATTAACCATCCCCCTGTTAAGGACAATCCACATCATTACAGGCATAAGCCTCTACCACCTAGAGCAAGCACCCCGCCACAGCATGATTCTCCTAAGCTAGGGAGGGAGAGCAGGAAATCACCCACCGTCTTGCTCCAGTTTAGAATGCCTGCCTCAACTTCCTGTTGTGGGTTTATAAACCCCCCTTCCAAGCCCATCCCCTTGTCCTTTACCTCAACCCATGCCCCATGCTTCCTACTGGGGTCATATAACCCTTCCTTTCTATTTCTTTCCTTCAGGGTTATTACTTGACCCCTACATAATCAAGTTGTCCTTTAAACCCTTCCCCGCAAAAACACTTCACACTTTCATCTGGGTCTGGGATAGAAAAGGCTGCAGCTCCTTTATTAACATAACATATAAACAAGAAGCATAACTAATTAACCAATCCCCGTGCTTGCCCCCTTATTAAATCCACAAGCCCCACCCATCTCAGGGGGGTCTACCACCATTAACCATCTCCCTGTTTCTCCAACAGGAAGGACAATCCACATCATTACAGGCGTAAGCCTCTACCACCTAGAGCAAGCACCCCGCCACCACTCACCCCCACAGTGAATCCCGCTAACCAGAGAGGAGGCCTTTTCAATCCCCTCTTTCAAGTTAAAGAGGTGTAGCCCCACCTCATTCAGATGAATACCGTCCTTCAAGTAAAAACATTTCCCTAACTCACCCTCAAACTCCACATGCCTCAAACCCACACCCCCAATCCGTCTTATGTACCCATTCACCATCCTGTTAATCTTCCATCTGGAAGCCTCAAATCTCCCCAAATCCCAAGCTGACCTCCACACCAACCGGCTCTCAATTTCAGACCACAGTATGACCAACCCCGGAAAAAGCTGCCGTAACCTATCCATACCCCTCTTTATCTCGTCCACCAGATCCTTCTGGGACATAAAACCTAGATCATTCCCACCTGCATGGATAACCAGGATCTGGGAAGGGGAAAACAATCTGGCATATTCAACCACTTTCCTAACCAACTGTCCCCACCTCATACCCCTCACCCCAAACCATTTTAACAAATACTGGTCCCCAACTGCACTCCATCCTCCTTCACTGCAGCAGCTTTTCTGGCCCAATAAATGTAGGAATGCCCGATCAACCAGCATCTCACCGGACCTGCCAAGAAAAGGAAAGCTGTAAAAGCTGCAACCCCCAACTAAACTGCCAACTCCGGCCTCACATACCTCCATCTCCCAATCCTCTTAATCACTGCTTCATCCAAACCCAGCCCAGCGACCTCTGTCGCTGCCCCAATTCTAAAAGAATGGGACCCGAACTCCGCATCCCCCATCCCTAGCACCAGCAACGCCTTCCAGGAATACCAATGTAAACTGGAATCGGGACAGGCCTAAATCATTCTCATGTATCAAGAAGGGGCCATTCCCCACCGGGTGGCGACTGAGGAAAGACCTACAGATGTCATTGGGCAACATTACCCCCTTATTTCCTTCAAACATATCAAACATCCTTTCCCCGCCTGATTGATCTTGGACCATCTCAACCACAGCTCCACCTCACCCTCCTTCAATACCACCTCATCCTTGCGGAGCCCCCCCTTCTTTCTTATTTTTCCCTACCAACTCTGATACTCTGAACGCCCTAAAAAAAGCTAACACAAAGGCTGTCCTAAACAGCACCTCTTCAAAACTCGAAAAACACAAACTTCTCAAACAACCCACAACCTTCCCCAAGACTGCAAACATAACCAGCCTTCTGCCATCCCTCCACCCTTTGCCTCGACACAAACCTCTGACCACCATTCTAACCACAAACACCTTAGTCAAATCCTCCAAACCCAGCAATTAAAAAAAGAAATGCTAAAGCCGCCATTCTTTTTCGTATCTCAGAAGGCGACAGCCTTTCCTCCCCCAATCCTTAACCAATGTCAGGAAGACACCCAATTGCACACTCTTGCCACCTGTTAAGTGCCTTCCCCCTTCCAGGTCGCACTATTCTCGCCACACATGGGCGTACGCCCTCCATGTATTAGGAGCCAAGGCTCCCTTAATCAAACTGATTACCCCAAGCAACCCAAATCCCACAGGTCCCTCGGGCAGGCCACCCCTACTCCGTCCACGTCCAGCACCACCATGGGAAACTGGTCCCACTGAAAATGGGACAAAGAGTCAGCTATAACATTCATTTTGCCTGGAACGTGAACCGCCCTGAAAGACACATTGCTACGCAAACATTCCAAAACAAACATTCTCAACAGCTTCACCACCAGTGGGGAATTCACCATAAGCCTATTGATAGCCTTGACCACCCCCAAGTTACCTGAATGGAAACTGACCCTTTTGTCCCTCAAAATGTGGGGCCATACCCGCAGGGCAACTACCAGGAGAAAAAAGTCCAGGAACGTGAGGTTCCTCCTCAATCCTGCATCCACTCAGCTTGCAGGCCATGCTTCCGTGCACCACCTGCCCTGCAAGTATGCCCCAAAACCATGAGCCCCCGAAGCATCTGAGAACAAACACAAGCTGTCGTCAGACCAGCCCACCTACTGGATAATCAACCTCCCATTGAACTCCTCCAAGAACACTAGCCACACTCTCAGGTCTTCCTTTAACTCTTTTGACAACCTAATGTGGTGTCGTGGTTGCGAAACCCCGCCGTTGCCAATGATAACTGACGGCAAAAAACCCTACCGATCGGAATAATCCGACAGGCAAAGTGACCTTCGCAAAGTGACCTTCTTCATTCCCAATGCCTCACCCAACACCGCCCGCAGGTCCCATAGCTTATCCTCTGGGAGCCTGCATTCCATCCGAGTGGTATCCAGCTGGATACCCAAAAACTCAAGGAAGTGACCGGACCTTCCGATTTGTCTGCTGCCATCAGGATACCGAAATCCCAAGCAACTTCCCCAAAAACTTTCACCAAATGCTCGCAGTCCCCTGATCCAACCATGCCCACGAAAAGGAAATCGTCCAAATAGTGAACCACCGAGGACTTACCCGCTTTCCACCTCACCACCCATTCCACAAACGAACTAAACCTCTCAAAGTAGGAGCATGAGATAGAACAGCTCATATGAAGGCACAAGTCGACAAAAAAGGAAGTAACAACTTGGGAGGTCATGACACCTTGGGTGAACTGGTAACAGCCAAAAAGCGGACTCCACGTCCACCTTAGCTAGCAGGGCCCCAGGGCCCGCCATCCGAACCAATGCACATAGCCTTGTCGAATGAAGCATAATTCACCGATACCAACTCCGGGTCAATACCATCGTTCACTGACAACCCCTTAGGATGCGAGAGGTGGTGGATCATCCGAAATTGCCCAGCCCTCTTCTTTTGCACCACCCCCAGTGGAGAAATCCGCAACCCCACTAACGGAGGAAGCTCAAAAGGTCTTGCCACCCCTGGAAACTCCCTGGCCGATTTTAAATTCCCCGCAAAAACCCCAATCTCTTGATCCCTGTACGGGATAATAAAACCTGAACTGAAACCCTTTAGCAATAATTCAGCATCCTCCGCCTGTCCCCACCTATTGGCGTACTCCCTTAGCCACTGCACCATCCTTTCTACCCTCAGCGGGGTCTGTGCCCGTGCTACCCACTTCTCCTGGCCTAACCCCTGGCCTTGCTTTTTTGAAACATTTTGTGAAGGAATGAATTCCTCCACAACCCAAGCACTCGTGCTTGTACTTGCACAATGCCCCAAAGTAGCACTGCCCTTAATTCAATTGGAACCAGAGACCCTTGCGGATAGCAGTCGCCGTGCCACCACCGCTTCCCCCGCTTCCCATTCCTTGACCAGAAATCCGAAAGGACTGCCACCTCGAAGCGGAGTCATAATCTTTAGCCAAATGCCCATATCCCTGTCGTCCACAGCATCTCCGGCCATACCTCCATCCACTGCCTAAACCACTCATCATAGCGCCACCAAGCCATCCCACCATACGTCCTATATGCACCCGCAATTTCATCATAATAGCAAAACAGGGATGACCCCTGCTCCGGGAACTTCTCACTTACCACGCTCACCAGTGTAAAAAATGCTCTGGACCAATTCCCAAACGTCTTGGGCAGCTTCCTCCAACGCTTCTTCCTCTGCTCCTCCTCTTTCTTCCCTTTCTCCTTATCGTCCTCCTTCACCTCTAGTACATGGTCCAGCAGAAGCAGGGACAAGATTTCCAAAAATTCCCTCTTCTTCCATATCTTCTCCTTCAACTCGTTAGGCAGATGAATCCCCAATGGTCCCACTGAGCATAAGCAAGGTCTTCTCAATGCATCTTCTGGCACCTTCAATAACTCCCCACCTCCGCTAGCAACTGTGCTCCCTGCAGATACTGTACTTCCTCCTGTACCTCCGTGCCTGACTGGACCCATGCCGCTGCTGGTGACCCCACTGCACCCTTTGGCTTCTCCAGAGCTGCGATCAACCCCTTCAAACCCGCCAATAACACCTCTTGCTCACCAGATAAACCGTCATTCACACTAGAAAGCGGCCCTGCTGTCTCACCCGCAGGCTGCACCACCGTTGCGGGTCCCTCTCTCCGTCCAGTCTCCACCACCTCTATGGCTGCCCTGGTGCCACTCTCCTGAATGGGCTGTAGCCTCTCTGTCCTCCTCCAGAATGCGCCTGGCTGCCCCCCTCCTGGCAGGGGATCTCCCTCTACTGTGCCTGCTCCTGTCCCGGGACCTCTCAACCCTAGCCCATGTTGGTGACTCCCACTCTATCATGCCTGCCCACCTCCTCAATGGTGAGCAAGACCTCTTGCATCCACCCGAGGAATCCCACCTCCTATGGGTGGTGCTGTCCCTCCCCGTAACAGGTCTGGATCTAGTAGCCTGTGAGGAAGAGGATTGCATCAAAGCCCTCCCTCTCTGTACACTATCCCTCCCCTTCCTGGCCCCGTGGAGGGGACAACAACCTCAAAAGCTGCGCCAAAGAAGAGATATCCCCTACCTGGCCAGCCATTACCAGTCCAGACGATGTTCCTTCCAGTGCATCCTCCTCACCGAAGTCACCTCTGGCCTCGAGCTCTAGCGGCGGCTCCGTCCATTGCCCCGGTTTCTGCTCCACTTCACCTGTCCTGGCCTCAACCGCCACCTCTCCTACGGCCATACTGGCCCTCTCCTCTGAAACAACAATAGCACAAATTAAATCATTCCTATTCCCCGGCCCCCACCCCATGCTGCCATACCAAGCCCCCCTTAACCCCAAAGCTCCACCTCTCCCCCCCCAGATTCAGGACCCCCACTTCCACCTCCTCATACCACCTCAGCTCCTATCCCCTACCTATCCCTCCAAAATTATTCCAACCCGAACTATAAAATACACCTATCTGGGACCACTAACTCATTTCTTTCTTCTTCTTTTTTTCCCGTACACTCCTACACCTACTTGCTTATTATTATTTTTTGCTTTATATATGTCCCACCTGTAAGTGCAGCCCTACCCGCATCCCCCCTTTTGCAGGACTAACCTGCCCCCCCATATCATACCCCCTGCGCCCCTGGGCTGAAGCTTTGCCATATACTGTCTCTGCACTGACAACTCCCCCCCATTACCTACCACTAACATGCCCCTATCCCAAAACGTCCTCCCCTATCCCCCTGCTCATAGCCTTTAGCCACGCTAATAGGACCCGCCAGCATGTACAAATAAAATAAATCCCCTGGATAATTTGCTCTTCCTTTTTATTTTATTTATTCTTAACATTTTTTATTTGGCGGGCCCCCCCCCCCGAACATCCCCACTCCACCCTCTCAGTCTCTCTCACCTACTCACAGCCCTGGCTCCCTCCCTGGCCCCCGGCTACCTCAGTCTCTTCACCTGCACCTCTCCTCCATCTGTCACTGCTCTTCCAAGGCCTCTGCCTCCCATCTACAGCTTACCTGCCCCAAGCTGCCAACGTCCCCCCCCACGCTAAGGCCCCAGCCCCGCCCCCCGCCTACTCCCCGCTCTGGACCATACCTGCAGCCATTCTCGGGTCCCTGGACCTCCCCCCTCTCCCCAAGCTCCCCCAACGTCTACCTGCTGCAGCCCTGCCGGGCCCCACTTGACGACTCCTTCTCCGGCCCCTGGAAGTGACGGATCCCTCCTGCTGACGCCGCTCCATGACATCATCATTCCCCACTGCACTAGGCCACACACCAGCTACTGGCCAAGCCGTACTGGATCCTGCCCCAGATGGTTCCTCAGCTGCACCACCACCGCTGTACCTGTTGCTGCCCCTCCTGGGCCTAGCAGTCCTCAGCTCTGGACTGAGCCGCTCCGGTGGCCTGGACCTGCGCACAAGCTGTCCACGCCTATTGTCAGCTGCCTCCCTATGAAGGGACACTTCCCCCTCTTCTCTCGTGGCTGCCTCCCCAGCCATGGTCAACCGCTCCCGGATCCAGCTGGCTCCTCTCACCCTTGCCATCTCCATAACCTCAGCTACCAGGGCCTCCATAATCAGGTGAGCAAAACTGTTGCTCCAGTTTAGAATGCCTGCCTCAACTTCCTGTTGTGGGTTTATAAACCCCCCTTCCAAGCCCATCCCCTTGTTCTTTACCTCACCCCATGCCCTGCTTCCTAGTGGGGTTATATAACCCTTCCTTTCTATTTCTTTCCTTCAGGGTTATTACTTTACAACCACTACTGCTACTGACTTTATATCTCTGTTTATGAATGTCAGCCCTGTATCTGTTACCCTAATTGGTTTATCACAGACCACTTAGAAAAATGAATACCCAGTTACCTTACCCATACCTGGTAATAAATTCCTATATGATTGAATGTCTATGCTATTCCTTCTTTCTTAACAGCAGCCTTGAAATAATGTTAAGATGTTAAACTAGACACAACCTCTGTAATAAATGGCACAGCAGTTAAAATCAGGAACTAATTACCATTCAAAATATAAAGCTTCAAGTCTCTTTTTCTCTCCATACCAACACCTTCTGGGTTATTATGACTAGCAGAGATGTGCATTCGTTTCGGAAATGTGGAAATAAAGAAAATGAATAAATACAGTATTCATGTGTTTCTTTTATTTGTTTCTTTTTTTTAAAAGCTTACTATTTACCTTTACATGCTCTCCATGCTTTGGAGAGCACATTAAGGTGAGTATTGTAACTACAAGTAAAGTCTTCACCTGTAGCTTCACAACATTTAGATTTGTTTTAATGAAAATGAATGTAAATGTTTAACGAAAATTTGTTTTTTGCTTTGTTTTAGCCAAACGAAAAATAAATAGTGCAGGCAATAAATATTTGGAGAAATTAATTTCCCTGAACATACAAAATGAAAATTTTGTCTGAACCAAAAACGAAAATGAAACAAAATTTTCTTCCCTGCACATCTCTAAGGACTAGCTCTTTAGATAATAACAAAGCCAATATTTTAATAAATACTTGAGATGTTTACATCCTGATTTAGTAATGCTGCAGTTGTTTAGAGTCTTTTTCAATTTGCGGTTCACAAGACCGTCCTTTCCTGGTGCATAATACTGTTTATAACAAAACAAAGGGAAGTGATCCCAGATTTTGCTGGAAAGGGCAAAAATTATATTTTCTCCCAGCTGACCTTGTTGTCTATATTGTAGAAAGAGGTAACTGGCTGGGAGTGTGCTTAGAGCATATTACAACATTTAAATCAAGGTAAAAACACTATCTTTCTGGCACGCAAGATACAACTTCTATTTCTGCTGCCTTTTTAACTCCAACTAGTAAAAGTTAAATTTTAAGTGGAAAAATATATACTTTATGTGTAGAAAGAGCATACGTTTCCCTATTTTCTTAATAGGGTTTTTTCCTTGATATAATACTGTTTATGTCTGGCATCATATTATGGGTTAAATTACGAGTGGAGAGGTAGTTTGTGCTCCCGCTCACATGTTTACTCTGCTCAACTTCGACTTATTGGATGCTTCGGGTAGCACACATATTTCAAGTTGAAAGTTAAAAGTTTTTGCTTGCATGCAACCCAGTGCAGGCAAATAGCCGAAGTTAGAATATCACCACCACGTTAACGTATTCCCCCATAGGGGTAAATTTATTAAGGCGCGGACGGACATGATACGCTGATTCGTATCATGTCCGCCGCACATTGATAAATGCCGATAGCATACGCTGCCGGCATTTATCATTGCACCAGCAGTTCTGATGAATGGCTGGTGCAATTACACCCCCTACAGATTCGGGGTCAATCGGCCGATAGCATGGGGTGTCAATCAACCCGATGGTATCCGATCAGGCTGATTGCTGTCCGCCACCTCAGAGGTGGCGGCCGAGTTAACGAGCAGCGGTCTTAGGACCGCTGCTTCTTATCTTCCGCTTCAAGCGGACCTGAAGTGGAATGGTTCGGAAGCAGCATTCGCTGCTTCATAAATCGACCCCATAGACTAGGAGCGCGAAACAGGAAGAAAAAAATAACAAGTCGCACAAACCCGTGTTTAACCAAATGCGCTAATCTGACATACAATATTAATATTTCACATTCCAATGTTCTTCACATAGTAGAATATGTTCTATTTATTCATAAATACATATTTCTACATATATCTGATGGTTTTTAGGTCAAATATATATCTATGAATATACGGTCAAATATATATCTATGAATATACAGTATATAGGAATATCTATTTATAAATACTTAGTACATATTCTAGTATATTTTAGTCCAGCCTAACAGTTAACAGAGCTCTGAAATCATGCTTGAGCGCAACTTGTAATACGCTCGCTACTTCTGACGCGCACAAAAAGTCTAAAAAAAAACCTTATTGCTCTCATGCAACACCACTCGTAATCTCGTAATCTAGCCCTATGTGTATCTGGAAGATCCTGTTAAGGGTCAGGGCCATGCAAATCATAAGGGCTGATTGTAAAGATATGTTTGTTTGTTTTTTTATGTTTTTTTAATACTGATTCGCTTTTTCTGGTATTGCACTCTTTAATCATAGTTTTTGGTGATAAATGATACTGAAATATACAATAAAATTTCAAAGAAAGTAATGTTATCTGCTAAATTACTTTATATGAACAAGATTCAAGATTTTGTCTCATAAAATTGCATGCTCTATCTGAATCATGAAAGTTTGTCAATATACAGGTCAGTAATGTTTACCCCTTATCTCATATGCTGTGCAGTTGATGATGCATACAAAAGGAAAATGCACTGAATGAATGTAGAATGTTTTCTCAAACAATTATTATTACAATCTGTCTTGCAATCTTTTTTTGGGGGGTTATACAAGGAGTGCAGAATTATTAGGCAAATGAGTATTTTGACCCCATCATCCTCTTTATGCATGTTGTCTTACTCCAAGCTGTATAGGCTCAAAAGCCTACTACCAATTAAGCATATTAGGTGATGTGCATCTCTGTAATGAGAAGGGGTGTGGTCTAATGACATCAACACCCTATATCAGGTGTGCATAATTACTAGGCAACTTCCTTTCCTTTGGCAAAATGGGTCAAAAGAAGGACTTGACAGGCTCAGAAAAGTCAAAAATAGTGAGATATCTTGCAGAGGGATGCAGCACTCTTAAAATTGCAAAGCTTCTGAAGCGTGATCATCGAACAATCAAGCGTTTCATTCAAAATAGTCAACAGGGTCGCAAGAAGCGTGTGGAAAAACCAAGGCGCAAAATAACTGCCCATGAACTGAGAAAAGTCAAGCGTGCTGCTGCCAAGATACCACTTGCCACCAGTTTGGCCATATTTCAGAGCTGCAACATCACTGGAGTGCCCAAAAGCACAAGGTGTGCAATACTCAGAGACATGGCCAAGGTAAGAAAGGCTGAAAGACAACCACCACTGAACAAGACACACAAGCTGAAACGTCAAGACTGGGCCAAGAAATATCTCAAGACTGATTTTTCTAAGGTTTTATGGACTGATGAAATGAGAGTGAGTCTTGATGGGCCAGATGGATGGGCCCGTGGCTGGATTGGTAAAGGGCAGAGAGCTCCAGTCCGACTCAGACGCCAGCAAGGTGGAGGTGGAGTACTGGTTTGGGCTGGTATCATCAAAGATGAGCTTGTGGGGCCTTTTCGGGTTGAGGATGGAGTCAAGCTCAACTCCCAGTCCTACTGCCAGTTTCTGGAAGACACCTTCTTCAAGCAGTGGTACAGGAAGAAGTCTGCATCCTTCAAGAAAAACATGATTTTCATGCAGGACAATGCTCCATCACATACTCCACAGCGTGGCTGGCAAGAAAGGGTATAAAAGAAGAAAATCTAATGACATGGCCTCCTTGTTCACCTGATCTGAACCCCATTGAGAACCTGTGGTCCATCATCAAATTTACAAGGAGGGAAAACAGTACACCTCTCTGAACAGTGTTTGGGAGGCTGTGGTTGCTGCTGCACGCAATTTTGATGGTGAACAGATCAAAACACTGACAGCATCCATGGATGGCAGGCTTTTG
Organism: Bombina bombina; assembly: GCF_027579735.1. Taxonomy (NCBI): domain Eukaryota; kingdom Metazoa; phylum Chordata; class Amphibia; order Anura; family Bombinatoridae; genus Bombina; species Bombina bombina. The sequence continues at coordinate 537,841,113 of NC_069504.1, read as the reverse complement.
AGTGTCCTTGCAAAGAAAGGTGGATATATTGGTCACTGATTTGTTTTTGTTTTGTTTTTGAATGTCAGAAATGTATATTTGTGAATGTTGAGATGTTATATTGGTTTCACTGGTAAAAATAAATAATTGAAATGGGTATATATTTGTTTTTTGTTAAGTTGCCTAATAATTATGCACAGTAATAGTCACCTGCACACATAGATATCCCCCTAAAATAGCTATAACTAAAAACAAACTAAAAACTACTTCCAAAACTATTCAGCTTTGATATTAATGAGTTTTTTGGGTTCATTGAGAACATGGTTGTTGTTCAATAATAAAATTAATCCTCAAAAATACAACTTGCCTAATAATTCTGCACTCCCTGTATGTACATTTTGAGTTTGAGCTGGCCACAGTCATGGGTTTTCTATAGGTTTTTTTACGTCCAAAAAGACCCTATATATAGCATGGCACAATCCAGTTCTTGGCAATCACAATCAATTTTCTCATTATTTTCTGACAGATTTTCATTACTCTTTTGCACTTATCGAATTCTATAACTGAAGGTACTTGATTAAAATACAAAATTGGCTTTTTGAGATATTACAAGACACTTTGGAGAGAAGCAATTATTTTCTGTTCATGTGCTAACTGCACTCAAAGTAACAATTTATCATGGAAGGGTTAGGGCATGTTTTACAAGATCAAAGTAAAAAATTTGCCTGCACGCTAACTTCAGAACTTTGCATACCGCGCGACCATGCTAACTTCTTCTCCCCTATATTCTTCTATATGGGGCGCACTGTAAACAAAAACTATCACTCATGTGCTGACCCGATAACACTTAATACCAAGTGCGCTAAATCCAAAGTGAGTTAGGAATGCTTTACATTTCTACGTTCTTCACATAGAAGAAAATGTGTATATTTTTTTATATATATATATATAATATTTTTTTCTAAGTGAAGAACATAGGAATTTAAATTATTTATATTCAAAACACATTAAAACATCTAAAAAATTATTAAAAATTATATTGCATGTTTCAAGGTTTTTGACTGGGAAGGGTTGTGTATGTATATATGTGTATAAAAAAGGGACACTATTCCTTACTAATTCTTCTAGATGCTTTCAACACAGTTGACAATCCTCTCCTCTTACAAACTCTACATTCATTTGGCATCCAAGACAAAGCCCTCTCCTGGTTTGCTTCATATCTTTTAAATAGCTTGTTTGCAGGTTTCTTTAACTGCGTATTCTCTGATCCTTTACCTCTCTCAGTTGCAGTATCTCAAGGCTCTGTCTTGATTTTTTTGCTTTTTTCTCTCTATATATTCTCCCTTTGAAAACTTATCATATTTTGGTTTCCAGTACCACTTATATGCTAAGGATATACACATCTAACCCTCTTTACTCAACCAGATTCTAAACTGTCTTGTTTGTTGGCAATTTTCTCTGGGATATCCTTACACTAGCTCTAAGTCAATCTGTGTATAGTAATAGATATACAGGTATAGGTATATACAGATATATATATATATATATATATATATATATATACACGCACACATATATAAATGTCCTTTAATCTTCTGCAGAAGAAAAAACGCTGCACTCACCAGTCTTGAGAATGATACCTTTTATTCATAATCTCAGCAATTCATCATCACATGAAAACCCCAAACGTTTTAGTATCCAGCTGGCAATGTTGAAATGTGCAATTGTTCCCTAACAACAACACCCACCTGTTCCCTATTTATACCCTAATGTGTTCTGCATATCCGGGTCAGCCAACCCCATGTGTTTACACCTTGTAGATTCCGACGTGCTTGAGACGCTTCTCCACAAAACACATGGCTAATTAACACAGCCTCTCCCACTCATGACGAGTAGCAGCTACGTCATCCTTGAATAACTACACCAGTGAAACACAACGGACGTGACTGAACCTGGACGAATCTAAAAACATCACACCCCCACAGTGCGATCACATAGAAAGAAATGGATATATATCTATACTTAGAACCTGTCAGTGTATTATATCCTAATGTGTTCTTTATTTCCGGGCCAGCCAACACCATGTGCTTACACAATGCAGATTACCGACATACTCCAGATGCCTCCCCACACAGCACATAGCTAATTAGCATAGACTCTCCTACTCATGACGAGTAGCAGCTACGTCATCCTTGAATTACTACAGCAGTGAAGCACAACAGCATGACTGAAACCGGACCAAAAATGTCACACCTCCAAAGTGCGATCACATAGATTAAAAAATATATACATATATATATACATACTTAGAGCCTGTCAATATATTAGAGACAAGACTATAAAACCATAATATATACACTAAATGAGTTAGAACCAAAATAGCATTGTGTCTGACACAGTATGGTAGAAACAATTAAAAGCAGATAACACACTCTTCTGTTGTATTCCCATATTCTGATATTTTTGAGTATTGTAATGGTCCATCTTCAAACAAGGATTATATTTATTTAATGTTCGATTTGGATGGGACCTAGATCATCCAATCATAGCCACATCAGGCTAAAGGAACACCTTAAAATCCAACTGGACATTCAACCCTCTTGGGGCTACTGTATCCAAACAATATATCCATGAAGCCTTCAACTGTAAGAGTCTTGAGCCTATCCCCACCTTGACTCAGTGGTGGCACATAGTCAATTAACATGGTCCTTAGGCTGGCTGCAGTATGTCCTGCTAGCATAAAATGCCTAACTACAGGTTGATCTGATTCTTGTTTATCTATATCCACCCTTATCGCATGGCGATGATTAGCCATCCTCTCTCTAATTGTAGTGGAGGTTTTTCCTACATACACTAGAGAACACGGACATGTCAAGATATATACCACAAAACTAGTAGTACAGGTCAATCTATGGAAGATTTTTATAACCTCTCCCCATTCAGGGATGATGAAATTGGGTACCCGTCAACATGCTATTACAAGTGGTGCAATCACCGCACTTAAAACAACCCATTTTCCTTCTGATGTCTATCCAGGTATCTTTCTGATAACATTTCACTGGATCATTATGAATCAGAATATCTTTTAAATTCGGAATCCTTTTATAAACAATGCGGAGTACATCCTTTGTGTAAATGGGAGTGTCCTGTCAGTCTTCACTACATCCCAATTGGTCTGAATAGATTTTTCAAGTGTCTTATGTAGGGGTAAATGTAGTAATGAGATTCACTTTATTGGTGTTATCATTCTCATTCCTTGTTTTAGTTAAGAGTGCCCTCTGATCATGTTGTGACATTTTTTCTTGTATCTTGTCAATGTCCGATGTTCTGTAGTCTCTCTCCTTCAGTTTCAACTTCATTTCTATTTCTTGGGAATATCTAGTCTCTGTGAGTGTGTTATTGCGTGCTACTCGCATGAGCTGTGAGGAGATCACACTCTTTTTTTGATGTTCAGGATGAAAACTACTCGATAAAAGTAAAGAGTACTTATCGGTTGGTTTAGAATACAATGATGTAGCAAACCTAAAACCATCATTAACTGAATATTTAGAAATATTAAGGTCTAAAAAAGGTATGGTAGTAGTGTTAAACTCATATTTAAAGCGAATTGGTGACTCCAACTCATTCAACCCATTAATCCAATTCTTAAGTGAGTCTGGTGTACCCCTCCATACCAAAAACACATCATCAATATATCTAACATTAAACCTTATGTTAGGCACAGACAAGGTATCCATGAAAAATGATTCATACCACAACATGTAAATGTTGGCATATGCGGGAGCCATATTCGATCCCATAGCAGTCCCTGCTATTTGAAGATAATATTCCTTTTCAAATTTAAAATAGTTCTTTTCCAGACAAAAGGTGAGTAATTCAAGCAAGAACTCTATGGGGGTCCCGCATATGCCAACAATAAGAGTACCATGGACTTGACAGCCTGCATACCCCCCACGTATGGGATGACTGTCAACATCCATGGTAACCAATAGATCACTCACATCCAACCAATCCAAATCTAACAACTTTCTAATAAGGTAGGGGGCTTCCTTAATTACGGCTATATATGGTTATCCACAAATTCTGCCACTTTTGAACATAGTGAGCCCCCAGCAGACAAAATAGGTCTGCCCAGGGGATTAATCAATGTCTTGTAAATTTTGGGGAGTAAATATAAAACTGGAGTGACAGGAAAGGAGACAGTCAAAAATTCATATTCATCCTCATTAATCATAAATGCCTCAAAACCACATTTTAAGGTAAGGTCTAAAGATTTTTCTTTTCCAGACAAAAGGTGAGTAATTCAAGCAAGAACTCTATGGGGGTCCCGCATATGCCAACAATAAGAGTACCATGGACTTGACAGCCTGCACGCCCCCCACGTATGGGATGACGGTGTACAGACTGTCAACATCCATGGTAACCAATAGATCACTCACATCCAACCAATCCAAATCTAACAACTTTCTAATAAGGTAGGGGGCTTCCTTAATTACGGGCTATAGATGGTTATCCACAAATTCTGCCACTTTAGAACATAGTGAGCCCCTAGCAGACAAAATAGGTCTGCCCAGGGAATTAATCAATGTCTTGTAAATTTTGGGGAGTAAATATAAAACTGGAGTGACAGGAAAGGAGACAGTCAAAAATTCATATTCATCCTCATTAATCATACCTGCCTCAAAACCACATTTTAAGGTAAGGTCTAAAGATTTTTTATAAGACATTGTCGGATTGCCTCGCATTTTGCAATAGGTGGTATTGTCTGATAGTTGTCTGTAGGATTAATTATGATAATCAGAGTAGTTCTGAATTACTATTGATCCCCCTTTATCTGCAGCATGAATGATAATGGAATGGTCATCCTTTAAGCTTTGCAGGGCTCTTTTTTCCTCCTTATACATATATATATATCTATATATATATATATATATATATATATATATATATATAAATATATATATATATATAAAGCAGAAAAGATACTCCAAACAGGTTAGTGAGTAAAGCAAAGTATATTAGTATTTTGAACAGACACTATGCACAAGCCTTTAAAACAATGAAGATTTATTCGGTATACATTAAAACTTGGAACAAACTCACATTAGACAAAGGTACAGCTATGTCATCTAACGCATTTCACATCCATATGGTGCTTTCTCAAAGATGGTTTGGGAGTACAGGTATTCAAATTTAAATACCCATATAAGATCATGCCCCAAACAACTGACATATAGTTTGTGTATGTGAATTCTCAACAGACAGCCGCCCTATTGGGAGGAGACTCTAGATATACGGCACAGTTAAGTATATATATATATATATATATATATATATATACGCCAAAGCTATTATTGGTCACTTTGTGTTGAAAAACCAGTGCCGCGCCCCATAGGGGATACACATAAACCGTACTCAACATGTAACATTCTCGGAATGACAATACAATTTCAAGATTAAAAGACACAGAAGAGGAATTTTAATTAAAAATTAGAAGAATAGTAGGTCTAAGAGAACAAATTCAGATACTACTCATATGCCTAGAAAATGATGTTAATAGCAAAATAAGCCTCATCAGTTAGATACTAAAAGGCCGAATTATCAAATGGTGGGCGAACAGGATTTGCTATAGTGAATCATGTCCACCCGACATCACTAAATGGTGAACTGCTTGTGAAATCCTGCCCCCTGCATATTCGCGGCCAATCGGCCACTAGCAGGGGGTGTCAATCAACCTGATCATATCTGATCGTGTTGATTGCTGTCCGCCGCTTCAGCGGCAGTGGACTAGTTAAGGAGCAGCGGTCTTAAGACCGCTGCTTCTTAACTGCTGTTTCCGACGAGCATGAAGGCTAGCGTGGAAACAGGGGGATTAGGGGCCATTCAGCCCTTGTTAGATCAGCCCCTATATCTTTAGATATACATTTTTGCCAGTTTTATAATAGGCTTTTCTATTCATATATATATTCTGGTCAAACCTGAGGAACAAACATAGGCATAGGTTTGAAGATTGCAACAAATTCACAGATAAAATGCAACACAAATTAAAAGCTTAGTACTCTATACATCACTCATGTGTCCAAATGAAGATATATTGAATTTGGCACTTTTTATGAAATTCTTTTTACAATAAAGGGTCTGAAACTGATTTTCCCTAATTACAGATGAACCAATTTCATTAGTATATTGTGGTAAGGTATAAACAATAATTAATAATAGACTCTAAGCTATAAGCCCTGATACAGATCTAGATCTCCTTTAGATTTTTTTGTTCTTAATTTAAAAATCTTTTGCAATTCCCTATCCAAAAGGCTTCAATACCGATCACCTCCTCTATTTTTTTTGGTGGGAATGTAGTCTATGGTTTGGAACATTAATGCTTTCTTTTTTTTCTTTATGTTGATTAAAATGTTTGCCAACTGGAAGCTGAAACATTTTGTAGAGAGGCTGGCATATGCTAATGGATAGTTATTGCTGTAAAAACATAACATTATCGCTAAGAGTAATTATGGAATGGAAGATGTATTGATGTGTCTTATGTGTTGTTGTTGTTTTTATTTAAAAAGATTTGTGGGTTTTTTTTTTCGTTTGTTTGTTTTTCTTCACTGCCCCTCTCTCTTCCCCGTTCTGATCTCTCGTCCTGAATATTGTATTTATACTTATCTAATTTAGGCTGGCGATACCAATTTTTAATTTTAATTTCTACAACAGGAAATACACCTAAAATCAGCAGAAATACCTAAACTCAAAATAAAATGGGTTGGAGAGGTTATTGCCGCCCTACACGACTCTAGGAAACGAGGGCTTGCTATTCTTTTAAATAAAAAGTTAGAGTATCATATTGAAAATACAGAATTGGACCCTGAAGGGCGGTTTTTAATTATAGAAATAACTACTAACAAGATACTATATATTTTGTGTATTATTTATGGTCCCAATAATGTGGACCACGATTTTTGGATAAAGTTGACAGTGAAACTGCATAGATATATAGGACAAGCTCTAATAGTAGCCGGAGACTTTAACCTAATAGCAGATTCGATTTTAGATAGATCCAATAAATAAAATTGTATTTACTAGAGATAGGAAAGTACGAATTTTGCAAAAATTTTGATTCCAACTGGGTCTTGTTGATATTTGGCGAGTTGAAAACCCTGATGTTCAGGCATATACATGCATGTCTAAAGCACACCAATCACTATCTAGAATTGACTATTTTTGTATTTCAGATTCCTTACTCAAGCTAATTTGGGTGGCCGACATTGATGATATTTTAATTTCAGACCATGCTGCCATATCATCATTAAAATGTAACTCTAATATAAAAGGTCCAGTTAACAATAACATTTATTTTCCCAAACATTTAATTAATAATATTAGCTTTCATAAATGGTTAAGTAACAGATGGGTGGAATTCTATAACTATAATTCAAATTACCTTGACAAAATAGAAGTGTTCTGGGAGACAGCCAAAGCTGTTTATCGAGGTGAAACTAAATCTTATATGTCCCACCAGAAGAAAAAAATTCAGTTGTATCGAAATTCAGTTAGCCAATCACATTAAAAACTCATATAGAGCTTATATAGATCACCCTAGTAAACTTCGATGGGACACATATGTAAAAGCGAAAGCAGCTCGAGATATACATCTTAAACAGAAAAATGCCCAAGAAGAACTTAGAGTCAAAGCAATATATGGTGAGTATACTGGAAGATCAGCTAAGTTTCTTGCTAGAATTACTAAAACAGTCTCAAGGAATGCTATCCCTGCAATTAAAAAGGGTAGGGAAAGATTTAGTAATCAACCAGATATTGAAAAAGTATTTTTTGACTATTTCAGTGATTTATACAAGAGTGAAAGCCCCAATATAAGTAATAAAAAAAGAATTTTGGAATAAGATCAAAGTGCCCAGATTTTCAACAGAGACCATGTTGGAAATTAACTCCCCTATTTCAGAAGATGATATTTTACTAGCTATTAAAAAGACCAAATTTAATAAAGCTCTTGGGCCTGACGCCCTCCCTATAGAAGTTATAGAATATTACAAATACACGTTACTCCTATTTTGAATGTTATTCAATTTTTATTTTTTTGAAAATATGAAATGTTCGCTATATTTTGCAGCTGCTAACATTTCTTTAATTTTAAAGAAGGACAAAGACCCTGAGCTACCAAGTTCATACAGGCCTATCTCGGAACTGAACTCTGATTATAAACTTTTAACCGCTATCCTAGCTAATCGACTTAAGCCTCATATTCGGGATCAATCAGGATTTTTGCCCGGGAGAAATCCCCTAAGAAACACGAGGAAGGTTCTGGTACTATTGGACTTTTTTTGGAATAGATATAGGACTTCTAGACTCTGCGAGTCATCCGATAAGGCCATTCTAATGGTTGATGCAGAGAAAGCTTTTGACCGGATAAGCTGGGATCATCTGTTTTCCTTCTTGGAGCAATTTGGGGTAATTTTATTCAATTAATTTATAGTTCCCCTTCATCTGCGGTTATTATTAATAATATGATTTCCCAACGGTTTGTCCTCAAAAGAGGGACCAGACAGGGATGTCCTCTTTACCCACTACTATTTAACATTTCTGCAGAACCTTTAGCAATACTTCTTCGGCAAGAACTTGAAGGTATTCCGTTGGCTGTCAAAAACTAGTGCTCTTACTATACGCGGATGACCTCTTGTTATTTTTTACCAATATCCAGAATACTCTGCCAATATTACAGAATATTATTTCCAGGTTTGGATCAATTTCTGGTTACAAGAGTAATCCATTGAAATCAGAACTCTTATGTATATATAAGAAACCAGCAACTATAATTAATAACCCATTTATTGAATTAACTCAAATTACTTACCTGGGACTCAGATTGACTAACAACCCAGATAAATGGTATAAATGAAACCATGCATTCTGCTTGGAGAATTGCAAAAAAAGTTAGAGGATTGGGCTTTTCTTCCTATTTCATTATCAGCCCGTGCTGCTCTGATTAAATCGATACTTTTTCCCAAACTACTATATATTTTTCAAAATATCCCAACTCTTATGATAAGGCGGATATTTCTAGTTACAATAAAGCTTGTACTAGATTTCTATGGAAAGAGGTAAAAACGCGGGTAGCTATTCACCGACTTATGAATTCTAAAATGGCAACTGGTCTAGCACTACCTAATATTCAAGCCTATAATTTAGTGGCCCTGGCAAGATTTGCCATAGACTGGATAACCGAAAAAGAACAAATCACTATATTTAATTGGGAATCCAATCTGGTTACACCATTCCACCTGAAGGCTTTATTACATTGCCCACTAATGTCACTTCCTTCAAATATTTTTTCTCTAAGTACTTTCAAAAACATTATAGTGACATGGCAGAAGCTCTGCACTGAGCTAGGTTTTTCTCCGTATATTTCTCAATTTTTGCCTATCAGGGATAATCCTAATTTCACTCCAGGGCTTTCGAATAGGATCTTTAAAAAATGGGCTATAAAAGGACTAAAGTGGATTAGCCAAATACTTGGAGCGGATGGCCACCCAACTACTTTTGCGGATATAGCTATCAAATTTGACCTGCCAGCACGAGAATTTTATGCCTACTTGCAAGTAAGACATTTTATATATAAATTGATTCAAAAATATGGTTCAGATTGGTCATTAGGCGAGTTAGGCAGTAGAATATCTAGTTATCAATCCGGGATATACGCAATCTCCCCTTTTTACTTGTTACTAATTCAAAAATCTTCAAGTATGCAAGTTAATGATATGGTGGCAAAATGGTACAAAAAGTTCCCGGATATTAATGATCAGATTATAACAGACAGCTTTAAAATAATTGATCAAGCATGGGTGCCAACATCATGGAGGGAATCTCAGATTAAGATTAGTTTTAGGAGTTATCTTACCCTGGAAACTCTATCCAGATGGTACAAAACATCGGTTCCCTGTTCTAGATGCAAATCAGCGCAAGTAGATTTGCTACACTGCTTTTGGGAATGCCCAAAAAAAATTCAGTTTTGGCAAAAAAAATTATATTCGATGAATGCAGTTTTACATTTAGATTATGATATTAAACCAATCGAGATTTTTTTTCTTGCTAAATTTCAAAGGGTCCCTAAAAACTTCAAACTCATAAATATGTATATATTAATTGGTCGTAATCTTATCCTTAGAATGTGGAAATCATGTTTCGCACCTAAAATCTCTCAACTTAAAAACGCCTTGATTACACAATGTACGTTAGAACAATGTAACTTATCGCATCCTCTTGAGGATCATTTAATTCCCTTCTTTAGAAAATGGGAATCTTTCATACTCACATTACAAAAAGCAGAACAAAAAAGCCTAGTTAAACCTTTACTTAAATCTGCATTTGTACAATCAAATATTTATGCAGGCCACTTCCCTAAATTTTGGTCAAATGAGAGTGAGTCCGAGCGGTGAGAGAGAGTTGGTCTTTTCTGACTTTTTTTTTGTTGTTGTTTTTTTATATATAATAAGCATGAACAATTGATCTTGTAGTGTAGGCAACAGAGGTATATATCCTGCATTATAATCTTAAGTATTATTATTGATTTGGTCCTGCGTGACACCTTTATTGTGTTTGAATCTTTTGAAATGAATATGTTCTTCATGTGAATCTTATAAATAAATATTTTAAAAAAAAAAATGTTTGCCAAATGGTGTTTTTGGGGGATCTCTGTCTATTGATGTTATGTGTTCACGTATCCTATCTTTTAAATTTCTACTTGTAGAACCGTTATATTGTTTACCACATACTGCACATGTAATCAAATAGATCACATATTTTGAGCAGCAATCTAATCTGTAATTTATACTGTGTGAAGAATTATTATCTGTAGAGCTTATTTCATTGCCTGTTTTACAGTGGGCACATACATTGCAGCGTCTCCCACAATCAAAGAAACCTTTTGTTGTCAGCCATGTCTCTCTGGTCAAAATCTCAGCATTGTAAACATATTTAATCACATGGCTGCCTATGTTGGCAGCTTTTTAGGGATTAATTTAATTAATTTATCCAAAACCACTTTACATTGGGGGTCTAGTGTTAGAATCTCTACATTTTTATGTACAATACCTTTTATTATTCCAAACTGATTGCTAAATTGGGTGATAAATTTAATATTTTCTGTGTTCTCAACTTTCCTTAATCTCTTTTGTTTTTTTAACAATTGGTCTCTGTTCATGTTTCTAATTTTTTGTTTCATTTGAAGCAAAGATTCCCTTTCATAGCCCCTTTTTGTTAGTCTATGAACCAAACTCATGGAGTGTGTATCATAGCTATCTAGGTTTGTAGATATTCTACTAATTCTGATTAGTTGGCCCTTGGGGATACCCCTTTTTAGGTGTTTAGAATAGCAGCAGTCTGCCCTAAGGATGGTTTTCCCTGCAATTTTCTTTTTGTAGAGTTCAGTTGATATCCTGCCATTGCACCACTTAGAAGTATATCCAGATATTCAATGCTGTGGCTAGTTAACTGATAGGTAAATATTGTTTGAATTTAGGTACATAAGGAACTCCTTATCTTGATCATCAGTACCAGACCATATTAGTATCAGGTCATCTATGTATCTTGCATATGTTTTAATAAATATGCCATAGAGCTTCTGTTCTCCATAAATCTATGTTGACTCAAACCAACCCAAGAACAAGTTGGAATATGATGGGGCAAATTTAGCCCCAATAGCCGTGCCACATATCTGTAGATAATAGCTTGAGTCAAACATAAAGGAATTATGGGTCAGCATAAACCTTAGTGCTTCCAAGATTAATTCTATTAGCTCTGTGGAAAATCGCTTTTCAGTAATAGATGATATTCAGTTGCCTTAATACCCAACTCATGTAGAGTACATGAGTAAAGGGATGAAACATCTATAGTCAGCCATTAATTTTTGTTGCGTTTTATCTGTGAATTTGTTGCAGTCTTCAAACTGCCTATGTTTGCTCCTCAGGTATGAGCAGAATATATATATGAATAGAAAAGTCTATTATAAAACTGGTAAATATATAGATCTAAAGATTTAGTATCTAACTGATAAGGCTTATTTTGCCATTAACATCATTATTTACGCATATGAGTAATATCTGATATTGTACTCTTAGACCTACCATTCTTATATTTTTTTATTAAAATTCCTCTTATGTGTTTTTTAATCTTGAAATTGTATTGTCATTTCGAGTATGTTACATGTTGAGTACTGTCTATGTCTATCCCCTATGGGGGCGGCAATGGTTTTTCAGAACAAAGTGACTAATTATAGCTTTGGCGCATATACATATATATACCTACTTAACTGTGCCATATATCTAGAGACTCCTCCCAATAGGGTGGCTGTCCATTGAGAATACACATACACAGATTATACGTCAGGTGTTTGGGGGTGTGATCTTATACAGGTATTTAAATTTGAATACCTGCACTTCCAAACTATCTTTGAGAAAGCACCAGATGGGCATGAAATGCATCAGCTGATGTAGCTATACCTTTGTCTCATGTGAGTTTGTTCCAAGTTTTAATGTATACCGAATAAATTTTCATAATTTTAAAGACTTGTGCATAGTGTCTATTCAAAATACTAATGAACTTTGCTTTACTCACCTGTTTGGAGTATCTTTTCTGCTTTACATTTATCGAGGACAACATGCCTGTAGATCTTGCCACAGACAGCGGCTCCGTTAATCAGGGTGCCTTTCCTTCCTAATGCTGAGTACGACAGCATTGTCTCCTATTATACAGGTAACCTGTATGAGAGAAAGAGAGAGAGATATTACATGGTAATCCAAATTATATACCTCAGTACATGGCATTGCAAGGCCCACGTCGTCCCACACTGATAATGTCATCACCGGCCGACACTACGTGACGCATCACCAGTGGTGGGTGTGCGTTGCCTTAGTTACCAATAAACAAAAACTATGGTAACTATGGCAACACACGCCCACCACTGGTGACGCATCATGCGGTGTTGGCCGGTGATGACGTCATCAGTGAGGGATGGCGTGGGCCTTACAATGCCATGTACTGAGGTATATAATGCGGATTACCATGTAACATGTTAATTGATTTTAAGTTCACCCTGTTGAACCCACTCTTGACATTTGACAAAGGTGCAAATGAGCACTGAAACGTTATGTCAATTTTATACTTGTAGAATAAACGTTATATTTTAAGTCCAGTGAGTGCTTTTACTTGGAACTGGTTCTCTATGCTGTTATTTAACTGCGTAGACAGAATGAAGTAGAGGTTTATATTCCTTGCACTGGGTTGTGTAAGCTCCCAAAACCAAAGGGCCCCCTCAAAGCTCTTGAAGTTAAAAGAAGAAAGTATGTGTGGATAGGTGTAGGGAGCTCTAACTAAGCAATTACACCAGAGTGCAGCGTTCAAATGATTACATAGATAGATGGGTAAATGAAATAAGATATTATAATAATACTTGTGTATTCACCAGAATTAGTGGTAATATAATACTATATATTGGAAGTATTAGTTTACTCTTTATGATACCAAACAGGAATATTGAGATTATACTGCTCTATACAGCAAATTATTTAAGGCAATAAGAAATATATTGTTTCAATAAAAAAATCTATTTATTAGGTCTATATAAAACCGTAAAAGATCATAAAAAACAATAGGCAGATCGAGTGCAGAGTTCATAAATAATACGTGTTTCTTAAAACAAGAATTAAATCACATCTGCGGATACATATGTGTACATAGATAAAAATAAAAAGAGCAAATGTTAGGCGCTAAAAATCTTGGAAACAAAGTTCCATATATGTATTTGTAAAGCTCATCAATGTGGTAATGTTACAAGTGTTTCTTAGATCTAAAAAGATGTTGGTAGGCTATAAGGACATATTGTCCTTTGAGTGTAGATTCTGCAATAATTGCCTATTAAAATACCTTTATCAGAATGTGAGCGGTCTGAGAGAAGTTTTTTTCTCATTAGTATTACCTTTATCAGAACGTGAGCGGTCGGAGAGAAGTTTTTCGTTAGTATTCAACTAACAAGGAATTGGTTGAGCGAGCTTTAGATCCCCTGTTGGAACCACCCCTTTTAGAAAGTGATACATAGATGATATTTTCTTTATCTGGCAGGGGAACAAGGAAAAGCTACCAAAGTGTATAGATGACATGAATACAAATAATGTAAATTTGAAGTTTACATCAGAATATACTACACACAAAGTACATTTCCTAGACATTGAGATAGAAAAAGAAAATAAAGAAATCAATAATAGAACATACTTTAAAGAAGTTGATGCTAATAATTTAATTCATGAGACCAACTGCCATCTACATAGATGGAAACACAATATACCTAAGGCCAATTCCTTAGAATAAAATGTAATAGCAAAAAAGAGAAAGACTTTGAGACCTAATCACTAGTCCTAAATAACAAATTCATAGAGAGAGTGTCAGGGTTTTTTCCCTGTTGTGTTTGCCAAAAATTGCCATGTGCTGCTGGCAGCCATTTTACTCACCTCTTTTCCTGACTATGCTGTATTGTGGGGATGCTGCTCAATTCCTGCACTTCCTTTTAAGCCTGACTGGTGTGCATCATCCATGTGAGACAGGATGCAGTCTCAGAATTGTGATGTCATCACTTATTATTTAAAGGGCCTCTGTTCAGTATGTTTGCCTTTGCGTTGTCTCAGACCTGTTTGTGAGAGTTCCTGTGTATTACCTGGCTGCCTGACGTCCTTCCTGATTCCTGATCCCTGGCTTGTTCCTGACTCTGCTGTTTTCCTTGTTCCTGATTCCGGCTCGTCTGACTATTCGCTTTGGCTCCTGACTCGGCTCGTCTGACTACCAGCTCTGGTTTTGATTCCTGGCTTGTTATTTGACTTGTGGACTTTTTATTATTTTTTGCTATTAATAAAGGTGTGATTATTTTTGCACTTCTCGTCTCAGTCTCATTCCTGGCACCCTGACATTATGCAACGGCCATGAATCCTGATGGTGCTAATAATCCCCCTTTACCTGCCATCATTTCCAGGATGTATGTACAGGATCACCGCTTGGATCAATTTGCACTAGCCCTGCAAACCCTGCTGACTCGCATTGCACATTTGGACCAAAGTGTCCCACAAGTTATGGCTGCTCCTGTTCCCGCTGCCGCACCTATGCCTGCCAGGAGCATGTCCGGTTCTGCACCTCTACCTCAGCGATATGGAGGCGATCCTATTCAGTGCAGAGGGTTTTTGAACCAGGTGGGCATTTACTTTGAGATGTTACCTCAGGCGTTTCCCTCTGACAGAGCTAAGGTGGGATTTCTCATCTCGTTACTCTCTGACACAGCTCTTGCCTGGGCTAATCCCTTGTGGGAGACTAATAAACCTGTGATTTCAAATTACCCTGAATTTGTGGCCTCCTTTCGAATTGTATTTGATGTTCCGGCTCGCTCCTCCTCTGCTGCTAAAGTACTCATGTCCATTCAGCAAGGTACAAGATCTGTTGCTCTGTATGCTATTGAGTTCCGTACGCTTGCCGCAGAGGTAGGTTGGAACAATGAAGCCCTTGTTGCCGCCTCCTTTCATGGGCTCTCTGATGCGATTAAAGACGAAGTTGCTGCCAGATATTTACCAGAGGATCTCGAGGCATTGGTGTCTTTTTTGATCCTAATTGACATCAGACTCAGAGAGAGGCCCTCTTTCAATGAGCGCTTGCGGAAGCCTCCTGTTCCGTTGTCTCCTATGAGTTCGTTCCCACCCATGCCTCCCTCTCCTCCCATGCCTCCTGGTCCCAAGTCAGCAGGTACTGCTGAGCCGATGCAGCTGGGATTCACGAGTCTCTCCATGGCAGAGACGGCCTTTAGGAGGAGGGAGGGGCTCTGCCTCTATTGTGGGTTACAGGGCCACCTTTTGAAGTCTTGTCCTACACGGCCGGGAAATGCTCACACCAAAGTTCATGTCGGGGGCAGACCTTCGGTGGTTTATCCTCGTCCCCGGAACCGCTTAAGGAGAAACCTTTGGTCACAGTTGTCCTCCATAGTCACCCAGGCTCTTGTTGACTCCGGTGCTGTGGGCTATTTTATTGACAGTTTTTTTGTATCAAAGCACTCCATTCCTGTTTTGCCTCGGTCCGTTCCGCTTGCTATTGAGGCCATTGATGGCAGGCCCCTTCATCCCGCACTCGTTACTCACGAAACTGCTCCGTTGTCCATTGCTGTTGGGGCTCTCCATTTTGAAACCCTCCAGTTCCAGGTGATAAACTCTCTACATTTTCTGGTTGTTCTGGGTTATCCCTGGCTCCAAAAGCACAATCCCAGTTTCGACTGGTGCAGGTCCGAAATTTTGTGGTGGTCCCCGCAATGTATTTCCACTTGTCTTCGGAAACCAGTTAAAGTCTTGTGCACTTCTTCAGTTTCTCAATTGCCAGAGGAGTACCGAGAGTTCCTAGACGTGTTTGACAAGGTGCATGCCGGTACGTTGCCTCCTCACCGGTCTTACGATTGTGCCATAGACCTGCAACCCGGAGCCATTACTCCTCGGGGCCGGAAGTACCCTCTGTCTGTTGCAGAGAATTTTACTATGGAGGAGAATGTTGCCGATGCTCTGTCACGGGGGATCATCCGCAAATCCTGCTCTCCTGCAGGGGCTGGCTTCTTCTTTGTGAAGAAAAAGGGTGGCGAGTTAAGACCATGCATCGATTATAGGGGTCTTAATTGTCTTACCATTAAGAATGCTTACCCTATTCCGCTTATTACGGAACTCTTTGACAGCCTCAAGGGAGCCCTTTGGCCTATGTAATGCTCCTGCTGTTTTTCAGGAATTTATTAAAGATGTCCTACGAGATATGTTGCAACAGTGTGTTGTGGTGTACTTAGACAACATCCTCATACACTCACCCACACTTAAGGCTCAACGTTCTGATGTTACACGGGTTCTTCAGAGACTACGTGAGAACGGCCTGGTAAACTCGAGAAATGTGAGTTCCATCAGACGCAAGTAACCTTCCTAGGTTATGTTATCTCAGTTGCAGGGTTCTCCATGGATCCTGACAAGTTATCTGCAGTTCTGCAGTGGCCTCGCCCAGTTGGTCTTCGGTCTATTCAATGTTTTTTGGGGTTCACCAATTACTATAGAAAGTTTATTAAAAACTTTTCTTCCTTGGTCAAACCTATCACAGACATGACCCGTAAATAGAATGATCCACTCCATTGGTCACCTACTGCCATTAAGGCCTTTGATAGTCTTAAGACTGCCTTTGCTGCCGCTCCAGTTCTGGCTCATCCTAACCCTGTCCTGCCTTTCGTTCTTGAGGTCGATGCGTCTGAGACTGGAGTAAGTGCCCTCTTGTCTCAACGTCCTACGCCTGACGGTTCCTTGCATCCGTGGGGTTTCTTCTCTAAGAAATTGTCTCCAGTGTAGTGCAATTACGAAATTGGCGACAGGGAATTACTGGCCATAATTTTGGCACTTAAGGAATGGAGGCATCTTCTCAAGGGTACTAGCGTGCCAGTGCTCATTCTTACTGGCACAAGAATTTAATTTATAAGTTAACTTAACAGGCCAGATGGGCACTATTTTTGTCTCGGTTTAATTATGCGGTTTCCTACCGGCCTGGTAGTAAGAATGTTAGGGCTGATGCCCTCTCTCGACAATTTTCGCTTCTGTCCAAGGAGGAGTCTGTACCTACTCCTGTTACACCTCCTGACCATATTTTGGCTACCATACGTACTAATTTGACTTCTCCCTTGGGGGAGGAGATCCTGGCTGCACAAACCAATGCACCTCCTGAAAAACCTAGAGGTAAGTGTTTTGTTCCTGAGAATCTTCGAACTAAACTTTTGCATACTTACCACTATCCTAAAGCCGCAAGTCACCCAGGCAAGAACCAAATGATTTGGTCTGTCACTCGACAATTCTGGTGGCCAGGTCTTCGTTCTGATGTTGCTGCGTATGTTGCCTCCTGCTCAGTTTGTGCACAAAATAAGACTCCTCGACGTCTTCCTGTGGGTCTTCTTCAACCTATTGCTAATGGTGAGCTTCCTTGGACACATCTTTCCATGGACTTAATTGTTGAGCTCCCTGTTTCCAATGGCAATACTGTTATCCTTATGGTGGTTGACTGTTTTTCTAAAATGTCACATTGCATTCCCTTGATGAAGCTGCCTACCGCTCAGGAGCTTGCTTGAATTTTTGCCCGGGAGGTTTTCCATTTACATTTACCCAAGGAGATAGTGTCGGACCGGGGTATCCAGTTTTTCTCCAGATTTTGGCATTCCTTTTGTGCTCAAATGGGGATCCAGCTTTCATTCTCCTCTGCATATCACCCTCAATCCAATGGGGCTGCGGAACAGTCTAATCAAGCTCTGGAACAGTTCCTCCGTTGCTATGTCTCAGATCACCACAATAATTGGTCTGAACTGTTACCTTGGGCAGAGTTTGCTCGTAATAGTGCTATTAATGCTTCCTCTAAGATATCCCTGTTCATGGCGAATTATGGGTTTCAACCATCCTTGTTGCCCGATTCATTCATGTCTCAGGGTATTCCGGCTTTGGAGGAGCATCTCCGGCAACTCTGTTCCACGTGGGTGCAGATTCAGGATTGCCTTCATCATTCTATGCAGCGCCAAATGTTCTAGGCTGATCGTAGGCGTCTGCCCGCACCTTCCTACCAGGTTGGTGAAAGAGTTTGGCTGTCCTCCCGCAACTTGAACCTTCGTGTGCCTTACAATAAATTGGCTCCCCGTTATGTTGGTCCTTTTCGAATACTCCGACGGGTTAATCCAGTGGCCTACGCTCTTGACCTTCCTCCTGCTATGCGTATCTCCAATGTTTTTCATATCTCCCTCTTGAAACCATTGGTTTGTAATCAGTTTACCTCTGTGTTGCCTCGTTCCCGTCCTATCTTTGTTGACAACCATGAGGAGTGTGAGGTCAGCAGCATTATTGACTCTCGTATGTCCAGGGGCCGTGTACAGTATTTGGTTCACTGGAGAGGCTACGGTCCGGGGGAGCGTTCTTGGGTTCCCTCCTCTGATGTTCCTGCTACTGGCCTCCTCCATGCCTTCCATGCCCGTTTCCCCAATAAGCCTTTTGTCCTCCCACGGGGGAGGGGTCGTTGAGGGGAGGGTACTGTTAGGGTTTTTTCCCTGTTGTGTTTGCCATGTGCTGCTGGCAGCCATTTTACTCACCTCTTTTCCTGACTATGCTGCATTGTGTGGATGCTGCTCAATTCCTGCACTTCCTTTTATGGCCAGACTGGTGTGCATCATCCATGTGAGACAGGATGCAGTGTCAGAATTGTGATGTCATCACTTATTATTTAAAGGGCCTCTGTTCAGTATGCTTTGCTTTTGCGTTGTCTCAGACCTGTTTGTGAGAGTTCCTGTGTATTACCTGGCTGCCTTCCTGGTTCCTGATCCCTGGCTTGTTCCTGACTTTGCTGTTTTCCTTGTTCCTGATTCCGGCTCGTCTGACTATTCGCTTTGGCTCCTGACTCGGCTCGTCTGACTACCAGCTCTGGTTTTGATTCCTGGCTTGTTATTTGACTTGTGGACTTTTTATTATTTTTTGCTATTAATAAAGGTGTGATTATTTTTGCACTTCTAGTCTCAGTCTGATTCCTGGCACCCTGACAGAGAGTCTACGATGCAGAAATCCTAAAAACAAAAAAGAAAGAAGATCAAATGGTCAAGAGATCAGACACAATATAGAACCAAATCAAACAACACTGACAACACTAAATTGTTCATTCCGTTCATAACAGAGTATAGTAAAGATAGAAAGAACCTTGAAAAAATAATAAAGTAACATTGGGGTATCCTACAAGCAGACCCTCACATAGGAACAAGTCTACCTACTGACCCTAAATGTGTGTATAGAAAAGCCAGAAATTTGAAAAGCATCCTAGCAGTGCACCCACATTAAGAAACAACACTCAGAGAATAGAGAAAGGAGTTTTGGGAGAACAACTACAAGGGTTTTTTCCTTGCAATATTTGCAAAGCATGCAAACATGCAAAAAACACTAAATCAACCACCTCCAACCAAACTGGCAAAGAATACAAAATAAAAAATAAAATACGGTGTATAGATAAAAATATCATATATTTAATAGAATGTAAAAAATAGGGTAAACAATATACCAGTGAAACAGAAAGAACTATAAGGGAATAAATAAGGGAGCATCTACTCTCCACAGAACACTCAGATAACGACAGAAAAAAAGATCTTCCCGTCCCTAAACATTTTAGGAATTGTAACAACAGTAACCTAAATTTTTTCAGTTTTATACCAATTGCCGAAATAATTAGCAATAGAAGGGGTGGCAATCAGTCCCTACTAAACAATGAAGCAAAGTGGATCTTTGAGCTTCAGGCACTGCAACCCAAAGGACTTAATATCAACTACGGCCTAAACTGCTTTCTTAAATAAAGCACTTCCAAACCAAACATCATCCTTACCCCATAAAACAAATGTGTATATTTATATAGTATCTGATTCACATCCATTCACAACACCGAAATCCAATAGCCTAAAAACAAATGAAAGAAAATTTCCCTAAACAGATACATGAAAAATGGAAATAAAGATATAGATCTAAAATATGACAAACAAGGAAATGATATGAATCTACTGTTAATATAACTAGATTGTTTTGGATTTTTATTAATAATGGCTTAAGACGATTGTGCACAAACATTGCCCACTCCATATGTGACACTTTATAAGCTGTTGGCTATTCCAAATAACTAATGGATAATATGAATGTACAATACTGTAATAGTATGTTTATAGAGTGTCTTGTGTAAATCTACACCTGTCAACAAAAATATTACGTATTGTAAACTAGTGTAACTGAATTGTATATTAAGTATATCATGTATGAATGACAAACATCACTCACAATGCTGAAATAAGGATACTCCGGACAAATTAATAGCATCACTTACAATGCAAATAAGTGTTTGTGGAATAATGCATAAAATTGCTCTAAATAATACGGAGGTAAAACAAAATATGGCTACTCCCGAAAATATTACAAATAAAGAAGGAACAAATAAAAACTCACTAACGAGTCAATTGACTGGGGAAAAAACTTAACGAGCTAATCAACTGAATTAATTATTCAATTCATAGGATGGTTTAAAAGACCCTGTATTGTCCATAAGTGTATGTTTGAAAAAGGCTGAGAATACAGCCGAAAAGCATCGCTATACACTTCTACAGACAACAGTCAGAACCCAGTAATGTTTTTGGAAACATTCGCTTGCCGTAGAGCAGGCACTAGCAAGTCACATGGACGTAAAAAGATCAGTTGCGGAAACAGGACTACCACTTTCTTTGGAGACACCCACTTACTGTAGAGCCGGTACCAGCAAGTTAAGTGGTTGGAAACACCCCACGCTACAGGAGTGCTGTGGCTTCAAAATCGGTGGACCACTTCTAAACTTTCCAACATAGGATCTAAAGCTCGTTCAACCGATTCCTTGTTAGTGGAATACTAACAAAAAAACTTCTCTCAGACCGCTCACGTTCTGATAAAGATATTTTAACAGGCAATTATTGCCTAACCTACACTCAGAGGACAGTACGTCATTATCGCCTACCAACATATTTTTGGAACACTTGTAACATTACCACATTGATGAACTTTACAAATCCATGAATGGAACTTTGTTTCAAAGATTTTAAGCACATAACATTTACTCTTTAGTTTGGTGAACCTTTTTTACTTGTATTTATTTTTTATTTTTATCTGTGTAAACATATGTATCTGCAGATGTGATTTAATTCTTGTTTTAAGAAACACGTGTTATTTATGAACTCTGCACTCGATCTTTTATGGTTTTATATAGACCTAATAAATAGATTTTTCATTGAAACAATATATACAATATATTTCCTATTGCCTTAAATAATTTGCTGTATAGATCAGTATAATCTCAATATTCCTGTTTGGTACCATATAGAGTGAACTAATACTTATAATATATAGTATTATATTACCACTAATTCTGGTGAATACACAAGTATTATTTCTTTATCTTATTTCATTCACCCATCTATCTATGTACTCACTTGAATGCTGCACTCTGGTGTAATTGTTTAGTTAGCGCTCCCTACACCTATCCACACATACTTTATTATTTAAGTGCACCCTGTCAGTTGAAATAATAGTAAGACTGTGCTTTCCCTATTTGTAACATTATATATATATATATATATATATATATATATACATATGACACCAAAAGAAATTAAAAGCACTGGATAGTCTATTTTCTAGTTATTTCAAGGGCACACAGTATTCCCAACAGCAGCTGCTACCTATGAAGTATGTTGTGTACAGGCCCTCTATAGTACACTCAATACTGAAAAAGGAATGTATGTCAAGTGTGTGGAGAGTGCTTTGTTTGAAAATACCTTGGTTCTGTTTGTTGATTTCACATAAACCAAGGTGTATATTGTCTAAGTATCACATATAAGTAACACACATAAATATATACAGAAATATATATACAAAGTCCTTATAGAGTATGTTTAAACTCCTTATAGGTCTTCACAACTGTCCAGTATTTAGAGGAACAGGAGAATATATTATTTGTCCATATATTGAAAATGATGATAATAACACAGTTCTTTTATCATAACCAGAGTCAATATGAGGGAAAATAATCATACCCCGTCAGGGTTCCTACTTACTTTCCTTACCCCCAATCTTATGAGGATAGCCCACGAAGATCTCCAAAATCCCCTCTTATCTGTTGCTTGAAGGTGGCAGAGTGGTCAATCTCTTGTTTCTACCAGCTATACATTCAGACATACAGCAAGGTCTCAGTTCCTCCCTCTCTGGAGTAGCCTGCACAATGAGACCCATATTGACTGTGGATATGATAAAATAACTGTGTTATTTTCATTATTTTCACTATATGGACAAATAATATATTCTCCTTTTCCTCTAAATACTGGACTGTTGTGAAGACCTATAAGGAGTTTAAACACACTCTATAAGGACTTTGTATATATATTTTTGTATATTTTTATATATGTATGTGTGTTACTTATATGTGATACTTAGACAATATACACATTGGTTTAATGTGAAATCAACAAAACAGAGAACCAATGTATTTTCCAACAAAGCGCTCTCCACACGCTATATATATAATTTAGACATGTATATGTGTGATTTCTTCATCCCTACACATATTTAGACATGTATATGTATGTATATATAAATTATAGCCCTTTAAAAAATTTAAAAAAATATTTATATGACTAATTTTTATCAGTGCTTATATGAGTAGGCTGACCATATTTCCTTGAGACAAAAACGGGACATTGAGCGGTCAAACACAGGACAGGGTTATATTCTTTATTTATATGAAAAAAGTAAGATTTTAACAAAAGTTAACTTTTATGACATGAATTTAAACTATTGAGCCAACAATTATCCTTCAGTGACAAAAGAACTCATGCAAAAAAATTTAGGTAGACGTAGAGCTAGAGGGGGACTGTATTTCATCATGATTGTACCATGAATATTTGTCTGATGAAACAAATTTACACAGCAAATTTCGGTCTTTCAATACCATATAATAAAACTTCTCACACTCCATGGGCTGATGTATCATGTATATGAAATTATTTTTACTTTAAATTTGATACACACAGAAAATTGGCAAATCTATATAAAAATAAAGCACAAATGTTCTGACTTATAAAGACACCCTATAAAATGCTTTTTATTATAACTGTTGTTAAGGGAAATAAAATTACTATCCAATAACTATTCTAAAGATGAAGGTTCCCTCCATTAGATCACATCCATCATGCCCCCCCCCCCCACACACACAATATTCATTAATATTAATATATATTATGGAACTTGTCTCAGACTCATTGTCACTTTTAAACAGATGGATACCCAAGCCAAATTTGTTGTTTAAACAAAGAAAATCAAATATAACATGCCTATATAATAAGAAGAGGTGATTCTGAAGCTTGTGATCAAAAGTATTACAATTTAATTTATCATACAAACAACAAACATGCTTTAAAAAAGTGAGATTATCCTATGTTGTCAAGGCAAATTCCCCCATATTAACTGATTTAAAGGGTAAAAGCCTCTGAACTTGCGTTTGGTTTGAATATCTGGATAGTAGTTGTAGATTTTTTTTTAGCTGAGTTGCCCAAAATCATTGTTACACATGTAAATGGTGGAAGAACTGATAAATATGTGGAACTACATAGTTACTTGATAATAACCTTTATTTTATAACGTCTGTATTACAACCAGCACTGCAGCAGCATAATAATAATAAGCATGTGATATAATAAATGACAACTAATTTAATTTAATTGATTGCCAGGCACAGACACTGGTCTTACCTTGGCCGTGCACAATTCTTGCAGGCACCTATCAATGACACGCCCCTAATTTTGAAGAGCACGGGCGGCATAGACTGCTAAGACTGCAGGCTGTGGAACATGTGGGCATGGCCAACCAACCCAACCCGGCTGCAGTTAAAAAAAAATTTAGTTTTTTAAAAAAACTGCCCTCCCCGCCGGCGGGGAGTTTAAAAAAAAATTAAGTGGTGTGTGTGCAATAAAAAATTACAGTTGCGCTGCCCGCACAGTCTGATAACCCTCAAAACGGGACAAAATGACTATTAATAAAGAAACGACGGGACAGGGGAAAAAACAAAAAATAACGGTACTGTCCCTTTCAAAACGGGACGTATGGTCAGCCTATGTCATTTATAACATATTTATTTTCGGCTAGATTTAGAGTTTGGCGTTAGCCGTCAAAGCCAGCGTTAGAGGCTCCTAAAGCTGGTTTTGGGCTACCGCTGGTATTTAGAGTCAGTCAGGAAAGGGTCTAACGCTCACTTTGCAGCCGCAACTTTTCAATACCGCAGATCCCCCTATGCCATTTGCGTATCCTATCTTTTCAATAGGATCTTTCTAACGCCGGTATTTAGAGTCTTGGCTGAAGTGAGACTCCAGCCGCAGAAAAAAGTCAGGAGTTAAGAGCTTTCTGGGCTAACGCCGGTTCATAAAGCTCTTAACTACTGTGCTCTAAAGTACACTAACACCCATAAACTACCAATGTACCCCTAAACCGAGGTCCCCCCACATCGCCGCCACTCTATTAATTTTTTTAACCCCTAATCTGCCGACCGCACACCGCTGTCACCTACGTTATCCCTATGTACCCCTAATCTGCTGCCCCTAACACCGCTGACCCCTATATTATATTTATTAAGCCCTAATCTGCCGCCCCCAACGTCGCCTCCACCTACCTACAATTATTAACCCCTAATCTGCCGACCGGACCTCACCGCTAATATAATAAAGTTATTAACCCCTAATCCGCCTCAATCCCGCCTCAATAACCCTATAATAAATAGTATTAACCCCTAATCTGCCCTCCCTAACATAGCTGACACCTAGCTTCAAGTATTAACCCCTAATATGCCGACCGGACCTCACCGCTACTCTAATAAATTTATTAACCCCTAAAGCTAAGTCTAACCCTAACACTAACACTCCCCTAAAGGGACAGTCAACACCAGAATTTTTGTTGTTTTAAAAGATAGATAATCCCTTTATTACCCAATCCACAGTTTTGCATAAACAACACAGTTATATTAATATACTTTTAACCTCTGTGATTACCTTGTATCTAAGCATCTTCTGACAGCCCCCTGATCACATTACATTTTATTTATTATCTATTGACTTTCATTTTAGCCAATTAGTGCAGTGTCTGCCACAATCCACGGACGTCCTCACAATGTTATCTATAGGGTTTACCTGAACTAGCTCTCCCCTGCTGTGAAAAGCAAATACAAAAGCATGTGATTAGAGGCGGCCTTCAAGGGCTTAGAAATTATCATATGAGCCTTCCTAGGTCTAGCTTTCAACTAAGAATACCAAAAGAAAAAAGCAAAATTGGTGATAAAAGTAAATTGGAAAGTTGTTTAAAATTACATGCCCTATTTGAAACATGAAAGTTTTTTTTGGACTTGACTGTCCCTTAAATTAAATATAATTTAAATCTAACAAAATAAATTAACTCTTATTAAATGAATTAATCCTAATTAAAGCTAAATACTTACCTGTAAAATAAACCCTAATATAGCTACAATATAAATTATAATTATATTGTAGCTATTTTAGGATTAATATTTATTTTACAGGCAACTTTGTATTTATTTTAACTATTTAATAGTTACCTAGTTAAAATAATTACAAAATTACCTGTAAAATAAATCCTAACCTAAGTTACAATTAAACCTAACACTACACTATTATTAAATTAATAAAATAAAATACCTACAATACCTACAATTAAACCTAACACTACACTATCAATAAATTAAATACAATACCTACAAATAAATACAATTAAATAAACTAACTAAAGTACAAAAAATAAAAAAGAACTAATAAGTTACAAAAAATAAAAAAATATTTACAAACATTAGAAAAATATTACAATTTTAAACTAATTACACCTACTCTAAGCCCCCTAATAAAATAACAAAGCCCCCCAAAATAAAAAAATGCCCTACCCTATTCTAAAATTAAAATAGAAAAGCTCTTTTACCTTACCAGCCCTTAAAAGGGCCTTTTGCGGGGAATGCCCCAAAGAATTCAGCTCTTTTGCCTGTAAAAAAAAAGCATACAATAACCCCCCCAACATTACAACCCACCACCCACATACCCCTAATCTAACCCAAACCCCCCTTAAATAAACCTAACACTAAGCCTCTGAAGATCTCCCTACCTTGTCTTCACCACACCGGGTTCACCGATCCGTCCTGGCTCCGACATCTTCATCCAAGCCCAAGCGGGGGCTGAAGATGTCCATGATCCGGCTGAAGTCTTGATCCAAGCGGGAGCTGAAGAGGTCCATGATCCGGCTGAAGTCTTGATCCAAGCGGGAGCTGAAGAGGTCCATGATCCGGCTGAAGTCTTCTATCAAGCGGCATCTTCAATCTTCTTTCTTCCGGATCCATCTTCATCCCGCAGACGCGGAACATCCATCTTCACCGACGACTTCCCGACGAATGACGGTTCCTTTAAGGGACGTCATCCAAGATGGCGTCCCTCGAATTCCGATTGGCTGATAGGATTCTATCAGCCAATCGGAATTAAGGTAGGAAAATTCTGATTGGCTGATGGAATCAGCCAATCAGATTCAAGTTCAATCCGATTGGCTGATCCAATCAGCCAATCAGATTGAGCTCGCATTCTATTGGTTGATCGGAACAGCCAATAGAATGCAAGCTCAATCTGATTGGCTGATTGGATCAGCCAATCGGATTGAACTTGAATCTGATTGGCTGATTCCATCAGCCAATCATAATTTTCCTACCTTAATTCCGATTGGCTGATAGAATCCTATCAGCCAATCAGAATTCGAGGGACACCATCTTGGATGACGTCCCTTAAAGAAAGAAGATTGAAGACCCCACTTGGAAGATGACATCGCCCGGATGGAAGACTTCTTCAGCGCCGCCTGGATGATGACTTCATCGGATGGAAGACTTCTTCAGCGCCCCTTGGAGGATCACTTCTGCCGCTCCGGACCTCTTCTTCGGTTCCATCGGTGGGTCGGCTGGCTGGAGACAACTCAAGGTAGGATGATCTTCAGGGGGGTAGTGTTAGGTTTATTTAAGGGGGGTTTGGGTTAGATTAGGGGTATGTGGGTGGTGGGTTTTAATGTTGAGGGGGTTGTGTTTTTCTTTTACAGGCAAAAGAGCAGTTTTCTTTGGGGCATGCCCCGCAAAAGGTCCTTTTAAGGGCTGGTAAGGTAAAAGAGCTTTGAACTTTTTTAATTTAGAATAGGGTAGGGAATTTTTTTATTTTGGGGGGCTTTGTTATTTTATTAGGGGGCTTAGATTGGGTGTAATTAGCTTAAAATTGTTGTAATATTTTTAAAATGTTTGTAACTTATTTTTTTTTTATTTTTTGTAACTTAGCTTTTTTTATTTTTTGTACTTTAGTTAGTTTATGTACTTGTATTTAATTGTAGTTATTTGTAGTTAATTTATTTAATTAATGTAATGATAGTGTAGTGTTAGGTTTAATTGTAACTTAGGTTAGGATTTATTTTACAGGTAATTTTGTATTTCTTTTAGCTAGGTAGTTATTAAATAGTTAATAACTATTTAATAACTATTCTAACTAGCTAAAATAAATACAAAGTTACCTGTAAAATAAATATAAATACTAAAATAGCTACAATGTAATTATTAATTATATTGTAGCTATCTTAGGGTTTATTTTACATTAAGTATTTAGTTTTAAATAGGAATAATTTATTAAAGTATAGTGTAGTGTTAGGTGTAATTAGGTTAGTTTTTATTTTACAGGTAAATTTCTCTTTATTTTAGCTAGGTAGCTATTAAATAGTTAATAACTATTTAATAGCTATTGTACCTAGTTAAAATAAATTGAAAGTTGCCTGTAAAATAAAAATAAATCCTAAGATAGCTACAATATAATTATAATTTATATTGTAGCTATATTAGGGTTTATTTTACAGGGGTACATGTTAGGGTGTTAGGTGCAGACTTAGGAAGTGTTTCCCCATAGGAAACAATGGGGCTGTGTTAGGAGCTGAACGCTGCTTTTTTGCAGGTGTTAGGTTTTTTTTCAGCTCAAAATGCCCCATTGATTTCTATGGGGATATCGTGCATGAGCACGTTTTTGAAGCTGGCCGCGTCCGTAAGCACCGCTGGTATTGAGAGTTGCAGTGGCGGTAAATTATGCTCTACGCTCCCTTTTTGGAGCCTAACGTAGCCCTTCTGTGATCTCTAAATACCAGCGGTATTTAAAAGGTGCGGGGGAAAAAAAGCCAGCGTTAGATATGCGGGTCGTTACCGACAAAACTCTAAATCTAGCCGTTTGTGTTTAGTTCAACTTTTTTTTAGACACTACCCTTTATGCGAGGGTTTCAGTTGTGCTAACGTAATCACGCTTACTTTCAACTTGTAAAAAGTGTGCTTTTTCCGATATGTGCAAAGCCCTAAGCCTTTTAAAAAACATTTTAATTAATATTAAGTTTATATATGTGTGTAATATTTTATTTTAATGTGTTATTGATGTTTTGTGCAACTTTTTTTTTTAACCCTTACAGTTTACTTTAGGTCGGAAGTTGGGCTAAATATTCTAGCGCAGTTTTGGTTTTGCTTGAGCCCGAACTATAACTTTCAACTCATAATACAAGCGCATGTTAGCGTGGTTGCACTATCCATTAAAAGTATAGGTTGAACGCAGTAATCTACAGACCGCGGCCGCATTAACTGAAGAAAGTGAGAGGAGAATAAAGTACTGTCCTCTCCGATACAGCTAGAGATTTATGGACCTGCCGGGGATATACAAACACTCCTCCACGTGACTACCGCTACACCGACTACTTACCAGACTGTTCACTAATGTGGAGCAGGTAAACGACCTATAAATTTTGTAAGCAGTGTCACAGAGCAGACATATACAAATATAAACGTCACGCACCACTTCACTTGACATTACAAGCAAAAGCCCATAACGCACACCGCTTTGTTAATAGGGCTATGAACAAAGAACCAGACAGCTGAGAGAGGAACAGGCTTTCTTTTATAAGCACACCAGGGGAACACTGACACAGGCCTAAAAAATCACCGCAACCCAGTTACATTTTTATTGCAACACGGGCCTGTGTGATTTCTTCATCCCTAAGATAAGGCCATTGTATACACCTATAACGCAAGAACAT
Source organism: Bombina bombina (assembly GCF_027579735.1). NCBI lineage: Eukaryota > Metazoa > Chordata > Amphibia > Anura > Bombinatoridae > Bombina > Bombina bombina. Next base: position 537,811,381 of record NC_069504.1, on the reverse strand, counting down.
TGTAATTCGGTGGCCTAAAACGCTATCACCCTGCAAACTCCAGGGCCGCCTACATACCAAGCAGAAATCCTATAGAGGCATAATATACATAATGGCCTCAAAGAATAAGAATAAAACAGACAAAATATCCAAGGGAGGTTCACTGGCAGGAGGCAAGTTGAATTCGTATTTTAAAAGCCAAGACATATCCTCAACTGGGGAGTTAGAATCACTTGCAACTGACCAACAAGATAACATAAATCAAGCTAATGCCTCTTCCCTGGAAGATACATCACCAATAACCCGTGCTGATCTTCAAGCATTATCTACAAAAGCAGATCTATCAGCTATAATGCAACAGGTCAGCAGGGCTATCAAAGATGGCCTAGCAGACGTTAAAAAAGACATTCGAGAACTGGGAGACAGAGTCTTTGAATTAGAGGAGCAGATGGAGGAAACAAACAAATCAGCAGACAACACAACACAGGCATTTCAATACCAACATAAGGCTATTGATCTACTGCAGGTGCAGATGGAGGACCTTGATAATAGGGGTCGCCACCAGAATCTACGGATTTTTGGCATCCCAGAAAAAATCACAGCAATTGCCCTCTTATCTTCAGAATATATTCAAATACTTATTAGAACCAGAAATGGAACCCATCACACTTGACAGAGCTCATAGAGCCTTGAGACCGAAACCTCCGGAAAACCTGTCTCCTCGTGATGTGATCCTTTGTTGTCATAAGTTCACGGATAAGGAAAAGATTCTGCAGGTGGCCAGGAAAAAGTTGCCTCTTCATTTCAAAGAAGACACCTTACAGATTTACCCAGACCTTAGCCTAATCACTTTGGCTAAGTGCAAAGAAGCCAGGTATTTAACATTGCACCTCCAAGATCTGGGGATATCATATCGCTGTGGATTCCCCTTTGCCATTAAGGTCATGAAAGATGAGAAAACTTATATATACAGAGGGCCGGAGGACTTGGAACTATTTTGCAAACAACTAAATATTGCATTTGCATCCTTACCCAAGCTTTCGGGCACTGTTAAGGATGGGATACAACCAGGACTGGCAACACCTAAACCCTAAAGAAGGAACTGGTCCACAATGCCTAAAAAAAGAAGGAACACTGAGACATCGGGCTTTGCTTCTTCCGCACATTCTGCGGAACCAACATGAAGTATCTATAACTAAAGTTATCTCAAATTAACTGTATAGCTTTGAGAATAGGCCATTTAGTTGAGAATGGTTAGCTTCTTTAATACAGACCCAGTTGAGTAATATAGATATCATTGATTGATAAGATAAGAGTAGTTAGAACCCATTTTAGAGTGGAAAGGCAAAGCCATCACCCTTAATTCCCCCCACCCACTCGCAGCTTACGTACAACCTGAGTAGAAACTACTTAGTCTTATTTCCTGTAATGAGTAGTTATAGGAATTATTTTTGTTTGTTTGATTGGTGTTTTTGTTATTATATGTTTGTTATACTTGTTAAATGTATTTATGTGCTTGTCACCCTCAGACCTCCAAACAGGGGAATTTCTCTCCTCTACTGTTTTGACTGCCTCTCTTCAGCAATAGTCTTAATTACAGGGCAAGATTGCAGAGGATACCTCCTACCTCCACGATGTTATCTTCAACAGATACTAATACCTCCCTCTAGATATTGACATGACGGTACCTAAGATATACATTTTATCACAAAACGTCATTGGGCTTAATTCCCCAACCAAATGCTCAGTGGCCCTTAAAACACTTCACCAAACATTCCCATTCAATAATATTCCTCCAGTAAACTCATTTTGCGGTGGGCGCGGAACCCTCCCTGGTTTCAAAAGATTTTCCCACAGGTTTCCACAATGCATATCACACTAAAAAACAAGGGGTTAGTATCTTGTTACATAAACATTTACATTTTCAACTATTTAGCAAAGTTACTGACACAGAGGGTAGGATCTTCATCTTGGTGGGCCTCTTATTTAATAGACCTATTACATTGGTTAATGTTTATGCTCCCCTTAGTAGTAGGCAAAGATTTTTCTAGAAGCTGCTCACGCTCGTATTAGAACACAAGAAAGGCCCAATAATAATGGGAGGGGACCTTAATGTTACGTTAGACCCTTCTTTTGACTCATCTACAAAACATGGACAGGCATGGTCCAGGGCACCAAACACAGTTTTCTCATGCATAGACTCTTTGGGGTTTGTCAATGTATGGAGGATACAACACCCAACACAACGTAATTACACATTCTACTCTCGTCCCTGGGCTACCTACACCCGTATTGATTATCTGCTTCTTGATAGGAATCATCTATCCCTTTTGAAAGACACAGAGATCCATGCTACGGCATGGTCTGACCACTCTGCCGTTAGTATGGAATTAGAGTGGCCAGATGCACAGACGATACCTTTAATATGGAGAATGGATAACTCCCTTCTTCACTACCCACCTGTTCAGGAAGTGATACAAAAAGCAATTAGGGAATATTTCCTATTTAATAGTAATAATGAAACACATCCTAGTTTTGTTTGGGAGGCACATAAGGCATTCATTAGAGGAGAATACATGAAACAAAAAGCCATAATAAGGAAAACTTGCAATTCCGCTATCACAAAACTTTTGGCCCAACTAAACGGACTGGAACTAAAATACAAGAACAGCCCCTCCGATAAACTATTACTAACACATATAACTAAAGTAAGGCAGGACATCAATGTGATTTTAACTAGGGAACCGCAGAGAAAGGCTTTAGCATTAAGGAAAACCTATTTCTATGAAGGCAATAGTGCAGGGCCAAGATTAGCTAGGCTTCTTAATGAACAAAGCATGAAAACCCAAATTAACAAACTGATAACACCGCTGGGCCAAACTTTGATCGATAGCAAAGAAATTGCAGATCAATTCGGCTCCTATCATTACCGCCATAAACACACACCTCAAACTGGAAAACACATTATCATACACCATGGCCTGCTCTGTTGCTATAACTTATCTGCTGAGTGCTGGTGGAGGGTTATTAAAAATAACCCCCCTACCCCCGCCTCACAAAATTATAAAGTATTACATTCACAATATGGCCAAACAAAAATGATTTCCAAATTCCTTTTCCTTATGTTACTTGCCCTTGCAAATGATGTAGAGTCTAACCCTGGTCCAGCAACAAATCCCAATCCTAGCCTTGAGGCTAAAAAAGGCCTCACCTTTGTGCACTGTAATATTCGCAGCTTACTACCAAAAATCGATGCACTGCAAGCTTGGTGTTCACATTACAAGCCCAAACTCATTGTGATATCTGAATCGTGGCTAACCACAAACATACCTGACTCTGCCATTGCAATACATGGGTATTCATGCCATAGAAATGATAGAGCAAAGAGAGGAGGCGGTATTGTAATTTATGCTGAAATTTCCATAAAGTACACCCACTTACAAAAATATAGCTCTTCTGCCACCTTTGATTTCCTTTCTGGTAAAATTGAGATCCTGTGCAGTAAATCAATCATTGTTGCAGGAATCTACCGCCCACCTAGCTCCCTTGTGCATTCCATTTCTGACATAGCACATCTCCTTAGTGAAACCATAGCTCAAAACCCAAAAAGTGAAATTTTGCTTTTTGGAAATTTTAATATTGATTGGCTGAATCCAAAAAATAATAGTTGGCGCTTGCTGTTTAAATCTTTGCAGCTAACGCAATTAATCTCCTCCCCAACTTGCATAAACATCAAAAGCCATAATCACACCCTGCTCGACTGGAATCTCTCAACTTCTCCAGACCGAATCCAGGAGGCAGGTGTTCTCCCTAACAATTTCAGTGATCACTGCTTAGTGTACTGCGTGCGCAAAATAAAGGCAACTAAATCCTCTCCCAAGGTTAAAATCACCAGATCCTTCAAAAAACTTTAATCTTCAATCTTTTCTAAATGACATCCAGAACCTACCCTGGCACAGATTAAACTTAATCCCTGATCTAGACTGCAGTTGAATTCTTTCAGTCTGAACTACTACAAGTTTGGAATTTACATGCCCCGCTGCGTAAGGTGAGAGTAAAAGGAGCTCACCTGAATTGGATCACAGCTGACCTCATTCAAATGTACCAGTTTCGGGATTCATTGCATACTGGCTCTATGAACGATCACTGTGTATATAGAAAATGGTGAAATATATGCACTAAACAAACAAAATTGGCCAAAGCCCAATATTTCTGTGAAAATCTGAACAATAACATATTAAACCCTAGAAAGTTTTGGAAACTCATAAATAACTTACAAAATCCTCCAATCCACTCCCAACCCGCCACTGTCACTGTGGACAACCATACCCTGCAACTCCCCTAAGAAGTAGCAAATGCCTTTAATAGTTATTTTGTCGGATGCTCCACCACCCTGATTGACAAACTAATAAATGACACGCATCCTGAAACTACAAATGTGGATCAGGCCCCACTAAATCAGCAAAGACCCAATATAGAGAAGTTAAGAAACACCTTAATAATTTAAAAATGAAAAACCAGTCTGGACCTTATCAAATCCCAGCAATGCTGTTGAAGCTCAGTGCGCCGGCAATTACTAAACCGGTCACATCCCTAATTAACGAATCCTTGGTGTCTGGATACATACCCAAACTTTGGAAAACTGCAAGAGTAGTGCCTATCCATAAAAGTGGGGAGTTAACCTTGGTTTCTAATTATCGCCCTATATCTTTGCTCCCAGTATTGTCAAAAATCTTAGAAAAATGTGTCCATATGCAATTATTTGAGTATTACCAACAATCTAACTATCTGACCCCTGGTCAATCAGGTTTTCGCTCAAATCACTCCACTACAACTGCCCTCCTAAAAGTTTGCAACGACATCCAAACTGGCATGGAACAAGGAGACCTAACTGGATTTTGCAAAGGCCTTTGACACAGAAGACCACGACATGCTACTGCTCAAACTAAAAAAACTCTGGTATTGCTGATCATCCGTTAACCTGGCTTCGATCATATGTATCGGATCAATCACAATATGTCTCCATTTCTGACAGCGACTCCCTCCCTCTCCCAGTCACGTGTGGTGTACCCCAAGGTTCCATTCTCAGCCCCCTACTATTCACATTATTTATAAATGATCTGCCTAATGTCTGCAAATCCTCAACTGTACACATGTACGCAGATGACACGGTAATCTATGCAAACAATGCTAATCTGTCGCAGCTTGAAGCAGTGCTCCAAGACCAGTTCACAAAGGTAGAAAAGTGGATCTCAAAAAACAAACTCTTCCTAAACACTGACAAAACTGTCACAATGATCTTTGGAACGGGACCTAAATTACACAAATTACAAAATTCCCATCTTCGCATCAAAACAAAATCCAATTGCACACTGACCGCAGTCCACTCTTTTAAATACTTGTGTATGTTGTTAGACTCCAATCTATCTTTTGGCCTCCACATAGAAAAACTTGCATCTAAACTTTATACAAAACTAGGTGCCCTGTACAGAAACAAATCCTGACTCAGCCCTACAGTAAAGGAAAAGATTGTACAGCAATTGTTGATGCTTATCATGGATTATGGGGACATAGTATATGCACATGCACCGCAAACTCATCTTAATAAACTTAATACGTTGTATAACTCGTTCTGCCGCTTTGTGCTACAATGTAACTACAGGACCCACCATTGTGACATGCTAAAAGAACTAAACTGGCTGTCGCTGGAATCCAGACGCACCCTCCATCTTTCCTGCCTTGTGTTTAAGAGCCTTTCTGGGAAGCTCCCACCCTACCTGAGCAGAATGCTCTGCCCTGCTATTCCCACCTCCTATAACCTCCAATCCAATAACAACACATTATTTAGCTTGCCTCAATACAAAAAGAAAGCAGCTCAATCCTCCTTTTCCTACAGAGCGCCACAGTTATGGAATGACCTCCCGCACCCTTTCAAACCTTCCCCAAGCCTAATATCCTTTAAGAGAGCCTTCTCTACATATCTCAAAACATAATGTGCCTGTCATGGTTGATTAAATATTTCCTACCAGTTCTATTTTAAATGTTTGCATATATTGTGTATTATTATTGTTTTTGTATTTTATTATACACTATTGTATCAATGCAATGTTTTGTGTACCCAGGACATACTTGAAAACGAGAGAAATCTCAATGTATCCTTACTGATAAAATATTTTATACATAAATAAATAAATATTATTCAGAATTGTATAACATACAAACAGATCAATCTCCAAACAGATTAATTAATATACACATCCTAAAAGAGGAGTTTGAGGCTCCTATTTCACTACAAGAAATCATTTCAGTTATATCTGACCTGTCCTCAGGGAGAAGTCCTCGCCCAGACGGGTTCCCCAACATGTACTACAAAATATATAGATCTTCTTTGACACCACACCTTCAAAATCTATTTCAGACTATCGATGAGGGATGACCACTAACCACAGAAATGCAACAAGCCCATATTTCAGTTATTCTAAAAATGGACAAAACCCCTACAGACCCCAAAAGCTACAGACCCATATAGTTATTAAATACAGATTTAAAAATATTAGGTAAGATTTTAGTTAAAAGATTAAATAGAATACTCAATGACATCATACACACTGATCAAGTAGGCTTCATACCCCATAGGGAAGCGAGGGACAATACCATCAGAGCCCTGACCCTTATGTTCTATGACAAACATTACAAAATACCAGCGGTCTTCTTGGCAACCGATGTCGAGAAGGCATTCGACCAGCTCGACTGGCAATTCCTTAAAGAAACATTAGTTGAAATAGGGATAGGACCCCGTATGCTCAATAGAATCTTTAGTCTTTACGCACACCCCACTGCAATGGTAAAAGCGAATGGCATCTTGTCATGCTCATTTAAGGTTAGCAATGGTACAAGACAAGGTTGCCCCTTGTCACCCTCGCTATTCATCCTTACAATGGAGGTGTTGGCGGCACACATTTGAGGCAACCATTTAATAAGAGGTATTGAGATCGGCCCACATAGCTTTAAGATCGCGTTATATGCAGATGACGTTCTTTTCATAATTACAGACCCGACCCAATCCTTGACGGAAATTATGAAGGAGCTAAACAATTTTGTAAAATGCTCCAATTTTGCAGTGAATTCCTCTAAATCTGAATTATTAAACATTTCCCTCGGGCGGGACGCGTTTGCTAGGCTTACGGAGGTCTGTCCTCTAAAGCTCCAAACTGACTCCCTTAACCCTTTCAGTTTGCTCAATTGTTTTATGACGGAAAAATTCCGTCATATGTCCTTAAGAGGTTAAATACTTGGGCATTTACCTATCCCCGAATGTGAAAACATTATTCAAAAAGAATTATGAGACCTTACTACAATCGATACAGAGAGATTTAAACACATGGGCGAGTAAACCTATATTTTGGTGGGGAATAGTACAGTGTATAAAAATGACGACATTACCGAGAATTCTGTATGTTCTACAGGCTGTGCCTATAGCTCTGCCTAAATGGCTTCCTATCCAAATCCAAAACCATATAAACAAATGTATCCAGGGGAACAGCAAACCCTGAATAAATAAAATCACAATGTTCAGGCCGACTATAAATGGCAGATTGGGTTTACCGGACATAAGAGTTTACTTAGATGCAATAGTGCTACAGAGAGTATTAGATTGGCATAACACCTCAGATCACAAAGCCTGGATAGCGATTGACTCTCATATATTAAAAGTCCCTTCAGTTGGAGCCCTATGCTGGGTGCCCAAAATGTTGAGACCCCCACAATACATGACACTCCCGATCCATCAACATTTCTTTGAGGAATGGGACATAATAATAAATAGGAGAGGTTATATATCCCGACCTAGATCCCCTCTTTTCCCTATCCCAATGAATGCTGAACTCACAGGGGGATTAGACATAAGCTATCAGAGATTGACAGAATGGGGTCATACGACTCCTTTAGGGGAGTTTCTTCACGAGGGTAAACTCTTGGGCAGAGAGAAAATAAAGGAAGTAGCAAATGGCGCCTACCACCCCTGGTTAAAATATATGCAACTTGCACACTTTATTAACACATCGCCACACAAAGCAGACTTTCTAAGACAGTTGACCCCTTTTGAGAAGGCTTGCTCCACTAACACACCACTCCCTCTCAAAAATGCGCATGCTATTGCAGACTCACCTGGCAACGGAACTTCCCACATACACTAATAATTGGCATATGGAATTGGGCGGCACACTAAGTACTAAAGAATGTGGGCTTATATTTCAGTACACTAAAAAGACATTGACTTCACCCAAACTGCTAGAGCTCAATTTTAAAGTATTGACACGATGGTATCTAACTCCGGTAAGATTACACTCCATTTACCTGTCTTCTAGCCACCAGTGCTGGAGAGGATGTAACAAGAGGGGCAGCTATGTACATATGTGGTGGGACTGTGGGACACTAACACAACTATGGCAATACATAGAGACTCACTTTAGAAAGGGGTTAATCAAGGATTTTAACCTGACGCCTCATATAGTTCTACTTAACCAACTACCAAAAATATCATGTAAACTGAGGAGACAGCAATTGCAAGTAGGTTTAAACAGCGCTAAATTGCTAATAGCTCTAAAATGGAAAACACAGAGCTCCCCGACCGGACAGATGTGGCTAGAAAAGGTTGATGAGATTCCTCTGGGACAAATCCCTGACACCTATTGCCCCCCAACTTCTAGAACCTGACACGGTTTGACGTTGGACTGAGTTGAGATGTGGGGTCGGGGGATCTTTCTGCAGAAGAGTTTTAGGGAACTCATTCCAAAAGGAATGGTTACTGTCCAAAATAATGGGGATAGGTGATCTGTATTAAGATAGCAACAACTTCTTTTGTTAGTTAATGAAGAGGTGCAAATCTATTAAGACTAGCTATTATGTATAAGTACATAGCAGGTACAAGAAACATTATGATTGAACGGCCAGTATTGTTTTCCATGTTAGTGTCATTGTTTGTTATTGGTTCATTGTTGTTTTAAAATGCCATCTTTAAGCAGGAATGATTATGTACCCAGGAGTGTGATCTGTAACAAGTTTGTATCATAAGGCAAATGTGCCACTGTTTGTAATTTTTATGCTTTGCACTTATGTTTAATAAAAGATGGATATAAAAAAAAAAAGTATAGGCTGAGCTCAAGAGAAATTGACAGTGCTTTCCCTTCTCTGGTTAACACGCTTTACCATTGACTAGTAATATCAAAGTCACTTGCTAATGTTTGCACAGTCCAGTGTTATTGCATGTTGCGCCACTTGTAATATGGCCCTGAAATCGCTAATGTCGCTTTTTTAAATATACATATGAATATATGGTCTAGATTCATTAAACACCTTTTCATCTACATTTTATATTCTCTTGTTAGTGGACTATTGTGAAATGTACATATATAGCATTACAGTATACATAATATTTTGTACAGAAAACAAGATTTGTAGGATATCTGAGAAAACAGAAATCTTGATTAAAACATCTAGAAAAGCCATTTCTTACTCAATGGGGTAGATTTACTAATGGTTGAGTGGACATGATTCACTGTAGCGAAACATGTCCGCTCGACCTCGCCAAATGCGATAGCATACGCTGTCAGCATTTAACATTGCACAAGTTTTTCTTGTGAAATGCTTGTGCAATGCCACCTCCTGCTCACTCGCGCAAATCGGACGCTAACAGGAGCCGTCAATCATCCTGATCTTTCGACCGCTGCTTCTTAAAGGGACACTGTACCCAAAAATTTTCTTTCATGATTCAGATTCAGAGCATGCAATTTTAAGCCACTTTCTAATTTACTCCTATTATCAAATCTTCTTTATTCTCTTGGTATCTTTATTTGAAATGCAAGAATGTAAGTTTAGATGCCGGCACATTTTTGGTGAACAACCTAGGTTGTCCTTGCTGATTGGTTGATAAATTCATCCACCAGTCAAAAACTGCTGTCCAGAGTGCTGAACCAAGAAAAAAAGCTTAGATGCCTTCTTTTTCATATAAAGATAGCAAGAGAACAAAGAAAAATTGATAATAGGAGTAAATTAGAAAGTTGCTTAAAATTGTATGCTTTATCTGAATCACAAAATAAAATTTTTGGGTACAGTGTCCCTTTAACTTCGGTTTCTGGCGGACCAGAAACGATGGGGCGTTGATGCAGCATCCGCTGCTTGTTAAATCAACCGTATAATCTTAAAATGTTTGTTTTTTTTCATACTCAAATTTTTAGGATATGAATTTACTGTACCCTCACCTTTTTAAATGTATTTTCTTTTGGGAATTATGTTGTGAACGAGATATTCAGGTTTGGCGTTCCTTCTTGTTTGTTGCCAATCGAGATCTCTTGCAAAGGTTTTTGTAAAATCAGTCCAAAAATCATGATTTTAACTCAGGCTATTTTCAATATTTAAAATATTGTGTCGCCATCTGCTTATAGTAAAAAAATATACAAAAGTATTTTTATTTATTTATTTAAAAAAATAGTAATATTTTTTGTCAAAGACAAACTAAACTACAAAAATATAAAACCAAACAACTCAAATGTAATTTCTTTCGCTGGCTGATAGCCTTTGCATGTGCCAGTTTTTGTTTTGCTTACAAATGCCTTAACAAACAAAAACACATTTTCAGGAGGTTTTCTGTGGAAAATATGTTCATAGCTAGGGGTCGATCCGATAAAAATCGTAGCCCGCAAAAGCCGGCGACGCCAATATTTACGCTGATTTGGTATCACATATACGGCGTAACCTAGAAGTTACGCGCGTATATTTCTGCCGTCGCCCGTAGTTTTTTGGGCCATAGGCAGGTATACCAAACCAGCGCAGTTTGGTATCCAATATGCAGCGTAAGGACTTACGTGGCGAAAATGGAGAAAACTTACTCCATTTTCACCTCGCCACAAAAAGCAGCCGTAAGAAGCCTTACGCTGACTATTGGAGCCCCGTAACTCCCTAAACTAACTAGAAAATAAACCTAACACCTAACGCATGCGCAATGTCTATCTCCCTGTCAACCGCGATCTTCTAAAATAAACCTAACACCTAACGCATGCGCAATGTCTATCTACCTGTCAACCGCGATCCCCCCCCCCCGAAATCCCTAATAAAGTTATTAACCCCTAAACCGCCGCTCCCGGACCCCGCCGCCATCTACATAAACTAACCCCCTACTGTGAGCCCCTAAAACCGCCGCCATCTACCTTATCTATCCCCTAATTAGAACCCCTTACACCGCTGTCATCTACCTTATCTATCCCCTAATCTGACCCCTTACACCGCCGCCACCTATATAAAAATTATTAACCCTAATCTAATCCCCCTATACCGCCGCCAGCTATATTAATATTATTAACCCCTAATGTAAGCCCCTTACACCGCCGCCATCTCTATTAAAATGATTAACCCCTAATTTAATCTACCTACCCCGCCGCCAGCTATATTATCTATGTTAACCCTAAGTATATTATAGTTAATATAGGTATTACATTATATATATTAACTATATTAACCCTAATTATATTAGGGTTAATATAGTTAATATAGTTACTATAGTATTTATATTAACTATATTAACTCTATCTAACCCTAACACCCCTAACTAAATTTATATTAAATTAATCTAATTCATTTATAAACTAAAATATTCCTATTTAAATCTAAATACTTACCTATAAAATAAACCCTAAGATAGCTACAATATAATTAATAATTACATTGTAGCTATGTTAGGGTTAATATTTATTTTACAGGTAAATTGTTAATTATTTTAACTAGATATAATAGCTATTAAATAGTTATTAACTATTTAATATCTACCTAGTTAAAATAATTACCCAATTACCTGTAAAATAAATCCTAACCTAAGTTACAAATACACCTACACTATCAATAAATTAAATAAACTACAAACATCTATCTAAAAATACAATTAAATTAACTAAACTAAATTACAAAAAAAAAAAAACACTAAATTACAAAAAATAAAAAAAGATTACAAGATTTTTAAGCTAATTACACCTATTCTAAGCCCCCTAATAAAATAATAAACCCCCAAAATAAAAAAAATTCCCTGCCCTATTCTAAATTAAACAAATTTCAAAGCTCTTTACCTTACCAGCCCTTAAAAGGGCCTTTTGTGGGGCATGCCCCAAAGAATTCAGCTCTTTTGCATACAAATACAATACCCCCCCCATTACAACCCACCACCCACATACCCCTATTCTAAAACCACCCAAACCCCCCTTAAAAAAGCCTAACACTACCCCCCTGAAGATCTCCCTACCTTGTCTTCACCACACCGGGCCGAACTCCTGATCCGATCCGGGCGATGTCTTCCTCCAAGCGGCAAAGAAGAATTCTTCCTCCGGCGATGTCTTCCTCCAAGCGGCAAAGAAGAATTCTTCCTCCGGCGATGTCTTCCTCCAAGCGGCAGCAAAGTCTTCATTCTTCCGGCGGCATCTTCAATCTTCTTTCTTCGCTCCGCCGCCGCGGAGCATCCATCCCGGCCGACTACTGAACTTGGAATGAGGTACCTTTAAATGACGTCATCCAAGATGGCGTCCGCCGAATTCCGATTGGCTGATAGGATTCTATCAGCCAATCGGAATTAAGTTAAAAAAATCTGATTGGCTGATTGAATCAGCCAATCAGATTCAAGTTCAATCCGATTGGCTGATCCAATCAGCCAATCAGATTGAGCTCGCATTCTATTGGCTGTTCCGATCAGCCAATAGAATGCGAGCTCAATCTGATTGGCTGATTGGATCAGCCAATCGGATTGAACTTGAATCTGATTGGCTGATTCCATCAGCCAATCAGATTTTTTTAACTTAATTCCGATTGGCTGATAGAATCCTATCAGCCAATCGGAATTCGGCGGACGCCATCTTGGATGACGTCATTTAAAGGTACCTCATTCCAAGTTCAGTAGTCGGCCGGGATGGATGCTCCGCGGCGGCGGTGCGAAGAAAAAAGATTGAAGATGCCGCCGGAAGAATGAAGACTTTGCTGCCGCTTGGAGGAAGACGTCGCCGGAGGAAGAATTCTTCTTTGCCGCTTGGAGGAAGACATCACCGGAGGAAGAATTCTTCTTTGCCGCTTGGAGGAAGACATCGCCCGGATCGGATCAGGAGTTCGGCCCGGTGTGGTGAAGACAAGGTAGGGAGATCTTCAGGGGGGTACTGTTAGGCTTTTTTAAGGGGGGTTTGGGTGGTTTTAGAATAGGGGTATGTGGGTGGTGGGTTGTAATGGGGGGGGTATTGTATTTGTATGCAAAAGAGCTGAATTCTTTGGGGCATGCCCCACAAAAGGCCCTTTTAAGGGCTGGTAAGGTAAAGAGCTTTGAAATTTGTTTAATTTAGAATAGGGCAGGGAATTTTTTTTATTTTGGGGGTTTATTATTTTATTAGGGGGCTTAGAATAGGTGTAATTAGCTTAAAAATCTTGTAATCTTTTTTTATTTTTTGTAATTTAGTGTTTTTTTTTTTTTGTAATTTAGTTTAGTTAATTTAATTGTATTTTTAGATAGATGTTTGTAGTTTATTTAATTTATTGATAGTGTAGGTGTATTTGTAACTTAGGTTAGGATTTATTTTACAGGTAATTGGGTAATTATTTTAACTAGGTAGATATTAAATAGTTAATAACTATTTAATAGCTATTATACCTAGTTAAAATAATTAACAATTTACCTGTAAAATAAATATTAACCCTAACATAGCTACAATGTAATTATTAATTATATTGTAGCTATCTTAGGGTTTATTTTATAGGTAAGTATTTAGATTTAAATAGGAATATTTTAGTTTATAAATGAATTAGATTAATTTAATATAAATTTAGTTAGGGGTGTTAGGGTTAGATAGAGTTAATATAGTTAATATAAATACTATAGTAACTATATTAACCCTAATATAATTAGGGTTAATATAGTTAATATATATAATGTAATACCTATATTAACTATAATATACTTAGGGTTAACATAGATAATATAGCTGGCGGCGGGGTAGGTAGATTAAATTAGGGGTTAATCATTTTAATAGAGATGGCGGCGGTGTAAGGGGCTTACATTGGGGGTTAATAATTTTAATATAGATGGCGGCGGTGTTAGGGGCTCATTTTAGGGGGTTATAGATATAATATAGCTGGCGGCGGGGTACGGGAGCGGCGGTTTAGGGGTTAATAACTTTATTAGGTTGCGGCGGGGTACGGGAGCGGCGGGTAAGGGGTTAATAGCTTTTTTATTGTTAGGATAGTGAGGGGGGATAGCGGATAGAGGGTTAGACAGTGCGGGCTATGTTAGGGAGGCGTGTTAGACTTGTCGGGCTATGTTAGGGAGGCGTGTTAGACAGTGCGGGTGTTTTAGACTTTAGTCAGGTTTTATAGGCGCCGGCAGTTTCTAACGTGCCGCAAGTCACTGGCGACGCCAGAAATTTGTACTTACGCAGATTTCTGGACATCGCTGGTTTGTCAGACTTACGGCACGTTAGCATCTGACGGCGACTTATATGGGATAGCTCGAGTTGCGAGCTGAAACTGCGGGCGACGCCGGTTCCCTCGCTTGCGCCGCAAACTGTGATCTATATCGGATCGCGCCCCTAATGCTTTTTTGAAGTAGAAGTTTGGGACTGTGATCAAAAACATGCTGAAAATATTGGCAAAATTCCAAAACGTTTATAACGAGAGCAAATATCAAAAAGATTGTGATTGACCCCTGTATGATTCTAGATAGGCACAAGATTGTGGTTACATTACTAGGTACAACTAGAGGTACAAGGAATAAAATGCTTAGGTAATCTATAGCTATTGAATGCTGTGATAGCCTTGACTAAATGAATAATAGCTGGGATAATCTATATTTATATTTTCAAGCTGTCACAACAGTCAGATAAATTTGTATATTATAACTTATCAAATGAATATGAATATATATGAAGAGCAGCTTGAGATGATCAGTATACAATTCAGCTATTTGCAATAACATATTCATTTTTAACATTTACATTATAGTAAACACAACAAACCTTTGTTGAATATTAAAACTTCCTACATAATGGAAAACATTATTTTTGTAGCTGCATTTGCTCTCGACTTTGTTTAGGTCCTCATGCCAAAGAACGTCTATTACTTTGTACCCTGTGACATGCACAGCACTTTCCTGGGCACATACAAACCTGTACCCCCGGGCAAGGCTCTGACAAAAAACATTTTGCAGTCAGCAAACTTACAGTGTCATGTATCTTGCTTTTTTTTTGGCTTTTTAGCTCAAATATGTCCTGAATGCCTGAATGCATCATTCTATGCTCCTCTGTTACAACAATTCACAGTGGATAACATTTTCGCATTACCATCAAAAGTTTATAGAATGTAGGGGGGAAAAAAAAGAAATAAAAACAGAAGGTAGAATAATCATGTTTGTTAAAAAAAGACAGGTGACTATGAGTTAAGTCATAAGTGACTAGTAGCTGATTCAGGCAAACTCAGTCAGAGACATTTAGCTGCTTTGATAAAAATAGAGACAAGAATAAATAGCTGTCATGGAAAGTAACCTAGATGTGAAAAGATCTCAAAGCTTAAATGTCACAAAGTCTTAACTAGTTTGATGTGTTTAAACATTTTCTGTCTCATGGGTCCCCAACATGTTAATAGCTTTTGCCTTATACATTTTGCTATTTTTGTTATATCTAATGGGGAAATTCATCAAGCAAAAAAAAAAAAGTTAAGTCTTTTGATCGCTGTCTGTCTTTTGGCTTCTGTTCTAAACACTTTAGCAGCCATATTAGTAATAAAATAGAGCTAATATATCTCACTAAACGGGGATCTTCTTTTGCCAAAAGACATACAAAGTAACAAAAAGTGCAATGAACTCTTGGATGGTATGCATGAAAAGCAAATGAAAAACCATGACAGCTGCTTTCTTTGTGGGAGGCAGAACTGCAGTGCCACTCATATTGTCATTCTGTAGCATGGTGCTAGCTCAGCAACTATCTCAAAGGGAGGAGAGATATTAGCACAGCTAAAGGACATTATAAATTGGAAATTAAAAAGTTATGTCAAGCAAATGAAAAGCTCACTCTGGACCCTGTGTTATTTATTTGTTATACAAAACAATTATGATTTTTTTTTTTCTTTCTCTCTCTACAGAAAACTAATTGAAAAGTAAAATAAACCCTTTTCATGTGTTGGAACTAATCTAAAATGTGCAGCAGTTCAGCTGCTGTTTTAAATCAACACAAAAGCAGAAAGGAAATCGTGATAATGCATACTGCTAACTGCTTTTTCCCTAGCAAGTACATTTTTATCATAAAAAAAACTTGAGTACCGTTTTCCTCTTCGTAAAAAATGTCTGTGGATGCCCATGTGTGTATATTGCTTTTTTTTGGGATATATGATTTAAAAGTTTATATTTACAGAGGCATATGTGCAACAGGTTGTACTCCCACTGAAATAAAATAGAGCCTTTGTAAATAAGAGAGAAGTGGGTTTTGAGCAGAGGGATAGCAGTGATCCAAAAGTTAAGCAGTCAATAGTGGATGAAGAATTTAATGGTCTTTGATGAAGTGAGTTTTGAGGGAAAGACTTGGAAAGTAAAGAGCATTTTAATGTGCACAGGAATAGTTTTGTAAACTGTTAAGACAATTGAAAATAAAGGAGAAAGCGAGTTATAGAACCTAATAAATATAGCAATGATTGCAGAATATAGCAGGTACATAGGTGAAGAAGACATGAGACCAGTGAAAGGATTTGTACAACAAAGCAACATTTACAAATGAATAATTGTGGTAGATGAACATGTTTGGGGTTTTTGATTATGGGATGGAGGATTTGATAAATGATTTGAATAATGTAGCAGAGACGGCAGGCCATACAGTATTAATCTTTTTTTTTTTTCGGTACAATGCTTTTGAAAGGGGAAGACTGATCTTGGTTGGACTACTTAAAGGGACAGTATACTGTAAAATAGTTTTTCCCTTAATGTGTTTACAATTGCTTTTTTTACCAACTGCAGAGTAAAAAATGTATGAAAATTAGCTTTTTAAGGTTTATTTCTGTATATTAAAGCTCTGATTTTGTGTTTTGAAGCCACAGCCTAATAAAATAGGTTGAGCTTGTAGGTATAATCAGATCTCATTACTGTATCACATTGTGCACATATACCTGCTTCTTTATCTTATATCTGTCCTTAAAACAATCACCAATACTTTGAGAGAACAATGGAAAATCAACATTTTATTACCTTATCTCTGCTTTATCACACTGGGAGTGTAATTTCTTCTGCTGGTTGTGTTTACAAAGTTTATCTATAGCTGGTACGCGCGGCCACAAACTTTCAGAATAGGTGGGGATACGACATGCTAAATAACAATTTCAAATGCCAATATAAGGGTAAAGGAGCTACTTGTAAACAATTTAATACACTCCAGCAGGTAAAGTGGATCATTGGGAACAAATTAAAGGGGAGAAAATTTTTGAGTAAACTGTCCCTTTAAGTAACATGGATTTTCTCCTCCAAATTAGGCTAATGGAGGAATTTGGCCATTGCAAAACTATAGAAGCAAACATGGTGTTAATGTTGTCAGAAAGTTTTCACACTTCACTAGTGTGTTAATCAATTTAATGATAACAAAAACATTTTGTAAAACAAGATATTTTGGGCTAGATTACAAGTGGAGTGCTAAATATTGCTTTCATTCATGAAATCGATATTTGCGCTCCACTTTGTAATACCAGCGTACGATAATATGCGCTGGTATTACAAGTTGTCAGCAATGTGAATGTGAGCTAACGTTCACATTGCTAGGAACCATTGTGCTCATGAGAGTGCATTTCCATAGGCTCCAATGGAACCCTTGTTCTGATGCCGTCACAACCTAAGCACAGTGAAGGGGGTAAGTAGCGCAGCGATGGTAGCAAATATAAATATACATTTAGATACAGTACTTATATAGATATATACAGTATATTTATGTGTTACTATGTGTATACACATATATTAACACACATATATATATATATATAAAAGCATATGCACATATTTACTAGGAGCACACAGTTCCCATAGATCGCAATGAAAAGGCACTTTTCAGTGGCATTTTTATTCTAACAACCCACTCCGCCAACTTTAGCCCAAAAATACTGCCTAGTGCAGTAATTTTATTAAAAAATGAAGATGCTGCTATCTTTATTTTTTTAATAAAATACACTACACTGTATTTTGGGGGCATTTGGGGCATATTTATGATTTAATCAGAGATCTGATCTATGGTTAATTTTATAATCGTTAATTGCTACCACAAGCGTGCGGTAGCGATAACCAGCCATTTGCAATGGCTGGTTAATTATCACATCCCCACAAACGATCAAGTTTGCCCGTTTGCGGGTGCTCGATAATCTAGCGCTCCAATTTTAATCTAGTCCATAATGTTCATTTAAGGTTAACAGCAATGATCTAAGAAATGTCAGAGGATGGGAATTGAAGGGCTAGTGACCAAGAAATTGTAATGTTGGTGGCACTAAAGTGCACAAATCTGTTTTTGAGTTCTCAGTTTGGATATGGGGGTGAGGAAAATTCACCAAACTAATATTAAAATTGCATCATTCTTTAAATCATATGGAAGCCTTTTTTCATGTTATGCTGTAACAAAAGAGCTGAATTTCTTTACCACCGTATCTTTTTTTTTTTTTTTCTTATTTCAAAATGAAATTCCTTTTTTTGGCTAATTAAAACTTTTCTTTTGGCTGCGATATTCTTACAGTGCCATTTCATGTAGAAGTAATCCTTCTTCTTTGTTTTAAAGAATAAAGACATCTAAACTATGTCTCTAGCCATGGTACAAAGTTTTTGCCAACAAAGCTGATGTCATTTATAAAGCCGTCATTCATGTCTTCTGCATTCATTGGAAACAAAGTACCAAATGAGGAATTTTCCAAAGCTACAGAATTATTTGACAAGGATCCTATAACATTCTAACACTGCAAGTATTTGTCATGTGACTGATCCGCTGGGGTGTCTATTGTATTAATTTAAAAATCATGCTCTGTTCAGACATTCACAGATACACTGATCTATCTCTGATACTCATGCAGTGAAATCAATGTATTATAATTCAGCTGGCTCAAACGTTATGCAGTGCTAGTTATGATGGATCAGAAATGCACCATGTTTATATGTTTAATGCCGAAGGATTTGAGTAAATTACATTTAAACACCTTGAATGATGAAGATAGGAAAATAGTCAAACCTACACCTTAATATATATCAACAGAAGTAAAAACACAGATAAATAATTGCTTTTGACATAAATATAATAAGGATATTTAACATGAATCACTGCAGCTAGAGCTATAGACAGAAAGCTAGATTTGGATAGATAGATAGATAGATAGATAGATAGATAGATATAAAGATAGAGGAACAAAACAAAGAGATCCTAATAAAATTCATATAAGATTATGCAATGTGAATTCATTGGTTACCTACAAAAGTAAGCAAGATAGTTTTAACATGTTCTAACATCTCAGGACTGGTTTTGGCTTATGAAAAGTATTGGCAATAGCAAACACTCTAATAGTTCTGAATCACTTGTCTCAGGCAGAACATTGCAGCTTCACTCTATAGAGACTGATGTGAAGCAACCTAATTGCTGCATTTTTAATTATCACTTTCTTCTGATTCTGATAATATAAACCTCTAGAGATATTTTTTGTGAGTATAAAACACCAGTTGTTATAACTCAGGAAACCAACTCCGCAGGTATCCTTTGACGATAGGGAATGGTAAGCAGATTTACCAGTTTTAGTGGTGTGTTAGAAATTTGTGAGTAGAAAGAAATATGCCAAAATTATTATTAATTAATCAACACCTTAGTCATTACTGTGAACCGTATTGACGTTCATGATCTTCTTTACTTCTTCACAATTTCCTAATATGCATTATTTTAAAATGAATCAGATAAGAAAAAAAATAGCCCAGAAGGAAAAAGTTAATAGTTCTCTTAAAGGGACACTGTACCCAATTTTTTTCTTTCGTGATTCAGATAGAGCATGACATTTTAAGCAACTTTCTAATTTACTCCAATTATCAAATTTTCTTTATTCTCTTGGTATCTTTATTTGAAATGCAAGAATGTAAGTTTAGATGCCGGCCCATTTTTGGGGAACAACCTGGGTTGTCCTTGCTGATTGGTGGATAAATTAATCCACCAATAAAAAACTGCTGTCCAGAGTGCTGAAGCAAGAAAAAAGCTTAGATGCCTTTTTTTCAAATAAAGATAGCAAGAGAATGAAGAAAAATTGATAATAGGAGTAAATTAGAAAGTTGCTTAAAATTGCATACTCTATCTGAATCATGAAAGAAAAATTTTGGGCTCAGTGTCCCTTTAATGTTCAAGAAAAAGTCAAATTTCTAAGTTGTCCGCAGCAATTTCTAAGTTGTCCAGGGCCACTGGAACACTGGAAATTTCAAACCTTGTTTATATATACAGTATATATATATATATATATATATAGGGATACATTTTTGCTAAATGGAAGTTACTGGCTCATAAGAAGCTTCTAAGTATTTGCTGGCCAAGTATGAACTGGATTAATTAACAATGTTTGCTCTGTGCGCCTCTTAAGATATTAGTTAAGATTAATGACTGAACTATTATCAGGCTGTCTATAATAAAAGGAGTAAATAAAATGCCCTCTTCGCAGTAAGGCCTTCAGGTTCCTATTATGTTTGTATTATGCTCTGGGCTTGTAGAAATACCAAAGAGAACTGCTAATAAACTAGTAATAGTTGCATGGTGTGATGGTGAGGCTGAAATGGAATGCGTAGGTCAGTTCTCGAGGAATAATAAACTACTTCTTTTGTAATGTCTCTAGTCTGGAATGGAAACCTTCCAATGTGATTTTACAGGGTCTTTTTAGATCAGTTTAAGGCTTTGAAAGAGGTTAATAATTAGTCTGAAATGATCCAATAAAAAGTGATTAAAAGAAAAAAAAAGTGTTTATTTATTGTGACTGAATCAATGTCCTAATTAAACTGATAGTAAACACAGTAATGATGAAATAGTACAGACAAATGTAAGTAATCTGCACTTTCCAAACTGCTTAGTGTGTTTTAAAAGGTTTCATTTTAAAAATAGTTAATATAATTTCAAACATTACATAAATAATAGCAGCCAGCTGCCCTTTAAAGTGACAAAAAAAGGATTTTTTTCTTTCATGATTCAGATAGAACACACAATTTTAAATAATTATTAATGTACTTACTTTATTAAATTTGCTTCATTCTCTTTGTATCCTTATATGAAGGAGCTGCAATGCACCACTGGGAAATCACCAAATACGGGCTCACTTCCATGGAGCCCTAATCAACAAAACTATAGATATGCTGTTGGAAGCAATTTCACGTATCGACAGCTTCTGATGGCACATTATACCAAATTATTTCTCAGCCAGACCCCATCTGCCAATAACTTTGTATAACACACCATTGGAAGCTGTTGATAAATTAAATAATAAAAAGAACTACGCATCCTATAGAAAGTATTAGAAGCCGTTACGCGACAATCTACACCAGGTTGCCACTGAAAGCGCAGAACATTAATACAGTACACTGTCGGAGGCTGTCAATGCATTGAATAAAATTACTCCCAGCTCAGAGAGGTGTAAAAAGAGTAAAAGTTTGCTTTTTGAGGCCTAGTTCCCATTGAAATAGTAATGTTTGCAAGCAATGCAAGTGCTTCACTTTAGCAATAGATTGTTATAATATTTATTGTTTTCCCATGCATAGGAATAACTGCAGTAATGTTCTTATGTAAATATCAATATGTATTTGCATATAAAAATATCTTCAAAAAAGATATATCTAAAATTCCAACTAGACCTATGCCTAGGACAGCACTAAATATTACATATATTAAAAAATAGAAAAATACATTTTTAAATTCAGTGTATCTTTGTTTTTTGACCTATATAATAAAAACATTCCATTGGAAATATCCCAGTGTGTGACTTATATATGCAGGCCCTTAAGGGACAGCCTACACCAGAATTGTTATTGTTTTAGAAGATAGATAATGCCTTTACTACCCATTCCCCGGCTTTGCACAACCAACATTGTTAGATTAATATACTTTATAACCTTTCAACCTCTAAATGTCTGCCTGTTTCTAAGCCACTAAAGACAGCCTTTTATCACATGCTTTTTTATTTGCTTTTCACAACAGGGGACTGCTAGTTCATGTGAGCCATATAGAAAACATGGGTTGTGGCAGACACTGCACTAATTTTAGTTATTGACAGCTATGTGGTAATATATCTGAATGTATCTATAAGGTGATTTTGCATATACACTTTAAAAGTTGCATTTCACACCGAACCATGCTTTTGTGAACGCTTAAAGGGACAGGAAACCACATACTTTTATTACATAATTCGAATAGAATATACAATTTTTATTAACTTTCAAATTTACGTTTATTAACAACTTTGCTTCAGTCTCTTCTTATCCTTTGCTGAAGGAACAGCATTGCACTACTGGCAGCTAGCTGAACACATCTAGTTAGCCAATCACAAGAGACAAATGTATGCAGTGACCAATCACCTGCTAGCTCCCACTAGTGTAGGATATTTGCGTATTCGGCATAAACAATGAATGCCAAGAAAACAAAGCACATTTTAAAATAGAAGTGATTTTAAAAGTGTATTAAAATTCCATGCTCTATCTGATTCTTGCGAGTTTAATTTTGACTTTCCTATCCCTTTAATTGATTTAATAGGAATGTTGTTGCTGCCCTTTTGTATCACAAATAAATATTTTGTGCTATATGAAATGGTCTCTCAAAGCGGTGCTGGTGCACTTATTAGTGAAAAAAATAAAACAATCAATATTTAAAATAGAGCCTTACCTAGTGCAATCCAGGCCACAGCTATCCCTAACATACAAGATTTTCCCAAATTCCTTAGGCAAGGTATACATTTAGCTTGACATAGATTATAATGGATTTTCATATAACACATTAGCAACAATGGTATTGTTAACGTTTAATATACTAACTATATGTGTGCACATTTCATATGTAAATCTTTTAATGCCCTTATGAAGAATGACAAGACTGCAGAACCAGGTGAGATAGATTAATGCAGCACTTTAGTAATTATATGCAATTATGAGGTAAAATGCTCATTTTAAAGGGACATACAAACTAAATTATTCAAATAAATAATAATATGCTTCATAGATTGTCATTACATACACTGAGATTACACATTGGAACAATATTGTTACCAGATAAAAAATAATAGAAAATAATAAGGCAAACAAATATATTTTCAGAATTATGACTTTTATTTTTACATAATTAGCATCATTAATATACGTAATTTTCAATGTGAAAATGTGTTTAATATTTTTGATTAAAAAAATAAATCATGTAACATTAAAGTATTGTTTGTGATAAGAATATACATTTTTAATAAACATATTTAACATCAATATATCAGCTGAAGCATAATATACATTTGCAAAATGTTGGTATATTAGACAAATATAATTGGCCACAAATATCAATGAATAACTTAACAAATCTTAAAGTCATATTCTTTAACATGGAGTTAGATATATTTTCTTAAAGTTTATTATGCATTGGTCCCAGGGAGAGCCTGTGTCTGTTCATATGATACCAATTAAAATGTATTTATCACCCTTA
The DNA here is from genome assembly GCF_027579735.1 of Bombina bombina. Taxonomy (NCBI): domain Eukaryota; kingdom Metazoa; phylum Chordata; class Amphibia; order Anura; family Bombinatoridae; genus Bombina; species Bombina bombina. The sequence goes on along the minus strand of NC_069504.1, from coordinate 537,787,697 downwards.
TATCAAGGCAAACACAATCTATGCTCTGCATATATCACAGTGCTTAAATATAATTGAGATGCACTTTAATAAATTTGTCCAAAAGGAGTGCATTAATCATGCTAGGTATACTTACAAATGGTCACATATATAAGCATGAATGCAAGGTATTTGGCCATACCAAAATAAATGAGGAATTTCTTTCAAAGTTTTTAAACAACTGGATAAGCCTTATTAGCTTGTTCTGAAGGATGGTGTCCCTGGTGGCATAGTGGGCAAAACATTGGTGATGGTAAGTGGTGGTGGCGTGGCAGGATGCTGTGGGGGTTGTTGCTGCCATGTTGTCATTTAAGGCTGCTGGTGCTGCTGTAGTGGCATACAATATAACTGATTTAATCTGTTGTTGCTGCTGTGGTGGCAGCATATACAGCTCGGGGGGCATCTGTGGGTGTAGCTGTTGGGGGGACATCTGTGGGTGAGGCGGACATCTGTGGGTGCAGCTGCTGGCATGGCATCTGTGGGTGAAGCTGTTTTGGGGGCATCTGTGGGTGCAGCTGTTGCAGGGGCATCAGTTGGTGCAATTGCTGCAGGGCACTGTGAGTACAGCTGTTGGAGGGCTTCTGTGAATGCATCTGTTGGCAGGGCATCTGTGAGTGCAACTGCTGGAGGGGCATCTGTAGGTGCATCTGCTGGCAGGGTACCTGTGGGTGCAGCTGCTGGAGGGGCATCTGTGGGTGCATCTGCTGGCAGGGCATCTGTGGGGGCAGCTGCTGGTGGGGTATCTGTAGGGGATGCTGTGGTGGTGGTTGTATCTGTGGGGGATGTTGTGGTGGAGGTTGCATCTGTGGGGGATGCTGTGGTGGAGGTTGTATCTGTTGCAGTAGTTCTTCAGCACCAATAGCATGATAAGTCCTTTCAGACACAGCTGGGGGATGCTGTGGTGGAGGTTGTATCTGTGGGGGATTCTGTTGTTGAGGTTGCATCTGTGGGGGATTCTGTGGTTGAGGTTGCATCTGTGGGGGATGCTGTGGTGGAGGTTGTATCTGTGGGGGATTCTGTGGTTGAGGTTGCATCTGTGGGGGATGCTGTGGTAGAGGTTGCATTTGTTGCTGTAGTTCTTCAGCACCAATAACATGATAAGTCCTTTCAGACACAGCTTGAGGATGCTGTGGGGGTTGCAGTGGTGGAGGTTGTATCTGTGGAGATGCTGTGGTGGAGGTTGCATCTTTTGCTGTAGTTCTTCAGCACCAATAACATGATACATCCTTTCAGACACAGCTGGAGAAAGGGCCAGGAAAACCCCCTACTTCATATGCCCTGGGTTCCCTTTCAAGTAAGGCCATGTATGATGTTTGGCCAAATATTTCCTCCTCCTCATCCTCGCTGAAGGATGGCACCCTGCTGACCTCAGTTCTACTTTGCTCTGTAGTTTCAGGGTCATCCAGAATCAGAAAAATAACTTATTATTATGATTAGTTAATCTGATATAAAATATTAAATTTTGACATAAAAACAATAATACATATGATCGCAAAACAATATATGTTGGTTGTAAAAATAAGGGTTGAAGATTTATAGATTGTCTCTTAAAGGAACACACTTCTCTTTTTTATTATTTTGTATACTAAACATGTTTTCATAAATATAATATTTTTGAGCAGTCTAATTAAAAATATCCTTGTTTGAATGAGCTTCTAGAAACTAATGAGGGCTGGTTGAACATAGCCGATAAAACTATGTAAATATGTATTTATGTTAAGGTGCAAATCATACCTTGGTCCCTGTAAAGCATTAATTATCCAGAGCATACCTATGTATGTTTTTCCCATTGATGAAAACATTTTAGGTCCAGATTATGAGTGGAACGTTATTTAGCTCACTTGTTAACTGCGCTAAAGGTAAACTTTTTGCACACGTCGGGTTGCGCTCATATTACAAGTTGAAAGTAAAAAGTTATCACTCGCGTTCTAACCCAATGCACACAAAAAGCCACACAGAATATCATGCGTGCAAGAACCTATTCCCCCATAGAAGAGAATGGAGAAAAAAAAGTGGGAAAAAGACACACCACTAGCGCGCTAACCCAAACTCATATTCTCAAGTGCTCTAACACGACATGAAATTATTAATATTTCACATTCCAATGTTCTTTACATAGCAGAATATGTTCTATTTATTTATAAATACAAATTCCTACATATATCTGGTGGGGGTTCTTTTTGAACAACTATATATTTACAAATATATATATATATACGATTATATATAGGTATAGATATATACAGATAAATATAGGAATATCTATTTAGAAATGCATAGAACATATTCTGCTATGTGCAGAACATTGGAATGTTACATTTTTACATTTTTACAGTAAATACACAGTATAACACTTTATTAAAAATTAATGTTGCATAAATGTTTTTTTTCATGTTTTCATCTACTTGACAGCAAAGGGCTCCAATGTAATTCTATATATGTCTATATATGTGTACATATGCATTTATTTATAGACACATATTTGAGGTATTATAAGTTTGTAAAAAACTTTAAAGAATTTATGTGAGCATAGTGAGCAATCTAGTTAATATATTTAATTGTAACCTTTTTGAGGATGGATATAAAAGTTACTGAAATGGCAACAATGTTATGACGCTTGAGAAAGCCCTACACGAATCACAAAGGGTGAAACGCACGTAGCGTGAAAGTCACGCCTCTGTGAAGTTGGAGGCGTGGGATGCCAACCTTGGAAAATAACGGCCTGCATTTTACTTGTATGCTATAGCCCTTTGGTCGTTGGAACAGGTGAATGCAAGTGGGAAATACAGTCTACTTGATGTGGAGATGGAGGGGCAGCTCTAAACTGCTGAATCTTCATGTACCATTGTCTGATGAGTGGTATACTATAGTCTGGTGAGCTGTAGGCTTTTTGCCTTGACAAACCCGGTCTCTTGCTTATTAACATACGGAGGCTGTGCCAATAGACTGTTTCTGTTCTGTCCGCCTTTGCATTAAGAACTATCTGTGCTTTTATGCCTGATTCTGACTTTAAACTACACATGCAATAACAAATTTCTGCATAAGACAACTAATAAGAGACTGTGCACTTCTGTCTATATTCCAGCATATCAGCATTGATCCTCGCAAGATAATGGAATTGCTTTTCATATATTTACACCTCAATACACCTGACACTGGGTGTCTATGTTTATAATTCAGCATTCAATTCTTGCTAGAGAGTGGAATTGTTTTTTATACGTTAACAACTTATAACGTTATAGCGCTACATCTTATAACTGCGATTATTATTGTGAAGTCTGATATTAACAATTGTGATTGTGTACTTAAGTTTATTTGTTGCATAACTGTGATATTGCTTTAAACCCATGGATTAATATATGTTGGGCCTTTGAATAGAATTAATATGGTCTATATTATACCGGTATATTATATTATATAAGGCCGTTTATTTTTCCAAGTCTTTTTAGATTGCTCAAATTCATAACTTTTTTGATTATTTGAGCCTATAGATATATGCATGATATTGATTAGGACTGTTTAGATGTGATTTAAGTATTTATGAGGGATAGACTTAATAAATACTTTCCATTTTCCTGATCTCACCGGGTGGCTCTCTGTGATTTTTTACATAGCAATATAACTTCTGTAAATTGTGTTTATTAATAGTTTGTGCTGGATTAACCCATCTAAAGTTTTTTCTTAATTAATTCATATTATAGTTTCTGGGTTCCGTGCACTGGTACACCTGTGAGGATTTTGTTAAACAGGTGTCCCATTACTGTTCACTATATATCCTTTTAGAGTGTGTATATACTCTTGGTATTAATTTCTGAACCCTTTTGTGGTTCTTTCAGTTACCCGGCTTAGAGGTGTGGATTTATATTGCTGTGTAGTCACGTGGTGACGCTGGGTGAGGTTGGTGAGATGGCAAGTATAGGTGAATGAGAGTGGGAATTTGACATTAATGAGACTTTCTCTGTAGAATCAGATAAAGGTGCTTTGGTTCCGCCTTCAGGATCTATTATTCAAGATTATATAATAACTAGTTTGCAAAGATATATTGATAATAAGATGGTGCCCCGAGGGCTTAGATTAAGAAAAAAACAGGATTTAATTTAAATAATCCCCTGACTGAGAATTTTAAACAAAAATGGGACAAATGTCTATCTGAATGTTCCTTTAATTTAATGAAACTAATTAGAAATGAAACTCAGTTAAAATTAGATATTTTTAATGAAAAATTGAAGGAATCAGAGTTGGCACTGGATAGTTGGTCCACTAATCAAGATTATAAAAAAATTAAAGGATGAAATATTAATGGAAACTAGGAAACTTCAGGAGGAAATCAAATCAAGAAAGAGAAGGAAATTTTTAAGAGATATATTGGATTATAAGGAGGATAAAGTGTATGAATACTCTACTAGATATACTTCTGAATCTTCTGAATCTGATAAATCAGGTTCAGAAATTCAGCCTAATAAAGGGAGACGAAAACATAGGAGGAGGAATTTTTTGGACAGGGGACCCCAAGGGATAAAAGAAAAACCAGGAGAGGTGAATGTAAACATAAAAAAAGGTAAATGGGAAGACAAGTGGGGGGCGTGTCCGAATCGCGTGCCTTACAGGACGCATCTACTGCAGGCTCTGCATGAATTCTCTTAAATCCGCCGATTATAGAGACTGTGACAGCTAAATTAAACACATACCTAAATGAATATAGGTCACTGAGTTAACGGTGGCCATATTTCACCCCTTGATTGCTGTCTTTGTGAAAATAGAGCCACAGATCGGAAATTTGGGACCTAAGGCGGCGGCCTACTCATAGGTGGCGACCCCCCCCGGACTCCCCGGGCAAACAGTGCTGGCGGTTGGTATCCGCCTTACTGATCTTTACAGCAGCACCAGGAGGAGCAGACAGGTTACAACCGGCTACACCTAAGCGGTGCAAACTCTCAACACCAAGTCTTTACCCACAGAATTACTCTAAGATGGCGACCGCATGGGAGATAACCCTCGAGCAGGAGCTAAACCAGCGTTTCGCTAGATTGGATAGTCTGCTTCTTAGACTCTACCAGCGGTCACCGCATCTAGACTGCAGGGAGAACACAGTGCCAGTGTCGACATATATAGCAGCAGAGTATACCGTTCAGATCTCTACAATCCCTCTAAACAAAGATGGCGACCGAACAGGATATATACTGCCAGAGGAGAATCTGTACGCAGGCAATCTCTCGACACAGCTGAAGTCGCAGGACTTACATCAAACAACACAAGACAACAGGTACAGCCCACATGATAAAGAGATTGCTCTGACCAACTTTAACCCGCGAGCGGTATTGAGGGGCTCAGACACAGTTTATACTTCTTGGCCGCCAGACAAATATGTCCCTGTCCTTTCTGATATCGGCAATTCAGCCACGATTGGCGTGGGAAAGCAGATAGGTTCTCATGCTGACTTTAATGGCACAGCATCAATGCAGACACTTCACACTGTTATACTATCATTGGCAAAAGGTCAAAATGGGACAGTCACAGATATAACTGTAAAACCCAGCCAGGAAAAACACGCAATGGAAATTGCACCCCAGTTTACCATTCATGGGAATCCTCTTTTTGGAACTAATGCCAGGGAGCTCGACCATGAACAATCAACTTCTTCATGGCATTTAAGGGATATTGCTGTACAACAGAACTATCTCACTATCTTATGGCAATGGAACCCAGGGATTCAAAAGAGACACTGCCTTGGTTATTAATAAACCCATGGGACTGACACAAAGTAAAAAGCATAAAATGAATATTACCCTGCCCCCCCTGAATATACCTTGCTCATATATGTATATAGTTTTCTCTTCCAGATGTACACCCAATGCTTATGTGCTATAGAAATGTGGCTGCTACAGTTTTTAGTTCTTGGCATAGCCTACTTTTAATGTTTAAATAAAAGTACACCACTTCTTAGATTACTAGCAGGCTCCCTTCCCAAGTTTCAATATCATCTTAGCGGGATGTGGCCTGTATTTGTTCTTTTAGCAGCACTTGTTGGCCCAGATTTGTTATGCTCCTGTTCATGTCATAATATTTCATTTGGACAACGATACATAATCCTAAAAAATCCCATTTTTCTTTACTACATCAGATCTCCTATACATAGAAGCTTCACTCCTTAAGACATAGGAAATTAATAATGCCAAAATGTTTCAGAGAATCCCATTGCATGCAAATATGTCTGAGAGAGCTAGGCACCAATACCAGACTTATTCAAGTTGTTTGTATCTATAAATGTGTACCTTTTTATTGACGTACAATCTGTATGACACTTACAAAGTACATTTTGTTTTGTTTATTATATTTGAAAATCCTAATAAAAAATATTTAAAAAAAAATAAAAAAAAATGGGAAGACAAGTGGGTACACTCTACGGAACTCTCAGAATATAGAGAAATAGAATCAGCAATTGAAGATGAACTACAGGTAGTTAATCTACCTGATAAAGTTTTAGAATCACCACATGTCTAACTTTTGAAAAAGGCTTGACATTTTGTCCTACTAACAAGTTAGATAAATTTACAGTCACTAAAGATTTACATATGTTTGCAAGGAAAGTTGTCCTTAAGAAACTCTATATGAATAAACCTGATATTACTAAACTAGATATGCATGTCAAAAAAACTTTTAGTGACCTTGAATCATTGTTAAAAGCAAATGAAGAAGATGAATCACAAAGTCAGTCATCAATATCTATTGGGTTTAGTAATTTAAAACCTAAATCGAATTATATGCCATCTTTGTCAATGGTATCCAACGTATCTAATTTTGTGAAAATGGTAGAGAAGGATATTAAGAATTTAGATATTAACTGGAGTTCAAAGAATAATTTGAATAAGGAGGAAATAGATGCATTAAATGAGTTGATGACTGACAACAGTATTATAATAAAGCCGTCTGATAAAGGCGGAAATGTGGTGATTCTGAAAAAACAGAATTATATACATGAATGCCTAAGACAACTAAATAATAAAACACAATACGAATCATTGAGAAAAGATCCCACGTTTTCGTATAAAACCATACTTGATAAGATTCTGTTAGATGCATTTAAGGAAGGGATTAGAAACAATAATGAATAAAGATATATGAAAAATTAGTTTCCGGTAATCCCAACTTTTTATACGATTCCCAAGTTGCATAAAAATAACCCCCCCCCCCGGGTAGACCCATCGTGGCAGGGATCAACGGTCTATGTGAGAATGTTGGCAAATATGTTGACTGGTGTTTACGCCCACACCTCTTATCTTTACCATCTTATGTTAAAGATACTAGAGATGTCCTGAAAAAATTGGATAACATTAGTGTTACTACAACCACGATTTTGGTTTATATTGATGCTGAAGCTTTATATTCATGTATCCCACACAGTCTAGGCATAGAAGCATGCAAATATTTTTTATCACAAAGAGGACAGCAATATGAAAAACATACCCAATTTGTACTTAAGTTACTTAGTTTCATGTTAGAACATAATTATTTTTTTATTTGATACATTTTTTTATAGACAACTAATGGGTACAGCCATGGGGGCCTGTTGTGCCCCCACATATGCCTGTCTTTATCTAGGCATGTGGGAAGCAAATACTATTATTGATGTATCAGCACATTATGAACCAATGATTGATCTTTGGACACGTTATATTGATGATGTCCTCCTGCTATGGAATGGTACTGTAGAGGACCTACATACCTTCATGAGAAGTCTTAATGATAACTCCTGTAATTTAAAGTTTACCTATGAGTACAGTGATTGTGAATTAACCTTTCTTGATTTAAAAATTATGAAGAGGTGAAATATTCTTGTCACTGAATCTCACAGGAAACCTACTTCAGCAAATACACTGTTGTTGGCCAGTAGCCATCATCCTAAAAGCCAAATTGAGTCCATCCCTGTGGGGCAGTTTCTTAGGCATCGTAGAAACTGCTCCACATTTGATGGATTCAAGTTTCATGCAGTGGATCAAACCAAAAGATTTATAGCCAGAGGTTACCCAACCAAATGTATCAAGGAAGACTATAAACGAGCCCAAGCATTAGATAGAGAAACCTTACTATACAAGGATAAAGAATGTAAAAAGTCAATAGTAAGATATACTTCAGTCTATAATAATAGATGGCAGGACATTAGAGCTATTTTAAAAAAGCATTGGAATCTCCTTACCCTAGACTCAGAGGTAAAAGAAATTGTAGGTGAATATTCGTCACTTACGGCTAAAAGAGCACCCTCACTTAAAGATAAACTTGTGGCTAGCCACTTTATAAATAAAAATTTAAATGAAAATTGGTTAGCTAAAAAGAAAAAAAGAATGGATCTTTTATATGTAAAAAATGCATTATCTGCAAGTTTATGCTTAAAGGAGATAAAATTGTTAATTTGGAAGGGAGAAGTTTCAGAGTGAAGGGACATATAACATGTAAAAGTAGTGGAGTAATATATCTGGTGACGTGTACTTGTCCCAGATTCTATATAGGTAAAATATATAGAGAATTACATGAAAGGATCAAAGAGCATAGGAGATATATTCTGAATGAGAAAATTAAAACTAGTGGAATTGCTCAACATTTCCAGGAGCATCATCAGCTTAGATACAGATTTAAGATGGATGGGTTTGGAGATAATTGATTTAAAGGATAGAGGTGGAGATATTGATCAGTTATAGTTGAAGGCAGAATGCAAGTGGATTTATAATTTGAATTCTTTAAAACCCAATGTCTTACATGAAGAAATAAATTATGCTCCCTTTCTTAGCTAATAATCTATACTTAAAAACTATTAAAAAAATAACCACTCCATTTATATACCTATATATGCTCTATATGCCCGGATATTAACTTTGTAGATAATTTTAGCTGCAGTAAAGATGTCTGAAAAAATGAATTATATATGGTTGAATACCATCATTGATATTTTCCTTGTTTGAACCGTTATTATTTTTGAATTAAACATTATGTTTTAAATTCCCACTTTCTTGTTGTTTAAAACATGAATTTATATGTTTATATGCACATATTTGAGGTATTAAAAGTTTGTAAAAGACTTTAAAGAATTTATGTGAGCATAGTGAGCAATCTAGTTAATATATTTCACCGGAACCTATTTGAGGATGGATATAAAAGTTACTGAAATGGCAACAATGTTATGACGCTTGAGAAAGCCCTACACTAATCACAAAGGGTGAAACGCGCGTAGCGTGAAAGTCACGCCTCTGTGAGTTGGAGGCGTGGGACGCCAATCTTGGAAAATAATGGCCTGCATTTTACTCATATGCTATAGCCCTTTGGTCCTTGGAACAGGTGAATGCAAGTGGGACATACAGTCTCCTCGATGTGGAGACGGAGGGGCAGCTCTAAACCGCTGAATCTTCATGTACCATGGTCTGGTGAGCGGTATACTATGGTCTGGTGAGCTGTAGGCTGTTTTGCCTTGAAAAACCCGGTCTCTTGATTATTAACATATGGACGCTATGCCGATAGACTGTTTCTGTTCTGTCCGCCTTTGCATTAAGAACTATCTGTGTTTTTCTGCCTGATTCTGACTTTAAACTACACATGCAATAACAAATTTCTGCATAAGACAACTAATAAGAGACTGTGCACTTCTGTCTATATTCCAGCATATCAGCATTGATCCTCGCAAGATAATGGAATTGCTTTTCATATATTTACACCTCAATACACCTGACACTGGGTGTCTATGTTTATAATTCAGCATTCAATTCTTGCTAGAGAGTGGAATTGTTTTTTATACGTTAACAACTTATAACGTTATAGCGCTACATCTTATAACTGCGATTATTATTGTGAAGTCTGATATTAACAATTGTGATTGTGTACTTAAGTTTATTTTTTGCATAACTGTGATATTGCTTTAAACCCATGGGTTAATATATGTTGGGCCTTTGAATAGAATTAATATGGTCTATATTATACCGGTATATTATTTATTATTTTTCTATTTATTTTTTTTAGTTATTTGAACCTATATATATATGCATGATATTGATTAGGACTGTTTAGATGTGATTTAAGTATTTATGATGGATAGACTTAATAAATACTTTCCAATTTCCTGATCTCACCGGGTGGCTCTCTGTGATTTTTTACATAGCAATATCACTTCTGTAAATTGTGTTTATTAATAGTTTGTGCTGGATTAACCCATCTAAAAAAATTTTTAAATTAATTCATATGCATTTATGTGTTTATATGTCTATATGTGTCTGTAAATACATATGTACACATATCATTTCATAAATGTATATATATATATATATATATATATATATCAAATTCCAAGAGAAGTGGATATACTCACAGGGGCTTAGTAAATAAGTATTTTAATCCAACATATAGTAACGTTTCGGGGTCGCCCCCGTCTTCAGACCAAACATTACACACCATTAAAAGCAAGCTTACCTTTCTTTATACCCTCCACCGTGTACTGCTATCCACGCCGCTGTCGGCGCATATGTCTGGAGTCAAACTACTTCTGATTTGAGAAAGATTATTTTCTTCAGGTTTCTGGCACAGCCATGGTGTTGAACATGGCCCCCACATATGCCAATCTATTTTTGTCAGAATTTAAAACTGTGGGTACAAAAACATTTAAAGATGAGAGGATAATCTTCCATAAAAGGTACATAGACAACCTCTTTATCTTATGGCAGGGTACCGAACTATCCGATTGATTCTTGGATATCAATCAGGCCCATCCAACTTTAAAGTTCAAGATAGCCCACAGTAAAGAGATGATTGCATTTCTGGATCTCCAGATTTACAAAAAAGGGGGATAAATTGATGACCACCCTGTACAGAAAGTAAAATGACAAAAATTCCATTCTCCATGCTACCAGTAGCCATCTAGCAGCCCTCAAAAGGGAATTGCCAATATCGCAGATGAAAAGGGTAATAAGGAACAACTCAAAACAAGTCAACATGGAAAACCAACTACAAGAGCTAACCTCACAGTTCCAAAAGAGGGGATACAAAGCCAGAGCTCTAAAAGAGTGCAAAGAAAAAGTCAAGGAAAATACACAAGATTCCCTACTTTAATCAACATCAAGTAAAATAGACAATGAATCTCCAACAATCATTCTAACCTATACCCAGGGGGATGAGAGTATATCGACAATTATCAACAAATACTGGCAAATAGTAGAATCAGATACAACATAACTGTTCAGAGGCGTAATACCCCCTAAAATAGGATACCGGAATGGAAAATCCCTGAGGGATCATCTTATTCTGTCTGACCCCAGAGACTATTATTTATCCAAGTCATGGCTTCACCAAGCCAAGGGCTGCCACAGATGTTTGGGTTGTGTTACCTGTAATAGTTTAACGACTGGTAAATTCTTTAACCACCCGTCTAAAAACAAGAAATTTTACCTAAGGCATTGTGTTACATGCACAACAATGCATATTGTCTACTTGCTGCATTGCCCATGAGGGAAATTTTACATGGGAAAAACAGTTGATACCCTTAGAATGAGAATGGCCAACCATAGGATGGTGATAAGGGTGGCTCTGGAGAAAAAGGAATCAGAACAGCCTGTGGCAAGACACTTCGCTGAAGCAGGACATAAAGTCTCGGACCTGAGAGATACAATAATTGACTATATACCTCCGCCTACAAGAGGAGGTGATAGAGTCAGGACTTTACTTCAATGTGAATCACAATGGATTTACACCCTTGGCACTCTGAGTCCCAGGGGACTCAACACCAATCTGGACTGGCATTGTTTCCTATAATATGGGAGTATTCCGTCAAGAATTAATGAGACTCCAATTCTTACAGTATATATATGGCCCCTGGGCCCATTAATGTTAATTCCTTGTCCATCTCTATTTACATGTCTATTCTCTGAGCCTTTAAGGGCTTACGTATTCAACAGTTACGCTTTAATTGTTGTGCTCTGTTTGTTCTCACCCCCCCCCTGCATTGTTATGAGTGATTGTTGTCATAGCACCAGGGCATGTGTAGTATTTATCTATTCTGCCCATTAGCCTTCACTTTTTGCTAGACTTGCCACCTACCACTTCTTAGGTACTTTCATAATCCGGCCCATGGATAAATTAGTAAGCCCTGGAGATTTTATAGTCTGATAAGAAGTTGCAGATCCCCTCTGTAAATACCATGATCATTCTTAGGTCTGGGATCTTAAATGCTAATATTGACATTTTTCATATTCTTTATTAAATTGTTATCTAGAGTTTTTGTCCTATCGATATATAGCATGTGTTGTTTTTAGATGTATGAATCTGTTTTTCACTTTAGGGGTGGACTCGGCAGGTAGTATGCTGCTTTCCATAGCAATTGTGAGGCGGCGTTAGGTTGCCATGACGATGGGTAAACATAGCGTGTCATCAGAGAGACAGGAACCAGAAGTGTATCATTTTCTTTCAGAATTTGATGTACACATATTGGGATATACATATTTAGACATGTATATGTATATATGTTTATGTTAAAGCCCTTTGCCTGCCTTTTCTTCTAACACCTTTGATCTCATATCTTTGAGCCCTTATAACTTTTTTGTGCAATGTTTTTTATAATAATTTTTTATTAGGTAGTGTTATTATGAGTGTAACTGTATTGTGTAATATATTTTTGATGTGTTTTGTGACACTTTTTTGTTTAACGAAATAGTTAACAAGACCTCCAAGGACGTGCTAACCCGATGAGCATAAACTTCAATTGCGCTTAAATGGACACTGAACCCAATTTTTTTATTTTGGGATTGAGATAGAGCATGCGGTTTTAAGCAACTTTCTAATTTACTCCTATTATCAAATTTTATTCATTCTCTTTGTATCTTTATTTGAAAAGCAAGAATGTAAGTTTAGAAGCCGGCCCATTTTTGGTGAACAACCTGGGTTGTTCTTGCTGATTGTTTGATTAATTTAATAAACAAATGCTGTCCAGGAACTGAACCAAAAAATAGCTTAGATGCCTTCTTTTTTAAACAAACATAGCAAGAGAACGAAAAAAAAAATTGATAATAGGAGTAAATTAGAAAGTTGCTTAAAATTACATGCTCTAGCAGAATCACAAAAGAAAAAAATTGGGTTCAGTGTCCCATTAAGTGATCACGTTTACTTTCAACTTGTAATACGAGCGCAATTTAACTTGTGTGCAAATGAACACGAAAACCCAATATCACTCATGTGCAAACTACATCGCTCCATTTGAAATCTGGCCCCTAATGAGTAAAAAATATAAATAAATATTTAATGTTGATTTTTCATACTTTCACATGTTCTGTAATACACTTGCATTTTCATTTATATAAATTTCACTTTCATTAAAGGGACAGTCTAAACCAGAATTTTTATTGTTTTAAAAGATAGATAATCCCTTTTTTACCCATTCCCTAGTTTTGCATAACCAACACAGTTATATTTATATATTTTTTACCTCTGTGATTATCTTGTATCTAAGCCTCTGCAGATTGCCCCTTTATTTAATTTCTTTGACAGACTTGCAGTTTAGCCAATCAGTGATGGCTCCCAGGTAACTTCAAGTGCATGAGCACAGTGTTATCTATATGAAAAACATGAACTAACACCCTCTAGTGGTGAAAAACCTGTTAAAATGCATTCTTAAGAGGCGGCCTTCAAGGTCTAAGAAATTAGCATATGAACTTCCTAGGTCAAGCTTTCAACTAAGACTACCAAGAGAACAAAGAAAAATTGGTGATAAAAGTAAATTGGAAAATTGTTTAAAATTACATGCCCTATCTGAATCATGAAAGTTTTTTTTGGACTAGACTGTCCCTTTAACCATTTCTTATTTTTCTTTTAAAGTTTAAAAAACTCAGAAATAATGACAAACATTTGCTCACTTTATACATGTACTATTAAATACTTAGCATTGTTTATTTTTTAAAGTAATAAACATAATGTGAAATATAAAGATCATGACCAAAGCCTATGGATATTTTGAATGTTAACAATAGATTTTAAGAATTTCAAACAGTTATTATATTTGATATTGATTATTCACCTTCATTGACCCATTCAGTTTCTCCTGTGTCCATGGCCCCCTCACAGCTTAGCACAGATGCTCAAGTAATCACTTTGGACAGCATCTCCTCCTACCGTTATTAACAAATGGGCCTACTTTGGTCACCACCTGTCCCACGGGCATATCATTCCTGTTTTACATTTTAGCCTTGTCTTCACTCCGGCAGTCATGGAATCTGTGCTTGATGCTTGCAATGGAATTATTGCGCCCTAAGCAGCTGACTGCCTGTCTTATCTCCTCCCAGAGGAGACTATGCTTAAGGCTGAGATTTTTAAGTTGGGAGCCTTCTCCCAATAAGCCTCAACAAAAGCTTGCCCTTTACACCTGCACGGTCAGCAGACACATGCTCTCCCTTCTGTGATTGGGGACCAGCCTTCTCTCCCTGCTCTGTCCTGCAAACTGAAACAGGCTACCTGCATCCCTATTCTTGTCCCTAGACCTATCCATCCTACCCCCTCACTCTCCTCTCCCTATCTCCCCCTTCTCCTCTCGACTACCCTCCCCTCCCTCTTTCCCCCCTCTCTCCAATTTATATAGAGTAAGGTTTCCACTTGTGATGGTGTGCTTTTCAACAAATCCAAGGTCAGTTGGCAGCGTTAATGGAACATTAACTTACGCTGACTCGAAAAGAGTGACTGCACGCATTGCGCAATCTTTTTCTATGGAGAACTGATAGCAAAAGACCCTTAGCTGTTGACAGCTTTGTTAGTTTTCAACTTCATTTTTTACGTCTCAATGGAAATGAGCCAATGGTAAGAGACATATAGGTGCAGTTAGCTTCCAGTAGTACATTACTGCTCCTGAGCCTACCTAGGTTTGTTTTTCAACAAAGGTTACCAAGAAAATAAAGTAAATTTAATAATATAAGTAAAATGGAAAGTTGTTTAAAATTGCATGCTTTGGATCATGAAATACTAATTTTGAATTTACTCTCCTATAATGGCAATGTGGGCTATACAGCTGATTGCAAGTTGTACCACTTTTTCCATAACTCTGCAATGCAATTCCTAGCTTATGTAGGAAGTAGCCAGATGAATTGAGCATGCACAGTTTGTTTAGGTTCTTTACAGAACCAATCATGTGATGCAAAAGTGCTATAGAAATGGTGATTCCGCTAGTCCGCTAGTGTAAAGAAATAAAATGTGTTGGGGGGAGGCAAAACGGTCTGGCTGAAATTATTTATTTGATTTTTGCAAAGATTATAGAATGGGAATTAAAAATAAAGGTATATGAAACCCAACATTTTTCTTTTATGATTCAGACAGAGCTTATAACTGTAAACAACTATCCATTTTAAATTCTATTATCAGATTTTCTTCATTTTCCTGCTATCATTTGTTGAAGGAGCAGCAATACACTACTGGGAGATAGCTGAACAAATCATGTACACCAATGACAAGAGGCATATATGTGCAGCCACCTATTAGCAGCTAGCTCGCAGTAGTGCATTGATAGTCCTGAGCCTACAGAGATGTGCTTTTCAACAATGAGTATCAAAAGAATGAAGCAAATTAGAACATACGAGTTAGTTGGAAAGTTGTTTAAAATTGCATGTTCTATCTGAATCATGAAAGAAAATGTTTGACTTTACTGTCTCTTTAAGATTATTTGAATGTGCACATTACACCGTACTATTCCTCTAATACTGCATGTACCATCACTAATTAATTTATATAAAGAAAATTGGTACAATAACATAACATTTTGAAACAAATTATTTCTTGTAGCAATTTAAAAAAAAAAATCAGATGCATGAATATAAAATTAAATTTATATTAGCCCTTTGGAAATCAAAAATACAATATATTACAGCTATTTCTATGATACAGGGTCCAATGGCACTACCACTTTAAATATTAGGACTTTTACCCTAGAAGCAATTGTGAAATGTCATCACTTTTATTATTTGTATATTTAAGGGTGAAGGTGCTGTGTATCTGAAATGCCATTATTGACTAGAGATCCTAGGGCCCACTACTCAAGAGTAGTGATGTCCCGAACTGTTCGCCCACGAACGGTTCACAGCGAACATAGCTTGTTCGCGTTCGCGTTTGTGGGCGAACACATGGCGATGTTCGATCCGCCCCTATGTGTCATCATTGAGGAAACTTTGACCCTTTATGTCACAGCCGTCTGACACATTAGAGCCAATCAACATCAGACACTCCCTCACAGACCCTCCCAGCTACTCGGAATCCGCCATTTTAGACTCATAACGACCTTGCTTTCTTAATGAGAGGACGTGTTGTGTTTTTGCTCCTGACATTAATAGGAAAAACATAGCTAGGCTAGTGTATTTACAGTCCAGAAGGACTCCACTCATCTCTGCTGCAAGCACAGCACCCCAAAAAGCCCTTTTAGGGCTATATTTTGTGCCGTTTTTTTTTTTTTCGTTTTTTTTTTTAATTAGCATTTGCCTGGCTTTCAGGCTGTGTGTTTAAGGCTCACAGCATATTCTGTGATTACTGCCACCACTGATATCTCCTTAACAACATTAGTTTAAATTTAACTAACCAAAAAATTTAATTATTTTGCTAGTGTAATTTTTTTTCATTTTCTATCAGGCCTGTGTCACACAGCATATACTCTGGTTCATTGCTCTGTGCCAGCCACCAGTGTTAATATCCGTTTATAACATTATTTTAAATGTAAAAAAAAATAAAAAATTATTTTGCTAGTGTAATCTAATTACATTTACTATCAGGCCTGTGTCTGTCAGGCTCACTCAGCATTAATTTTTTTCAGTCTTTTGGTTAATTGGTCTGTGCCAGGCAGCCACCCAGCACTCATATCTTCTTCACCTTAATTTAAATATATAAAAAAAAAAGTTTAAATTTGTTTGATAGTGTAATCTAATATAATTTTCTATCAGGCCTGTGTGTTTTGCTGACATAATACAGAGCCTACTGTGTTTACTTGCTGCCCTCCCTAGTCTACGAGCCACGACTCATATGTGTTTAACCTTTTTTTAATTCCCCCCCCCAAAAAATAATTTAAATAATTTTTCTAGTGTAATCTAATAGTATTTTCTATCAGGCGTGTGTGTATGTGACTTACAGAGCCTACTGTTTTTAATAGCTGCCCTTCCAAGGCTATCAGCCACAACTCATATGTATGTGCTTAACCTTTTTCTTTAAATTCCCCCAAAAAAGTCTTTAAATCATTATGCTAGTGTAATCTAATTTTATTTTCTATCAGGCCTGTGTCTAACTGTCTATCTGACTTACACAGCATACTGTTGTTAATTTCTGCCCTACGTAGCAGCCAGCCAGTGTGACCACTCATATGTGCATTGCACTTCTTAACATAATTTTAATATTAAAATCTAAAATTTTAAAATATTTTGCTAGTGTAATCTAACTTAATTTTCTATCAGGCCTGTGTTTTTGTCACTTACACAGCATACTGTGTTAAATTGCTGCCCTACCTACCATCCACGACTCATATCTGCCAGCCTGTGTGCCAGGCCCAACTAGCCAATTAGTGGCACCAATCATAATTCTTGTAACAGTATATAAAAAAATAAAAATCATAATTTTTTGGACTGCAAATATTCAGTCTCCTAGTGCCATTGAATTGCATTTACCTCCTGCCTGCCAGCCTTTTGTGCCAGGCCGTCTAATCATAATTGTTGTCACAGACAGTATAGTTACTAATTAAAATTAAAACAATTTTGATTGTTGATCTTAATCCTCAGTTTGCTCGTGCCATAGAATTGCACTTTTCTACTGCCTTCCAAGCCTGTGTGCCAGGCCTACTTGAAAAATATTTACACCAATCATATTTGTTGTCACAGTATTCTTAATTAAAAATTAAATTTTTTTGTAATAGTTGTTGTGAATCCTCAGTTTGCTGGTGCCATTGAATTGCACTTTCCTCCTGCCTTGCAGCCTGCTGTGTGCCAGGCCCACCTAGCCAATTATTGCCAGCAATCATATTTCTTTTAATAGTATTGCAAAAATTGTCAATCATCACTGTTTTGACTGTCAGTATTCAGTCTCCTAGTGTCCTTGAATTGCATTTACCTCCTGCCTGCCAGCCTTTTGTGCCAGTCCGTCTTGCCATTTGCCAACTATTTACACCAATCATAATTGTTGTCACAGTATAGTTACTAATTAAAATTAAAAAATTCATTGTTGATCTTAATCCTCAGTTTACTCGTGCCCTAGAATTGCACTTTTCTACTGCCTTCCAAGGCTGTGTGCCAGGCCTACTTGAAAAATATTTACACCAATCATATTTGTTGTCACAGTATTCTTAATAATTAAAAATTTAAATTTTTGGTAATAGTTGTTGTGAATCCTCAGTTTGCTGGTGCCATTGAAATGCACTTTCCTCCTCCTTGCAGCCTGCTGTGTGCCAGGCCCACCTAGCCAATTATTGCCAGCAATCATATTTCTTTTAACAGTATTGCAAAAATTGTCAATCATCACTGTTTTGACTGTCAGTATTCAGTCTCCTAGTGTCCTTGAATTGCATTTACCTCCTGCCTGCCAGCCTTTTGTGCCAGGCCGTCTTGCCAACTATTTACACCAATCATAATTGTTGTCACAGTATAGTTACTAATTAAAATTAAAAAATTCTTGATTGTTGATCTTAATCCTCAGTTTGCTCGTGCCCTAGAATTGCACTTTTCTACTGCCTTCCAAGCCTGTGTGCCAGGCCTACTTGAAAAATATTTACACCAAATCATATTTGTTGTCACAGTATTCTTAATAATTAAAATTTAAAATTTTTGGTAATAGTTGTTGTGAATCCTCAGTTTGCTGGTGCCATTGAATTGCACTTTCCTCCTGCCTTGCAGCCTGCTGTGTGCCAGGCCCACCTAGCCAATTATTGCCAGCAATCATATTTCTTTTAACATTATTGCAAAAATTGTCAATCATCACTGTTTTGACTGTCAGTAATCAGTCTCCTAGTGTCCTTGAATTGCATCTACCTCTTGCCTGCCAGCCTTTTGTGCCAGGCCGTCTTGCCAACTATTTACACCAATCATAATTGTTGTCACAGTATAGTTACTAATTGAAATTAAAAAATTCTTGATTGTTGATCTTAATCCTCAGTTTGCTCGTGCCCTAGAAATGCACTTTTCTACTGCCTTCCAAGCTTGTGTGCCAGGCCTACTTGAAAAATATTTACACCAATCATATTTGTTGTCACAGTATTCTTAATAATTAAAAATTAAAATTTTTGGTAATAGTTGTTGTGAATCCTCAGTTTGCTGGTGCCATTGAATTGCACTATCCTCCTGACTTGCAGCCTGCTGTGTGCTAGGCCCACCTAGCCAATTATTGCCAGCAATCATATTTCTTTTAACAGTATTGCAAAAATTATCAATCATCACTGTTTTGACTGTCATTATTCAGTCTCCTAGTGTCCTTGAATTGCATCTACCTCCTGCCTGCCAGCCTTTTGTGCCAGGCCATCTTGCCAACTATTTACACCAATCATAATTGTTGTCACAGTATAGTTACTAATTAAAATTAAAAAATTCTTGATTGTTGATGATCTTAATCCTCAGTTTGCTCGTGCCCTAGAATTGCACTTTTCTACTGCCTTCCAAGCCTGTGTGCCAGGCCTACTTGAAAAATATTTACACCAATCATATTTGTTGTCACAGTATTCTTAATAATTAAAAATGAAAAATTTTGGTAATAGTTGTTGTGAATCCTCAGTTTGCTGGTGCCATTGAATTGCACTTTCCTCCTGCCTTGCAGCCTGCTGTGTGCCAGGCCCACCTAGCCAATTATTGCCAGCAATCATATTTCTTTTAATAGTATTTCAAAAATTGTCAATCATCACTGTTTTGACTGTCAGTATTCAGTCTCCTAGTGTCCTTGAATTGCATTTACCTCCTGCCTGCCAGCCTTTTGTGCCAGGCCGTCTTGCCAACTATTTACACCAATCATAATTGTTGTCACAGCATAGTTACTAATTAAAATTAAAACATTTTTGATTGTTGATCTTAATCCTCAGTTTGCTCGTGCCATTGAATTGCACTTTTCTACTGCCTGCCAGCCTGTGTGCCAGGCCCAACTATCCAATTAGTGCCAGCAATCATATTTCTTTTAACAGTATTGCAAAATTTGTCAATCATCACTGTTTTGACTGTCAATCTGCAGTCTACTAGTGCCCTTGAATTGCATTTTCCTCCTGCCTGCCTGCCTGTGTTCCAGTCCCAACTAGCCAATTAGTGCCACCAATCATATTTATTGTAACAGTATTGGAATTTTTGTTAATCATAACTGTTTTGACTGTGATTTTTCTCCTAGTGCCATTGAATTGCAGTTTCCTTTCTCCCAGCGTGTGTGCCAGACAGGCCCATTTGCCAACTAGTGCCAAACAATCATATTTGTTGTCACAGTACTTGTAATATTTTAAAAAATTAACAATTTGTGATTTTTAAAACATCTGTCTTTTTTGTTGTTGTCAGTCTCACAGCGTATACTGTGCCCACTTTCACAGTGCCACCACTCAATTGGTGTAATAGTATTGTTAGTGTCCATTTTAAAAAAAATGACAGGCAGAGGCAGGCCACCCCGCAGGTTCCGTGGTCATGGTTGTTGTGCTGTGATTCCTTTAGACTCTACAAATATGCACATTGTTCAGACGCCGGGTGCCAGGGGGGACGCGAAAACTTCTGAGGAGGACCTAGTTGAATGGCTAACACAGAACACCCAATCTTCTTCAGCTTCCACTGCTAGTCCTCCTAACCTTGACGCACCATCTAAGTCCAGCTGTGCTTTGGGCAGGTCTCAAGTGACCAGTGCCACTCCCCCGCCTGTCGCCACCACCAACACTAGCACCACAGCCGCTTCACTTGATCTGTCACAGGAGTTATTGACACATCATTTGGAAGAAATGAGTGATGCGCAACCATCATTGACAGAGGATGTAGATAATAGTGATCAGTCTCAGTCAGGCAGCATTACCGACATGGAGGTACGTTGTGATGATGATGATGATGTTGTACCCGCTGCTGCTTCCTTTCTTGATGTTTCAGATACAAGTGAAGCGGTTGATGATGATGTGTCGGTGGATGTCACGTAGGTGCCTGCTAGAAGATAAGAAGAAGAGGGGGAAAGTTCAGATGGGGAGACAGAGAGGAGGAGGAGGAGGAGGAGGAGGAGACAATTTGGAAGCATGGGGAGGTCGTCTCAAGGAGCTAGTGGCACAGTCAGACAGCATGCATCGTCACCAGGGGTCAGCCAGACAGCATGCCGACGCCCATCAACGCATGCTGTTGCCACCACCAGAATGCCGTCATCGCAGAGCTCAGCAGTGTGGCATTTTTTTTGTGTGTCTGCCTCTGACAACAGCGATGCCATTTGCAACCTGTGCCAAAAGAAACTGAGTCATGGGAAGTCCAACAGCCACCTAGGTACAACTGCTTTGCGAAGGCACATGGTCTCCCATCACAAACGCCGATGTGAAGAACACATGAGTAGAAGCAGCACACAAAGTGAAAGCTGCCCTCCTCCTCCTGCTCCAGCATCTTCAGCCACGTAAACCAGTGCTGTCCTCCTTTCCCCCTCTCAACCATCCTCCACTTAGTCTCTCTTACGTAGCAGTTCCTGGTCATCTGCCCACAGTCAGGTGTCTGTCAAGGACATGTTTGAGCATAAGAAGCCAATTTCTCAAAGTCACCCCCTTGCCCGGTGTCTGACAGCTGGCTTGTCTGAACTCTTAGCCCGCCAGCTTTTACCATACAAGCTGGTGGAGTCTGATGCTTTCAAAAAATTTGTATCTATTGGGAAGGTACCTGGGCAGTGGAAGGTACCTGGCAGAAATTTCTTTTCACAAAAGGCAATCCCAAACCTGTACTCTGTTGTTCAAAAGGAAGTTATGGCATGTCTGGAACACAGCGTTGGGGCAAGGGTCCATATGACCACGGATAGCTGGTCTGCAAAGCATGGTCAGGGCAGGTATATCACCTACACTGCGCATTTGGTAAACCTGCTGACTTCTGACAAGCATGGAATGCGTGGCTCTGCAGAAGAGTTGGAGACACCGCCACAACTTGCAGGCAGGCCTGCTGCTACCTCCTCTACTCCTCCTACTCCATCCTCTTCCATAACCTCTTCCTCGGCTGAGTCCTCTTCAACTTCTGCGTCTTGCTCCACATCTATGGTACCCCCCCAGCTCCCCAGGTACTATGCTACATCCCGGGTACAGCAGTGTCACGCCGTCTTGGGGTTGACTTGCCTGAAAGCGGAGAGTCACACCGCACCAGCACTCCTGACCGCCCTGAACGCACAGGTGGATCAGTGGCTGACTCCGCACCAACTGGAGATTGGCAAGGTTGTTTCTGACAATGGAAGTAATTTGGTGGCGGCATTGAAATTGGGCAAGTTGACACATGTGCCGTGCATGGCACATGTGTGTAATCTAATTGTACAACGATTTGTCCATAAGTACCCAGGCTTACAGGACGTCCTGAAGCAGGCCAGGAAGGTGTGTGGCCATTTCAGGTGTTCCTACATGGCCATGGCGCACTTGTACGATATCCAGCTTCGAAACAACCTGCCAGTGAGGCACTTGATTTGCGACAGCCCGACACGGTGGAATTCAACACTCCTAATGTTTGACCGCCTGCTACAACAAGAAAAAGCTGTTAATGAGTATTTGTATGACCGGGGTGCTAGGCCAGCCTCTGGGGAGCTGGGGATATTTTTTCCAAATTACTGGACGCTCATGCGCAATGCCTGTAGGCTCATGCGTCCTTTTGAGGAGGTGACAAACCTTGTCAGTCGCACCAAAGGCACCATCAGCGACATCATACCATTTGTTTTCTTCCTGGAGCGTGCCCTGCGAAGAGTGCTGGATCAGGCAGTAGATGAGCATGAAGAGGAAGAGTTGTGGTGTCCATCACCCCCACAAACAGCCGAATCAGCATCGCTTGCTGGACCTGCGGCAACGCAGGAAGAGGATTGTGAGGAATAGGAGTCAGAGGAGGAATGTGGCTTTGAGGAGGAGGAGGAGGAGGAGGAGGAAGACCGAGCACAACAGGCATCCCAGGGTGCTCGTTGTTGTCACCTCTCTGGTACCCGTGGTGTTGTACGTGGCTGGGGGGAAGAAGATACCATCAGTGAGATCAGTGAGGAGGAGGAACGGGACATGATTAGCTCAGCATCCAACCTTGGTCAAATGGGTTTCATGCTGTCGTGCCTGTTGAGGGACCCTCGTATAAAAAAGCTGAAGGAGAACGACCTGTACTGGGTGTCCACGCTCCTCGACCCCCGGTATAAGCATAAAGTGCCTGAAATTTTACCAAATTCCCGCAAGTCGGAAAGGATGGAGCATTTTAAGAATAAATTAAAAACTATGCTTTACACAGCGTATAAGGGTTATGTCACAGCACCACGGGAATGTAACAGGGGAAGAGATGAAATTAATCCTCCTCCTCCTCCCACGACCACGGCGGCAAGGACAGGACGATTTCCTGACGTCTTGTTGATGGAGGACATGCATACCTTTTTAACTCCCATGCACCATCAGAGACTTTCGGGATCTAGCCTTAGAGAAAAACTCAACCGACAGGTAGCAGACTACCTAGCTTTAACTGCGGATCTCGACACTCTCAGGAGTGATGGACCCCTTGACTACTGGGTGTGCAGGCTGGACTTGTGGCCTGAGCTATCCCAATTTGCAATGGAACTTATGGCCTGCCCTGCTTCAAGTGTCCTGTCCGAAAGGACTTTCAGTGCAGCAGGAGGTTTTGTCACTGAGAAGAGAAGTCGCCTAGGTCAAAAAAGACTTGACTATCTCACTTTTATAAAAATGAATGAGGGCTGGATCCCGAAGGGACTGACATAGGACAATACATTTGAATAAAAAAGGCCTGATGATGAGATGAGCTGGCTTGGGCTACAACTGGTACACAGGCTGGCCTTTTTTTTTGTTATAAAGCCGGAGGACTTGCTTGACATATCCGCCAACAACTAGTGTTCAAGCCACAAGCTTTTAGGGCACTTTATAAATGTTTTACAAACATCAATTTTTCTGGCTGCTGCTACAGCAGTTGCTACAACAATATCCAAATTTTTCAGTCATTTGTACATTCCTAATTTTTCTGGCCTCTGCTGCAGCTCTGTGGGTACAAAACTCAAATAAAAAAAATAAGGCACATAACACTAGTGATTAAACTGTTACGAATAGTACAACTTAGCACACCACTCATATCTGGTGGACCATTAAATTTAACGCAAAATACCACAAATTTGAAGGAGGAGGACCGACCAAGCATCTTTATCCATCTCTTGGTTGCTCTAAATTATCTCCGTGTTCCATCTATGCCATACCTGTACTCTATTGTGCAAAAGGGTGGCATATGTGGTGTTTCATGCTGTTGTGCCTGTTGCGGGTCGTGGCCCATGGTATAAAAAGGCTGAAGTGTACTGGGTGTCCAATCAATGTTTTTTTCTATTTCCTGGGTCATATAAATGATCTCTGGGATTCTAAAATCAATGCCTTAACTGTAATCAATTGTTCACAAGGATGCCATATGTCCTCTTTCATGCTGTTGTTTCTGTTGAGGCTCCGGGAGCCTCTTATAAAAAGGCCTAAGGATAAAGAAGTGTGCTGGGTGTCCAATCAATGTTTTTTTTTATTTCACAGTTGCAAAAAAATTATCTATGGCTTTCTAAAATCTATGCCTTACCTGTCATCTATTGTTCAAAAGGATGCCATATGTCCTCTTTCCTGCTGTTGTTTTTGTTGGGGGTCCGGAACACTAAAAAGGCCGAAGGAGAACGACCTGTACTGTACTGGGTGTCCAATCATGTTTTTGTTTTCTATTTCACGGTTCATAATAAATATCGCTGTGTAACTAAAATCAATGCCATACCTGTACTCTGTTGTTCACAAGGATGGCATATGTGGTGTTTCATTCTGTTGTGGTTGTTGAGGGTCGTGGCCATGGGACAGCGTATAAAACGGCTGAAGGAGAACAACCTGTACAGCCTTGCTCCTCTTTTTAGGCAGGCCAGCTCTTTGCATACATGCCCACAGACTCTGTAACGCATGCCTCTTTTAGGGAGAGGTGCAGCCATAATGCAGGGTCAGAACCTCTGCCTGCAACTGTTATACTCGATTTTGCAAAAGGAAGTAACCTTACCATGGTTCCCTGCACGCACGTATTGTTATATTTTGGTGAGGGTAATCATGATGGCCATGTAGACCACCACCGAGAGTCCTGGAAGTCACAGGGATGAGATGAAAGTGCTAAGAATAGTACAACTTGAAACAACAGAGTTAGCTGTGGGTGTTAGTGCAAGACCCCTTGGCTTTTTTTTTGGCTTTGGGTGCGGCTAATCATGCAGGCCATATAGAGCTGCCACCATTCGGTGTTGTATCAGGTATTAAACTAATAAGAACAGTACTACCAAAATACAGCCAATGAAGGGCCTTATGAAGACTGAGCCAAGGTTGGATTGTAGTATTTGGTTAGGTTAATCATGATGGTCATGTAGACCACCACCGAGAGTCCTGGAAGTAACAGGGATGATGAGATGAAAGTGCTAAGAATAGTACTACTTGAAACAACCGAGTTAGCCATGGGTGTTAATCCAAGACCGCTTGGCTTTATTTTTGTTTTGGGTGTGGCTAATCATGCAGGCCATATAGAGCTGTCACCATTCGGTGTTGTATCAGCTATTTAACTAATAAGAACAGAACTACAAAAATACAACCAATGAAGGGCCTTATGAAGACTGAGCCAAGGTTGGATTGTAGTATTTGGTTAGGCTAATCATGATGGTCATGTAGACCACCACCGAGAGTCCTGGAAGTAACAGGGATGATGAGATGAAAGTGCTAAGAATAGTACTACTTGAAACAACCGAGTTATCCATGAGTGTTAATCCAAGACCGCTTGGATTTATTTTTGTTTTGGGTGCGGCTAATCATGCAGGCCATATAGAGCTGCCACCATTCGGTGTTGTGTCAGCTATAAAAATAATAAGAACTGTACTATCAAAATACAGCCAATGAAGGGCCTATGAAGACTGAGCAAAGGTTGGATTGTAGTATTTTGTTCGGCTAATCATGATGGCCATGTAGACCACCCGTAATAGGGATGAAAGTGCTAAGAATAGTACTAATTGAAACAACCGAGTTAGCCATGGGTGTTAGTCTAAAACCACTCTGCTTTTTTTTGGGTTTGGGTGCAGCTAATCATGAAGGCCAGATAGACCTGCCACCATTTGGTGTTGTAACAGGTATTAAACTGCAAAGAACAGTACTACTTAACACAACCTACTTACCATGGGTCCCAGAGCATATGTTTGGTTATTATATTTTGTAAGGGTAATCATGCAGGCCATATAGACCTCAACCGATAGGGTGAGTATGAGTAACAGCTATTAAAATGCTAAGGACATTACTAATTAACACAACATAGTTACCATTGATCACAGACCAAGAGCAGATGTCTTATTATTATATTTTGTATGGGTAATCATCCAGGCTGTATAGAGCTCACCAAATAGGGGGAGTTACAGAGATTAAAGTGCTAAGAATGGTAGTACTTAAAACACAACCTAGTTAAAATGGGTACCAGACCGCATGTCTTATTATTATATTTTTTCAGGGTAATCAGGCAGGCCATATAGACCACCCCCGATGGGGGGGTAACAGGGATTAAAGTGCTAAGAAAAGTACTAATTAACACAAGCTAGTTATCATGGGTCCAACACCGTGTGTCTTGATGTTATACTTTGTCAGGGTAATCATGCAGGCCATATAGACGTCCCTTGATAGGGGGAGTAACAGGGATTACAGTTATAAGAATAGAACTACTTAAACACAACCTAATTACCATGGGTCCAAGACCAGATGTTTTATTATTATACTTTGTCTGGCTAATCATGCAGGCCATATAGAGCTCCAACAAAAGGGGGGGTAAGAGGGATTCAAGTGATAAGAAAAGTTTTACTTAACACAACAAAATTACCATGGGTCTCAGACCGCGTATCTTGTTGTTATACTTTGTCAGGGTAATCATAACCGCCATATAGACCTCCACCAATAGGGGGAGTTACAGCGCTGAAAGTGCGAAGAATAGTACTACTTAACACAACCTAGTTGGGTCCAAGAACGCATGTTTAATTATTAGACTTTATCAGGGTAATTATATATCTAACAAATTTATCTATTTCTCTTCTATCGATTCTATCTAACTATCAATCTATGTATATCTATCTATCTATCTATCTATCCTATCTATCAATCTATCTTCTGTCCGGGATGTTTTGAGACAGCCGCTTGTGTTTCTGACAAATTTGAAGTAGGAGGACAGAACAATCAGCAACTTCCATCTCCCCGGTTCCACAAATGAAGGCCATATAGACCTCATCTGATAGGGGGAGTAACAGGTTGTAGTAAAATGTTAAGAATATTACTACTTAACACACCACGGGTCACAGACCACATGTCTTATTGTTATACTCTGTCAGGGAAATTATATATATTTCAAATCAATTTATTTATATATCAAATCGATCGAACTATCAAACGTATCGATCAAATGTAGATTGCATCTATTGATCGATGTAATTCGTATCTATAAAATTTATATTACATATTTTGGTTGATAGACAAGAAGGGAGACAATGGCACTACTCAATTTGTTAATGTGTTTTTTACGTTCCCCTACTAATTCATACAGTGGTGAGTATACTTGGTATTTGTATACTCCAATGTAATATGTCTGTTAGGGATAGGTGCTTGTACCTATGGACATCCTTTGCAGAAAATCAGTAAGAAACTGAAAAAAGGGTACAAATGTAGCACTCAGTGAACGTGTTTGTGTAACACAGGAGATGAAGAAAACATTAAAATGTAACTTTTATTAGATCAAGTTAAAAACAGGGGATTTACAAACATTTTTAAAAAAAATGAAAATTTGGATCCACTACCTATTCACCAGATAATATCACTACTGGCTAATAGAGACACACACCCACGTTAGGTTAATGTGTGGTCTCCTTATAAATCAAATGACAAGGCTGTCCCTTGGTATATTATTCTGAGTAAAGATAGTCTCTGATTAGAGTGAGTTTAAATAAATACTCTAGTCTGCACAACCTGACTCAATGAGTTGTGATTTTGGATGAATACTGTATTACCCACAATACTATAAAGAGTAAGAGATCTTGTGAACTCTTTATTATTACCTGTTAATACCACACAAAATTAAACTTGAGTTTCCTAAAGTATTGTGGTGAGGAGTCAGTTTGTTAAACTCTAATATTGGGTTGCCTATTGTTACCGTTTTTTATCCTTGATGAATATCTAGGTTACCTTTTATTACTGTTTTTATCATCACTGATGAATATCTAAATCAATGGTGGTAAATATTGTACTACCTACGATACTGTAAAAAGTAAGGAGTCCGATAAGCTCTTTGTTTTACCTGTTAATACCGTGATAGATTATACTTTGGTTTCCATGAGTATTATTATAAAGAGTTTACCAATAAACTCCAACAGTAAGTTACCTCATTTAAACCGTTTATTGAATATCATTATTTAGTATCCAGGTTCAAGGAGATCAAGTCTTTGTATAAATATTGCCTTATAGGTACCACTTGTAATACCGTGAATAAAGTAAATCTTATCTATAAATATTGCCTTATAGATACCACTTGTAATACCGTAGATAAAGTAAACCTTATCTTTTTACCACCATTGCTTTATAAATATCTTGGGTAATATATGGATCATATGAGTAATTAAAGTTTATAATATAGCTTGTATGGCTAGATAGCTTACACTAGACACCGCTAATGCGGCAAACAAGATTTTTATGAGTAATTAAAGTTTATAATATAGCTTGTATGGCTAGATAGCTTACACTAGACACCGCTAATGCGGCAAACAAGATTTTTATACCATTATTGCGTTGTCATTAAATAAGGTAGTGAGTCAACAAATTAAATTAAAAACAACAGATAGGGAAGAACGGGGGGACGCCACTGACGCGTTTCGCCGTGGTGGCTGTATCAAAGGGAATGGTTGTTGTCATTCGTATCTATAAAATGTATATTGCATCTTTGATTCGATAACATTCATATCTATCAAATGTATATTGCATCTATTGATCGATGTAATTCGTATCGATCGAATGTATATTGCATCTATTGAGCTATGTACAGTGTATCGATCATATGTATATTGCATCGATTGAGCTATGTTATCTATGTATCTATCTATCAAATCTATCTATCTATCTCGTGGTTGTGCAAGTGGACTGTTTACGGTTGATTGCGGTGCGTAACACTTGGAGTTTGCTCTGTCACTGTGATGCGGCCGTAACCATTACACTACCTGATAGATACGACATCATAACTGATGTTTTAAAGCACGTTATTGCAAACAATTTGGGAATGTTAGTTGATTTAGGCCCATTATGGGTTAAAAGCAGACTCTGCATAAACTATGTAATTTTCTATGGGAGTTTTGCCAGGAATCCCCCTCCAGCATGCCACAGTCCAGGTGTTAGTACCCTTGAAACAACTTTTCCATCACTATTGTGGCCAGAAAGAGTCCTTGTAGGTTTTAAAGTTCGCCTGACTATTGAAAATTTTAGGTTCACGACATCACTACTCAAGAGTGCTATTAAAGGGACATAATACTCATATGCTAAATCACTTGAAACTGATGCAGTATAACTGTAAAAAGCTTACAGGAAAATATCACCTGAGCATCTCTATGTAAAAAAGGAAGATATTTTACCTCACAATTTCCTCAGCTCAGCAGAGTAAGTTTTGTGTAAAAAGTTATACTCAGCTGCAGCCCAGCTGCAGATAAAAAAAAATAAAAAAATGAAGAAATGAACAGCAGCCAATCAGCATCATAAGTGCTGAGGTCATGGACTCTTTTACTGTGATCTCATGAGATTTCACTTAACTCTCATGAGATTTCATAGCAAACTTCCTTTAAACTGAATAGGGAAATAAGATGAGAGTGCACGTAAGCTCGCCCTTTCCGCTGTCCTGGGACAGACATACTAATATGCTGCTTAGAAATCCTTTACAATGGGATGTGGCTACTGAGAAACTTTTGAGGTAAAATATATTTCTATTTTACATAGAGATGTTCAGGTGATATTTTCTAGACAGCTTTTTACAGCTATGCTGCATCACTTTCAAGTGTTTAAACATTTGGGTATTATGGCCCTTTAAGTGTGTCCTTCATAGTGGCCCAAGGACTTCTAGACAAATATTACAGCTATTGTTTTGCTTTGTTTTGCATCCCCTCTCTGCTCAACCCAATAAGGAACAGATAAAAAAGCTCCAGCACAAATTAGTCGCTGAAATCTGGAAATAAGCAGAGCACAACCAGATTCAAGAGTAGAATATCGGTATAGAGCAAATCACGCTATACAAACGCACTTACAGTGTAAAAAACTATTTATTGCATG
Organism: Bombina bombina; assembly: GCF_027579735.1. Lineage (NCBI taxonomy): Eukaryota > Metazoa > Chordata > Amphibia > Anura > Bombinatoridae > Bombina > Bombina bombina. The sequence continues at coordinate 537,757,198 of NC_069504.1, read as the reverse complement.
TAGAATAAAATGTAGAACAAATACTTTCAAACACTATATGAAACAGCACAATCCCGTGGAAGCGTAGAATCTCTCTGTGGTAAGTGTTCTACTGTCAGCACTACTCAGAGCTGCAATGTCGGCTCTTGTACATTCAACAGTGTGTATCCGATGCAGGATGGTAATTCAATTTCCTTGATCCAGGGAGGGTGTGTACTATGTGACACGGCTACGGGTGCTCATTCAGTTCAATATACCTCAACGCATTTTAACTGCTAAACGTGCGTTCTTTGTCAAGAGGAATTGTGATCTAAGTAACTGGTGGCATGTGATGCTCTTTAAATGTCCACATAATCAATCTCATTGGTGCAACCTACCTCGGCACCTAACATGGTTACATCAGTTTACTGCTTTAAAGTCCTATTAGTCAACAGAGAGATTTCATGCTACGAAGAGGCAGACAATGAATTAAAAATGTCAAACAATAAATTAAAATAAAATGACAACAATTCATTCGATAAGTACAATCATAATATGCAATACAATTACATAATAGAAAAATAAATTGCTAGTGCAATTTCATGACTGTAAGTAAAAATACAATAAATATTGGGACAAAATATTAAAAACAACTAGAATAGAACCTTTGGTTGTGTGACCTTGGCACTTAGAAATTTCATAATACATTATAAACAATAAATAATGGCATATACCATCTATTTTACAAAAATGATGTCCAAACTACACTGCATGTATGTGGTCATAAAATACATATTAAAGTTTCTAAAAAGCCCAATTGTATCTTAACTTAATTAATATTATTACAAAAAATCCCCATAGCTATAAATCAAATGTACTTTATATATTAATATTAAAATAAAAAATAAATATTATTGTACTTTTAAATTTAAATAACAAAGATCCTTTCCTCTGCAATAGTCATTTTGAGCTAAAAGCTAGTTACAAGGGGCCTTAAAACTCAAAGGATACATTTCATCACATAAAAGCGGCCAAGTCTAGGTCCACATTTAGACCCATGGGATGCAAACAGTTTAATTTATGTGTTCAGAAGGTCTCCTGTTTCCTGAGGGTTAGTAATCTATTCTTTTTACTAGGAGGAATCCAGTCAATAATTTGTATTTTTAAAGTTCTGGAGTCACTGCCATGGCAATCTCTAAAATGTACAGGTACACTATATTTATCTAGTTTTGATTTTATATCGTACAGGTGCTCAGAAAATCTACGCTTTATTTTCCTTTTCGTGCGACCTATATATATCAGATCACATCCGTATTTTAAAAGGTACACTACATGTGTGAAGTCACAAGTGCAACAACATTTAATGTTAAATGTTGCAGTGTGATTGCTATTAAAAAAAATTGGATCCACATTTATATGCTTGCACATTGCACAGTTATTCTTACCACAATTATAAGTACCCACTTTTAGGCTTAACCAATTACTCAGAGAAGTCTTTTCTTTCTTGAACGGTCTCAGTTTGCTAGGGGCCAATAGAGTTTTTAGGTTTTTCCCTTTTTTGAATGTTATTAGTGGGTTTTCGGTAAGGTTGGGTGCAAGAATAGGTTCTAACTTCAAAATTCCCCAATGTTTTTTAAAAACATCTTTAATGATTTTATTGCCCTCATCATACGTGGTTACATATCTGACTATTTCACTTTTATTTGTGGGATCTTGATCCTTTTACTAATAGGGTCCTTTTTCAATAATGTATCTCTGTCTTGATCCAATGCCCTGAGACAGGACTCTTTTATATTTTTCTCATTGTACCCCTTTTCCCTAAAATTCCTAGTCATAATATCTGCTTCGCTATTGAAATCTTCCAAGGAGGTACAATTTCTTCTGGGCCTGAGACTTTGACCATATGACCATTTTCCTTCCATTTCTTGTGATGGGCACTCCTATAATTGATGTAGCTTTTCCTATCTGTGGGTTTCCTAAAGTCAATAGCAATGTTGCAGGAAGAAAAACACAATTTTGAATGTTAACTTCCAAGCTTCACAGCATCATTTCAAGTATTCCTTGAAGATACCCTTAGTTATGTTGTTTTCTTTCATACAGGTGGTGAGAGTCCATGATCAATTACTCCTGGGAATTACTCTTTTCTGCCACTAGGAGGAGGCAAAGATCCCCAAACCGCAAGAGCTCTATAAACCCCGCCCCCCCCCACCTCACTGGTAAATTAGTCATGTCTTTGCCTCTGCTGGAGGAAGGTGAAGAATGAAGAAGTGCATGTTATTTTTCAGTAAGAGGGGTTCTCAGACTGAGTTGAGTCCCATTTCCCTTCAGAGTGTAATGTTTGTTGGAGGGTTCTATTGGGAGTATGGGCAGTGACACATTTTTCACATTACGGTCACAGGGTCCTGTCCTTTGCCTCCTCCTTTTGGGTAATTGTTATACTCCTATTCCATATCCTCTGCTGATATCTTTCAGCACTGGTTTGGCTTTCTGCTGGTTTGTTCCTATAGGTAAGTAGTGTTGTTATATCCAATATAGGCACTATATTAGCCAGATAGGTTATTTAATTTTATATATATATATATATATATATATATATATATATATATATATATATATATATATATATATATAATATATTGAGAGAGAATAAAGCAGATCTCAGTGCTAGGAGATGTAATATGCAGGCCTATTTGTCTATATTCCCATATATCCACATATATAGTAGTATGTGTGTATATATATATATATATATATATATATATATGTGTGTGTGTGTGTGTGCGTATATTCACATTATATTAGCATATTAGAACATGATGATTAAAAAGGAGATGTTTAATCTGCTAGTCCTGCATAGTGCTGAATGGATAGTCCTTGGAGCAGTGATTTGTAATTACAGTCCACAGTACTGGTTCCTATGTGCCTATGAACTCAGCAGCTCATATGATATGGATCTATCCTCTTCACAGTGAGGTCCCTCCCAGGATGTCTGAAAAAGTGTAAGGGAAGACAAGCGCACGAGAGGCACTCCTAGTTTAATATGTCTTAAAAATGATGCACTTCACTTGTTCCCACCTCATCCGCTATGAGGTATTGGTACAGCTCATTGTTATAGATGGTGTCTTTTTAATATCAACCCTCATCCTCCAGTGAGCCCAGTTCTTCCTGGATCTTTCTATATAGTTATAGTGATCTGGCAGCGTACCGCAGTACAAACACTTCCAATTTTTCAGATGGTTGAAAAAAGCTGCTGTTATTATAACAGTGCAGGGGCTGATAATGTAATAACACTAAATTGGCATGTGCAAAATAAGTGTTTAATAATGAAACAAATAGTGTGGAAATTATACACAAAATACAAAGTTAAAATCCAAAAGCGGATACACTCTCCACTTGCGGAGGTACACTCTAAAACCAAGAGGTTCAGTAACCCCGTAAGCAAAATTAGGAGCATAAGCCAAACCAGTCATGGATTCTAATTTGCTCCGTGTGTATAAAATTTGTAAATATTTAGAGCGTGAAGGCACGTGAGCGTGACCTTAGGTTTCAAGCATTTGCTACCTGGCAATTTTCTTGTCATAAGCCCCTATTCACCATCTTTGTTCTTGGCAAGAACAAAATTTTTACACATTACTGAGGTTATATGTCTATACAGGTAATATATAATATTTAATATTATGTTTCACCTATCCCTTGTATTAAACATATGTCAGGGGTTAGTGCTAGGTTTTTTTTAAGGGTTTATTGGGTGGGTTTTATTTTTAGAGTAGGGTTTTGGGCAATGTAAAAGAGCTAAATGCCCTTTTAAGGGCAATGCCCATCCAAATGCCCTTTCAGGGCAATGGTTAGCTTAGGTTTTTATTTGTGGGGTTTGGTTGTGTGAATGGTAGGTTTTACTGTTTGGGGGGTTGTTTGTATTTTTTTTTTACAGGTAAAAGAGCTGATTTCTTTGGGGCAATGCCCTGCAAAAGGCCCTTTTAAGGGCTATTGGCAACTAAGTGTAGGCTAGGTTTTTTTTTATTTTGGCGGAGCTTTTTTATTTTTATAGAGCTATTAGATTAGGTGTAATTCGTTTTTATTTTGGATAATTTCGTTTTTTATTTTGTGTAATTTAGTGGGGTTTTTTTTGTAATTTAGATAATTGTGATGAATTACATTCTTTTATTTTATTGTAATGTTAGTTTTTAGTGTAAGGCAGGTTAGGTTTTATTTTACAGGTAACTTTGTATTTATTTTAACTAGGTAGTTAGTAAATAGTTAATAACTGTTTACTAACAAGTAGTGTTTTGCTTATCGATAACTGTGCTTTGTTAAAAGGGTTAAGCACGGGCGTGGTGCATATTATAGCCACAACAGAGGAGTGTTTTCTGGACAGTTACTAACAAGTCTACCTAGTTAAAATAAATACAAACTTACCTGTGCAATAAAAATAAAACATAAGCTAGCTACAATGTAACTATTAGATATTTTGTAGCTAGCTAAGGTTTTATTTTACAGGTATGTATGTATTTAGTTTTAAATAGGTTATTTAGGTAATAATTGTAAGTTTTATTTAGATTTATTTTAATTATATTTAAGTTAGGGGGTGTTAGGGTTAGGGTTACGTTAGGGTTAGGGTTAGGCTTAGGGTTATGTTAGGGTTAGGTTTAGGGGTTAATATATTTATGTAGTGATGCGGGAGGGCTGCGTTTAGGGGTTAATAGGTTTATTATAGTGGCAGTGTGGGCGGACGGCAGATTAGGGTTTAATAATATTTAAATAGTGTTTTTGATGCGGGAGGGCATGGTTTAGGGGTTAATAAGTTTATTATAGTGGCTACGATGTTGAGGTGCGGCGGAATAGGGGTTAATACATTTTTTAAGTGGCGGCAATGTCTGAAGCGGCAGATTAGAGTTTAATAACTTTATTAAAGTGTTTGCAATGCTGGAGGGCCTCGGTTTTGGGGTTAATAGGTAGTTTATGGGTGTTAGTGTACTTTTTAACAATTTAGTTATGAGTTTTATACTACAGCTTTGTAACGTAAAACTCATAACTACTGACTTTAGATGGCGGTACAGATCTTGTTGGTTATAGGGTGTACCGCTCACTTTTTGGCCTCCCAGGCAAACTCGTAATACCAGCGATATGAAAGTCCCATTGAAAAATGACTTTTTAAAAAGTGCGGTACTGACGTTGCGTGACGGACAAAAAGGTGTGCGGTACCTATACCTGCAAGACTTGTAATAGCGGCGTTAGGGAAAAAGCAGCATTATGAAGTAACTATGCTTTTTCACTCATAATGCCAAACTTGTAATCTAGCTGTATGGGAGGGATAGTTCCTCTTCTGTTGTTGGAATAGGGGATACTATTGTATTAAAATCTCTTCATTGTGCCATAGAAGGAAGGCATTTTCAGGCCAGTTTTGAACCTAAAATCTGTGAACAAGTTTGTCAGAGTTCCTACTTTCAAAATGGAAACTATTCAAACTATTCTGCCTTTTGTTCAGAAAAGTCAGTTTATGTCCATAATATATTTATATATTTAAGGATACTTACCTTCATGCTCCAATTCACAGGGAACATTATCAGTTTCTAAGGTGTGCCTTTCTAAACAAACATTTTCAGTCTGTTGCTTAATCATTTGGTCTGACTACAGCTCCCAGAATATTTTCGAAGTTTCTGGGTACCCTTTTGTCTATAATCAGAACTCAGGGCATTGTGGTGTTTCTTTACCTGGACAATATCTTTGTTCATGCTCGATATTTACATTTAGCAGAATCTCACACCAGCAAACTGTTGTTGTTTCTTAAAAAAACATGGTTGGAGAATCAATTTTCCAAAACGTTCTCTGATTCCTCATATGTGAATTATTTTTATGGGAGTTCATATAGATCCAGTTTCCATGAGTCTATTCAGTCTCTTTCTTTTCCCTCAGTCACTCTTTGCATGGAGGTATTAGGTCTCATGATTCCTACTTCAGACGCTATTTCATTTGCTTGTTTTCTCGTGAGGCCTCTTCAGCTCTATATGATTCAGAAATGGTGCAGGGATCATATTCAGCTGTCTCAAAAGATCTATCTAGATCATAGAACAAGTCAGTCCCTGTTTGGTGGCGTAATCATCAGATAATTATGCAGTGGGCTTCTTTGCTCATCCTATTTGGGCTGTGATCACTACAGATGGGTACTCTTTTTCTCAGTCATCAGTCAACGCATCCAGGGGAGTGGCCTCTTCATCTGGATGTTTTTTCAAAAAATATTTGAACTTTAGTGTCTCCCACATATATATATCGGATGGCATCTCTGTTAAACTACAAACTTTTCAGATACTGTGCAAGGTCTAGGGACCATCAGACAGAGTTTGTTGATCCTCTGGTAGCTCCATGGCTGTTTCAGCTGGCCTATGTTTTTCCTCCTCTGGTTCTTCTTCCCAGAGGGATTTCCAATATCAGGCAAGATAAATCATCATTAATTCTCATTACTCTGACTTGTTCTCACATGGTCTGGTATGCAGATCTGGGTTAAGATGTCCAGTTGCCCTCCATGGCCAATTCCTCTGCGCCCAGACCTTCTGCGTTAAGGTCTGTTTTTCCATCAGGGTCTCAAATCTCTAAGCTTGATGGCATGGATAGTTCTGTAGTTCTGAGTCAGAGAGGATTTTCTAATTCTGTTATTGAAACTTTCATACAGGCCTGTAACTATGAAGATTTATCATAAGGCCTGGAGGGCCTTTATTTCTTAGTGTATTGATCCTAGGATTTTGCATGATGGTTTAGATAAAGGTTTATCTGCCAGCACTTAGAAAGGTCAGGTATCTGCTCTTTTAGTTTTGTTCCACAAGAAGATTGCTAATCTTCCTGACATACATGGTTTTGTTCATACTTTGGGTAGAATTAAACCTGTTATTAAGCTAATTTATCTTGGATGTTGTAAGAGCCTTGAAGTACGATGTAGATGCTACTAAGGATTTCAGATAAATTTCTAGTTTGTTTGTTCACTTTTTTGGTTCCAGGAGGGGGCATCTTCTGCTGGGTTTTTGGCTTCTTAGTTGAAACTTATGATTCACAAGGCTTACTTGGAGGTGGGACAGCCTCCATCTAAATGGATTACTGCCCAATCTACCAGATCATTTGCCACTTCTTGGGCTTTTAAGAATAAGGTTTCTGTTGAACAAAATTGCAAGGCAGCTACTTGGTCTTCTTTGCATACTTTTCATATTCAACCATGTTGATGTTTTTGCTTCTTCTGAAACAGCCTATGGTAGTAAAGTCCTTCATAGCAGTTGTCTCGGGTTAATTTTGATTTTGCCTGTGAGTCATTTTAATTGCATGAACAAAAGAAAATATCTACCCTGTTTTTTCTTTTTATCCTGCCCTTATTTCTCATTACTCATGGATGCCACTGCTTGGGTATCAGTTCCCAGGAGTAATGGATCATGGACTCTCACCAACTGTAGGAAATAAAACATAATTTATTCTTACCTGATAAATTAATTACTTTCATTGTGGTGAGAGCACACAAAACCCTACCCTGTTTTTTTGGTGTTGGTTTATTTTTGAGCACATCTTTTTTCCCTGCTCCTATTATTTTGTCCTTATTACGTTTCCTACCTTTTTTGCTTGGCTATATATCAGATTACTTTACCAGTGAGGGGGGAGGGTTTTTTATAGAGCTCTTGAGGTTTGGGAATCATTTTTTTAAAAAGGCCTATGATAATTTCAACCAGGGCACTGCCTAAAAAACGCCTAGATTACGAGTTTTTCGCTATAGAGGGTGCGAAACGAATGCAACAAAAGTTGCGTTATTTCACCCTCCTTAGCGCTGCCATTACAAGTTTCTGAAAAGCCGCATTGTGCGTGCAATATGGTGGCGATAAGCTCCATACCGCACAAAATCCAAGGTCTGAGAATACGTGGTTATGCACGCTTTCCCCATAGACATCAATGGGGAGAGAGTGTTAGAAAAAAACACCTGAAGCGCGGAATGAAAAGCTCTGTAACGCAGTCCCATTGATGTCTATAGGGAAAAAAAAGTTACGTTTAAACATAACACCCTGACATAAACCCCAAGTCTACACACCCTTAATATGCTGCCCCTGACATCGCCAACACCTAAATAAAGTTATTAACCCCTAATCTGTCGCTCTCTACATCGCTGCCACTAATAAAAATTATTAACCCCTATTCCACCGCTCCCTGACATCGCCACCACTATCATAAAGTTATTAACCCCTTTTCCCCTGCACCCCAACATCGCCAACTTTATAATAAAGCTATTAACCCCTATTCCGCCGCTCCCCGACATCGCCGCCACTAAATAAAGTTATTAACCCCTAAACCTCTGGCCTCCCACATCACCACCACTAAATAAACCTATTAACCCCTAACCGCCAGCCCCTCACATCGCAAAAAAACTAAATTAAACTATTAACCCCTAAACCTAACAACTCCCTAACTTTATATTAAAATTACAATATCCCTATCTTAAAATGAATAAAAACTTACCTGTGAAATCAAAAAAACCTAAGTTTAAACTAACAACCTAACATAACTATTATACTTAACTATTACACTTAAATTAAACTACCAATTAACTAACACTACTAAAAATAAATTACCAATAGCCCTTAAAATGGCCTTTTGTAGGGCATTGCCCTAAATAAATCATCTCTTTTACTTGTAAAAAAATACAAAGACCCCCAACAGTAAAATCCACCACCCAACTAACCCCCCCCAAAAAATCCTAACTCTAACAAAAATCTAAGCTACCCATTGCCCTGAAAAGGGCATAAGTATGGGCATTGCCCTTAAAAGGGCATTCAGCTCTTTTGCATTGCCATGAAATGGTCATTCAGCGCTTTTTAAAAAGCCCAAATTCTATTGGCTATTCAAATCAGCCAATACAATTTCAGTAGCTCTCATCCTATTGGCTGATTTGAACAACCAATAGGATTTCAGAATCTCTCATCCTATTGGCTGATTTGAATTTCAAGAATCAAATTAGCCAATAGGAATGGAAGGGACGCCATTTTGAAAAGGCTCCCTTGCATTGAAGATCCAGTGTACGGCAGTGACCGTATGAAGAGGACGCTGCGCACCAGATGTCTTCAAGGATGGATCCTCTCCACGCCGCCGGGATGAAGATAGAAGATGCCGCCTGGATGAAGATAGAAGACTCCGCCTGGATGAAGATTTCTCGCCGCCTGGATGAGGATGGATGTCTGGACTTCAGAAACTGTGAGTGGATCTTCGGGGGTTAGTGTTAGGTTTTTTAAACTTTTTTGGGGTGGGTTTTTCTTTAGATTAGGGTTTGGGATTTTTTTAAAAGAGCTGAATGTCCTTTTCAGGGCAGTGTAAAAGAACTGAATGCCCTTTTTAGGGCAATGGGTATCTAAGGTTTTTGTTAGAGTTAGGTTTTTTATTTTGGGGGGTTGGTTGGGTGGTGGGTTTTACTGTTGGAGGGTCTTTGTATTTTTTTTACAGGTAAAAGAGCTGATTTCTTTAGGGCAATGCCCTACAAAAGGCCCTTTTAAAGGCTATTGGTAGTTTATTGTAGGCTAGGGTTTTTTTTATTTTTGGGGGGCTTTTTTTATTTTTATAGGGCTATTAGATTAGGTGTAATTGTTTTTATTTTAGGTCATTTTGTTTGTTATTTTTCGTAATTTAGTGGTTGTTAGTTTAAACTTATTTTTTTTTTTAATTTCCCAGGTAAGTTTTTATTTATTTTAAGATAGGGATATGGTAATTTTAATTTAAAGTTAGGGGGTGATAGGTTTAGGGGTTAATAGCTTTATTTATTAGTGGCCATGTGGGGGGCTGGTGGTTTAGTTGTTAATCGGTTTATTTAGTAGTGGCGATGTGGGGGGCTAGCGGTTTAGGGGCTAATATTTTAGATAGTGGCGGGGATGTGGGTGGGTGGCAGATTTGGGGTTAATAATTTTTAAATAGTGTTTGCGATGCAGGAGGGCCTTGGTTTAGGGGCTAATAGGTAGTTTATGGGTGTTAGTGTACTTTGTAACAGTTTAGTTATTGAGTTTTGTTAAACATTTTTGTGGCGCAAAACTCATAACTACTGCTCTCAGATTGCGGAATGGATCATGTCAGTATAGGCTGTAACGCAAGCCTTTTAGCCTAACCGCAAAACTTGTAATACCGGCACTATGGAAATCCCCCACATAAACGTCATTTTTTGAGTGCGGGATTGACGTTGCGTTACAGGCTAAAATGCTTGCGGGAAAAGCTATACTGACACGACTCGTTACTGTTTCTATGCTGTAATGGCAATTTTTTCAGCGTTAAAACCATAACGCAAAACTCGTAATCTAGGTGAAAGCCCTTTTCAGGGCAATTTTTAGATTGGGGGCGCGATCCGATATCGATCGCAGTTTGCGGCGCAAGCGAGGGAACCGGCGTCGCCCGCAGTTTCAGCTCGCAACTCAATACACCTACACTATCAATAAATTTAATAAACTACTAACATCTATCTAAAAATACAATTAAATTAACTAAACTAAATTACAAAAACAAACAAACACTAAATTACAAAAAATAAAAAAAAAGATTACAAGATATTTAAGCTAATTACACCTATTCTAAGCCCCCTAATAAAATAATAAACCCCCAAAATAAAAAAAATTCCCTGCCCTATTCTAAATTCAACAAATTTCAAAGCTCTTTACCTTACCAGCCCTTAAAAGGGCCTTTTGTGGGGCATGCCCCAAAGAATTCAGCTCTTTTGCATACAAGAAATACAATACCCCCCCCCCATTACAACCCACCACCCACATACCCCTATTCTAAACCCACCCAAACCCCCCTTAAAAAAGCCTAACACTACCCCCCTGAAGATCTCCCTACCTTGTCTTCACCACACCGGGCCGAACTCCTGATCCGATCCGGGCGATGTCGTCCTCCAAGCGGCAAAGAAGAATTCTTCCTCCGGCGACGTCTTCCTCCAAGCGGCAGCAAAGTCTTCATTCTTCCGGCGGCATCTTCAATCTTCTTTCTTCGCTCCGCCGCCGCGGAGCATCCATCCCGGCCGACTGCTAAACTTGGAATGAGGTACCTTTAAATGACGTCATCCAAGATGGCGTCCGCCGAATTCCGATTGGCTGATAGGATTCTATCAGCCAATCGGAATTAAGTTAAAAAAATCTGATTGGCTGATTGAATCAGCCAATCAGATTCAAGTTCAATCCGATTGGCTGATCCAATCAGCCAATCAGATTGAGCTCGCATTCTATTGGCTGTTCTGGCGTCGCCGGCTTTTGCGGGCGACGATTTTTATCGGATCGACCCCTGGGTTTTTAAAGATAGGTTTTTTTATTTGAGGGGTTAGTTTAGTTTTAATATATATTTTTTTAGGGTGACTTTTTTAGGGTACGTGTAGGATAGTGCTTTTACTGTTTGTTTGTTTTTTTGGTACATTTTTTACTGGTAGTGAATTTTTTATTTTTTGTAAATTAAGTGGTCTTAAGTTAGGAGTCTTTTAGGGGTTTGCTGTTAGGGCGTTTATAGAGTAGTATAGTGGTTTAGGGGTTAAGTAGTGTAGGGCTTATTTGGGATATGGGTAATTGTGCTTTAGGTGTTAGGTAGTGTAGGTATTATTACGGGGTTAAGTAGTGTTGTGGTTATTGCAGTTTAGGAGTTAATAGTGGTAATAGTGTTGTGGGGTTGTTGGTCGGGTGGGGTGGATTAGTGGTTAATAGTGTAACAGGGTAATTTGTGATGGGGGATGTGGCAGATTAGGGGTTAATAGTGTAGCAGGGTAGTTTGCGATGGGGAATGGGGCATATTAGGGGTTAATAATGTAGAGAAGTTAAACGAGTAGGGTAATGTTTCGGTTTAGGGGTTATTAGAGTAGGGGGCTTATTGCAATGTACAAGTATATGTGTTAGTTTTTTTTTTTACTTTGCTGCTCCATTGTGCACGTCTGGTTTTGCTCGAGCACAACATTTTTACTTTCAACTTCTAATACCAGCACTACATGAAGTTAATGTTTATACAGGAGGGGTTATTAATGCTCCACTCGTATCCTAGCCCTTATTATTTTGAGTATGCATAAAAACGAACACAGTTTCTGTTATATAGCATTTTTGCACTCTGTATGTGTGACCTTAAAATTGGCAACATTTAAAGAAGAAATGTGGATATCTTGATTAAATAATTCAATATTTTATGTTAATATAAGCATTAATATTTCTTTATGCTCTTCTTTCAGTTTTTAATTTTAAATCACAACTAATATCATATATGAGCTCGTAAAAAAATTCACATCAGCATACTTTAATTGCATGCATTAGCTTTGCCCCTAGCAATCACTGGGCTTTTGCTTCATAAACTGCTACCACTAATGTAAATTTTCTTTTTATTTAAAAGTGTTAAATGAATCTTTGCAGCGGAGAGAAGAGGGAATTAGTTATACAGTAGCTTCGGTATGGCTGCAGGGTTTGCAGTACATGGTGTGTATGCTGATGAGTGTCTGTGAATAACTGTGTGTATATGTGTCTGTGTATGTGCTTGTGTGTGTATATGTGTGCACGTGTGTGTCTGTGTATGTGCTTGTGTGTGTGTGTATGTGTGCACGTGTGTGTCTGTGTATGTGCTTGTGTGTGTATATGTGTCTATGTATGTGCTTGTGTGTGTATATGTGTGCACGTGTGTGTCTGTGTATGTGCTTGTGTGTGTGTATGTGTGCACGTGTGTGTCTGTGTATGTGCTTGTGTGTGTATATGTGTCTGTGTATGTGCTTGTGTGTGTATATGTGTGCACGTGTGTGTGTATGTGCTTGTGTGTGTGTATGTGTGCATGTGTGTGTCTGTGTATGTGCTTGTGTGTGTATATGAGTGCACGTGTGTGTCTGTGTATGTGCCTGTGTGTGTATATGTGTTTGTGTATGTGCTTGTGTGTGTATATGTGTGCACGTGTGTGTCTGTGTATGTACTTGTGTGTGTATATGTGTCTGTGTATGTGCTTGTGTGTGTATATGTGTGCACGTGTGTGTCTGTGTATGTGCTTGTGTGTGTGTATGTGTGCACGTGTGTGTGTGCTTGTGTGTGTATATGTGTGCACGTGCGTGTCTGTGTATGTGCTTGTGTGTGTATATGTGTGCACGTGTGTGTGTGTGTATGTGTGCACGTGTGTGTCTGTGTATGTGCTTGTGTGTGTATATGTGTGCACGTGGGTGTCTGTGTATGTGCTTGTGTGTGTATGTGTGCACGTGTGTGTCTTTGTATGTGCTTGTGTGTGTGTATGTGTGCACGTGTGTGTCTGTGTATGTGCTTGTGTGTGTATATGTGTGCACGTGTGCATGTGTGTGTGTGTGTGTGTCCAAAAGGCACTAGAGGACAAAAAAATACTTCATTCTGTATGTCACCTCATTGCAGCTATTTTGTTAATAGCTGAGCACCTCTCCCTCTTTGTTTTGTATACAATTTTTTTCTCAGAGATGTTGTCTCCATAAGGTTTAAGAAGGCAACTAAGGGATAGATTACAAGTGGAGTGCTAAATTATTATGCGCCTGCAAACTGGCAAATTTGCCCGTTTGCAGGCGTGCAATAATTAGCCAGCCATTACAGGTGGGAGTGGGGTTGTTAGAAAAAAAAACAACAACACTGCAGTCTATGGGAACTGTGTGTTCCCAGTAAATATATATGTATATAGTCATATACATATATATCTAAAATAATGCTGCCAACGCTGCGCTACTTACCCCTTCCCTGCACAATGTTCTGATGGCATCTCTGATGGAATCAGAATGAGACTCCCATTGGAGCCGATAGAAGCACGCTCTCGTGAGCGCAATGCTTCCGTGCCATGTGAACGCGAGGTCACTTTGCATTGCACCTAACTTGTAATACCAGCAAACATTAGCGTGCACTGGTATTACAAAGTGAAGCACAAATATCGCTTCAGCAAAAGCAATTTATTGCGCTCCACTTATAATCTGGCCCTATATATGTACCCCTTGCCTACTTTACCGTCAATTGATTTAGCTTCACCTCCTCTCATAAATCTCAAATATGACAAAACATATTTCTGGGGTTAGCATTAAAAATTCTTAACCCATAGGAAAACTACCTTATATTTTAAGGCTGGATTATCATTCTGGATCGGAATAGACTGATATAAAATAAGAAGGTTTTCTTTTAGAACATAAGCTTTTAAGCATGTCATTTTAAATTAAATTCTATTTTTGTTCTCTTGGTATCCCTTGTTGAAAAGGCATTGGCACATATCCTACACTAGAGGGAGCTAGCAGGGGATTGGTGCCTGCACACATTTTTCTCTTGTGATTGGCTAACTAGATGAGTTCAGCTAGCTTCTAGTAGTGTAATGCTGTTCCTTCAGCAAAGGATAACAAGATAATAAAGCAAATTTAATAATAGAAGTACATTTGAAAGCTGTTTAAAATTGTATGTTTTTTTCCAAATCATGAAAGAAAATTTTGGGGTTCCTTGCCCCTTTAAAAGGATAATGCCAAAATCTTCCCAAACAAGTAGATAATTTCAGATTCTGGACTATATCATTGAAAGTTTTATAATTGTAATAGATTGGAAAATAGTTACATATTCCCCATAAACATGTGTATCATATGATATTATTAAATGACTCCATTTACATTTTCTCCATTAATATGTTGTTGCTTAAAGAATCACTAACTAGATAGAGAATGCAATTTGAAACAACTTTCCAAATCTTTTCCATTATCACAATGTGCACAATCTTTCTATATGTACACTTTCTGAGGTACCAGCACCTACTGAGCAAGTTGAAAAATTCACAGTATATACATTTATGCATTTTGTGATTAGCTGATGGCTGTCACATGATACTTTAGCCATTTTTTTAACTACCTGACATTTTTCAGAAAAAAATAAATTGTTATTAGAGATGTGCATTTGGATCCTTAGTGAGGATTGGAATTCTGAGGTAAGCTGCCACTTGTGCTGTTCGACTCTTTTCAGAGCCAGATTCATTCTTGTAAAAGATCTGGATTTGCACAGATCTTAGTGTGGTGATCTTTCAAAAGAATACATCTGGCACCGAAAAGACCCGAATAGCATGAGCGGCCACCTACTTCTATTGATTATGTCATTCTTCTATGTTTAATGGTTCTTTAAATGAAAGTTTCATATTAGGTTCAATTTACTTAAAATTCACAGTAAAAAACTCTTTCCTTTATCGTGTCTATATCTTTATCTGTTAACAAACAGCACTGTTTGCAGACTACATATTGTAAATAATTCCTTTCTCTTCACTTTATGTAATAACTATGCGATAAGCCTACCCAGAGGGCAGTCTATTTAAAAAAAACTACAAAACCCAAAGTACAAATTTCAGAAAATAAAAAATGTAAAATTACAGAAAAAAAAACAAAGCTATCCAAAATAAAAAAAAATTAAACCTAAACTAATACCGCTATAAAAAATCCCCCCAAAAATAAAACACTTAAAAGGGCTTTTGTGGGACATTGCCCTAAGTTAAACATCTCTTTTACCAAAACAAATTGCCAATTATCTCCTAACAGTAAAACCCCCACCCACCAAACCCCCCAAAATAAAACATCCTAACACTAAAGAAAACAACTAAATTACACATTGCCTCTAAAGAGGCATTTTATGGGCAGCTCTTTTACTGCCCAAAAACCCTAATCTAAAAAAAAAAAAGCCACCTCAAAAAATAAAAAATAAGTCTAAGACTAAGCCCCAAATAGGTACTCACCGGTCCTGAAGTCCAGAAGAGAAGGTTTTCTTCCAGGCGGCTCCATCATCTTCTATCTTCATCCGGAACGAAAGCGGCACGGAGCGGAGGTGCAGAGCTGTCTTCCCCGATGCATGGATCCTCAAGTGGCGGTCCTCACCGGTGGTGGTCCTCAACAGCAGCGGTCCTCAACTGTGGCAGTCCTCTGCGACGTGGAGGCTCCTCTTCATCTGATGTCTATCGTACACTGGAGATTGAATGCAAGGTACCGCATTCAATTTGGGGTACTTTGCATTGCTATTGGCTGAAATTTTGAAATCAGCCAAAAGGATTAGAGCTACTGAAATCCTATTGGCTGTTCAAATCAGCTAATAAGATTTCAGTAACTCTCATCCTATTGGCTGATTTCAAAATTTCAGCCAATAGGAATGCAAGGTACCCCAATAAATATGAGGTACCTTGCATTCAATCTTCAGTGTGCGATGGATGATCGCATGAAAAAGGAGCCTCCAGCGCAGCCACTGAAAACCACCGCTGAGGACCGCTGCTGAGGATCCGTGCATCAGGGAAGCCAGCTCCGCACCTCCGCTCCGCATCGCCTTTGCTCCGGATGAAGATAGATGATGGAGCCGCCTGGAAGAAGACCTCTGTCGGACTTCAGGAACGGTGAGTACCAATTTGGGGCATAGTTTTAGGATATCTATTTTATTTTTAAGATTAGGGATTTAATGGGCTGAAAAAGAGCTGAATGCACTTTTAAGGGCAATGCCCATAAAAATGCCCTTTTAGGGGCAATGGGTAGTTTAGGTTTTTTCAGTGTAAGTTTTTTTTATTTTGGGGTTTTGGTAGATGGGGGCTTTTACTGTTAGGGGGGACTTAGTATTTCCTAAACTTAAAAGAGCTATTTAACTTAGGGCAATGCCCTACAAAAGGCCCTTTTAAGGGCTATTGGTAGTTTAGATTAGGGGGTGTTTTTATTTTGGGAGGGCTTTTTTATTTTCATAGGGATTAGGTTTAAATTTTTTTTTTATTTTTCATAGTTTTGTTTATTTTTTCTGTAATTTTAGAGTTGTATTTTATGTAATTTTAGATTATTTTTTTGTAATTAATGTTAGGTTTTATTATTTTATGTGTACCTTAGTATTGGGGTTAATTTAGAGGGTGTTAGGTTAGGGGGCTTAGTAATTAAATTAGTTATTTGCATTGTGGGGGTTTGGTGGTTTAGGGATTAATTAGGTTAATTAGGTCTATTGTGATGTGGGGGGTTGGCGGTTTAGGAGTTAATAGGTTAATTAGGTTTATTGCGATGTGGGGGTTTGTTGGTTTAGGGGTTAATAGGTTAACTAGGTTTATTGCGATGTGGGGGTTTTGTTGGTTTAGGGGTTAATAGGGTAATTAGGTTTATTGCAACATGGGGGGTTGGCGGTTTAGGGGTTAATATTTTAATTATGTTATTTGCGAATTAGGGGTTATTATTTTGCGATGTGGGGCTTGGTGGTTTCATTGTTTGTTAATGCTTCATGTGGGAGGTTAGGTTTTTTTTGTTATTCGTTTTCATTGTATCGTGCGTGCGGTTGCTTTTTTTTTTTTTTTTAAGGCTTCATTGCCTACGCTGCATCCAGGTGGATTCTTTTGAGGATGCGTGCAACATTCCTTTGAGGATGCGTGCACAACTGGCGACACCGAGGGACGCATTACAAATGCATTATAGTAGATGGGTAATGTGTATTATAAAAAAGAAAAAGTATATTTATTGTTAAATAATTTGTGGGACTGTTTTGCCTTTGCCTGGCTGTTAGAAGACTGATAATGTAAAAAAAAAGGTAAATAACTCAAGATATCAGGATGTGACCTTTAATTTTGTATATTCATCTTAAACCCAGGTACTTGCTAATTGTCGGCGAGAGAGGTTTTAAAGTGCCTATGTAAGTGATATTTTGCAAGCTCTGCAAATATAACTGTAGTATTCTATACAGAACCTAATATACTGCATCTACCTCAGCATTCAAAGATTTGAATGTGAATTGTGAGCATATTATATAGATGTCTATGGACAGATTCATATTTCTAAATGAATGAGATTTATATAGCATTTTATTTATCTTTTTGCTTAATTACCATAGCATTTACAATCATATAAGAAACAGCTGGTGTGCAGAATGCACATGGAAATTAAACGAGAGGCTTATATATAATATACAAAACCTTTTTTGTTGCAGTTTTCATAGTTTAGTGAAAAAGCTAGGCAATTTGTTTCAAACACATAGCTTATGAATTGTGGAATAGGCTATGGGTAAGCCTTCACTTGAAAATCAAGGCACGCATCTTTCCTTCATTAAGTACAGCTACAATAAGCACAGCATTAACTGACTAATGCACGGCGGAATGCCAAGTGCAGTCTAATCAGACTGGATTCCAATTTTCTAGAAGAGATGAACCAGTGACTTTATGTTGCCCTCATCAAGAAATACTGATATTGTCATCAAAGCTTAGTAACTCTACGCTTCCTATATTAGATTCTAAGCTATCTATTTTGTTTCCTAAATCAGCAAAAGGTTTTCATGTTCAATTCTACATTTACTTCCTTGTTAAAGAACAATAATTGCTGTGCAGTCTGCAGGAAACTCTCGAGATAGCTAAGGCGAGTATCATTTTTGTTCAACTAGGCCAGATCATTTGTTGAAATTCAATTAACAAAAGTGCAGGTGCACATAGCTAAACGTTGCATGTGAGAAAATGGTGATAATAAAGAAATTCAATTAATCCATCACTTTTCCTTGTTGCAAGCAAAGTAAATATTAAAAATAGTCTTGCATATTTTAGCAAGTTCTCTGGTTTTAAAAAAAAAGCATGATTGTCTCATTCTGTTGCCTGAAGTGATTCAGTGTAAGAAGGCTTTTTTTTTTTTACTGTTGTACAAGTTGAATATTCAAAGCATCCTGCAACCTTTTCCTATGTATTGAGTTAATGAAGGAAAAGTGCATTTAGTTGGGTTTAATTGAGGATGACTGAGTGAGCGTGAAGTTCCTCTGATTTGCTTCATTCAGATTTCACAATTATAGAGGCAACTTTACAGCCAAAGCTTTTCTCCTTTGTGAATTGTGCATTTCGGAGACCGACAGTTAGTCAGGGGATTTCATGCTTCTGCAAATATCTCAGTCTCTGCAAATAAGAAGCCAGACAAATAATCCTCTTTTTTTTTGCCAATATACCATTACATTTTTGCCAAATGGCACCATATTGCAACAACCTCATTTAAAACTGTCTTATCAATGGATTTGAAACTCACAAGGTAATTGTAGCAATTTGTCACTTTATACTGCAGCATCCCTAGAGGTAACATAGCAGATGTATTTTCAACAAACAAGAATCATATCGCTTGTGTACAGTACAGAAGATCTGTGCAAGGTTGGCCTTACCTAATCTTAATGTAATGGCAATAACTGCTACAAGATTTTAGGAATTCATATCATGTTTATATCCTGTTTATTTCTTCAGAAGAGCTAAAGGGTAGGGTTACACTTTAGCTCATTTGAAGAAAATTTGGTAATTTTCTTTTGTTGCTAATAGTCTTAATTATTTTGTGTAAGGTTTCAGTTTCATTTGGGTTTTCTGTTTGATTTTTCCATTATTTGGGGTTGTTTTTATTTGCTTTTATAAATTGTATTAGAAAACTTGCATGTGATTTAAAAGGAATATTGCAGTGAGTACTGCTATTTAAAAATAATAATTTCATTCTTCTCTTTTTTCTTCAGTTCCGAGAAGCATTTTGCAGCTTCCCTTTTGTCAGTTTATTCTTTATGTTTTTAACTGATGTCCATATATATGTGGTGTGAACATACATTATGGTTCATTCATGTGTAGTAGGAGGAAGATAAAAAGCATCCCTCTTCTCTTAATATGCGTAATAATATGCCTGCTCAGTTAATTGTTTTATCTATTAAATGACTTTATTAGAAAAACAGAGCCAAATAGAGCTTGATAAACATTAATGTATATATTCATTCCTTATGGGCTCACTTAATTGCTTAAAGGGATAGTAAGCACCAACAATGTTACTGTTTAAAAAGATAGATAATCCCTGTATCTTCCATTACTCAGTTCTGCATAACCAACACAGTTATAGAAATATACTTTTTTCCTCTGTGATTACCTTGTATCTAAGCTTCTGCTGACTGCCTCCTTATGTCCGATCCTTTGACAGACTTGCATTTCAGGCAATTAGTGCTGATTCTTAAATAACTTCACGTGCATGAGCACAATATTATCTATATGAGACACATGAACTAACGGTCTCTAGCTGTGAAAAACTGTCAAATGCATTTAACTAAGAGGCGGCCTTCAAGGGCTTAAAAAATTAGCATATGAGCCTACCTAGTATTAGCCTTCAACTAAGAATAACAAGAGGACAAAGCAAATTTGATGATAAAAGTAAATTAGAAAGATATTTAAAATGGCACGCCCTATCTAATCATGAATGTTTAATTTGGACTTTACTATCCCTTTAAAGAGATAGGAAAATAAAAAATAAACTTGCATGATTCACATAGAACATTTTAAGACACTTATAAATTCAGGTCTATTTTCAAATGTGCTTCATTCTATTTATATCCCTTGTTTTAAAAGAAAAAAACACATATGAATACATTAGTGGGAGTTATCTGTTGATTGGTGCCTGCACACATTTGTCTCTTGTGATTGGCTAACTAGATGTGTTCAGCTAGCTGCCAGTAGTGCAATGCTGTTCTTTCAGCAAAGGATAACAAGGGAATGAAGCAAATTTTATAATAGAAGTCATGAAAGAAAATGTTGGGAGTTTCCTGTCTCTATAAAGGAAGCCTACAATGTGTAGGCTTCCTTTAAAGAGACAGATTGCTGGCTTCTGTCTAAGGGCCTGATATTCAAAACCTACATTACAATACAAGGCGTAAAAAATACCAAAGATTTTGTGTGATCTCTCTTCATGCATGCAAGGTTTTGAATATCAAGTCTTAAGTAATCACAAACAGAGCAACCCCTAAATCCAATCGTGTACACCTTAAAGGGACATAAAACCCATTTTTTTTTCTTTCATGATTCAGATAGAGCATACAATTTTAAACAACTTTCCAATTTACTTCTGTTATCAAATTTTCTTTGTTTTCTTGTTATCCTTTTTTGAAAAGCTGGAATGTAAGCTCATGAGTGTGCACGTGTCTACTGCACTATATGGCAGCAGTTTTGCAATTATGTTATACATTAGCAAGAGCACTAGATGGCAGCACTATTTCCTGTCATGTAGTGCTTCAGGCATGTGCACGCTACCTACCTAGGTATCCCTTCAAAAAAGAATAACATGAGAATGAAACAAATTTGGTAAATTGGAAACTTTTTAAAAATTGTATTCTCTATCTAAATAATGAAAGACAATGTTTGGGTTTACTGTCCCTTTTAAGATAAAAAAAAGGCCAGGAAGTCTGTGGGTAGGGTTAAAAGATTAATGCAGGTTTATGAGAAAGGTGTCAATAACCTATCCAGCTCTAGAAAGGATGATTTACTTAAAGGGACAGTAAAGTAAAAAAAAAAAACTTTCATGATTTAAATAGGGTAATTTTAAACAACTTTCCAATTTACATTTATTACCAATTTTGCTTTGTTCTCTTGGTATTCTTAGTTGAAAGCTAAATCTAGGAGGTTCATATGCTAATTTCTTAGACCTTGAAGACTGCCTCTAATCTGAAAGCATTTTGTCAGTTTTTCACCACTAGAGGGCGTTAGTTCATGTGTTTTATATAGATAATTGAGCTCAGGCAACTGAAGCTCCTAGGAGTCAGCACTGATTGGCTAAAAATGCAAGTTTGTCAAAAGAACTGAAATAAGAGGGCAGTTTGCAGAGGCATAGAAACAAGGTAATCACAGAGGTAAAAAGTATATTATTATAACTGTGTTGGTTGTGCAAAATTGGGGAATGGGTAATAAAGGGATTATCTACCTTTTTAAGCAACAAAAATTCTGGTGTTTACTGTCCCTTTAACAAAACAAATAGAAACATGCTGTTACAAATGTTTTTATTTTAAATGTATTTTCTTCCTTTTTTAATTTATTCTTTTAAGGCATAAGCGTGTTTATTCACAAGCTTAGCTTGCAGCAGCAGTGTGTATCCTTTGTGGCTTATAAGCATAATTTAATGACCTAATAAACAATAATAGCAGTTCTAAAATGATACAAAATAGTGCTAATAAGATACATTCTGATATATACTAATGTTTTATAAAAAGCTTTTAAAACAATTTTTCTGCAAAATTGGTCAATCTATGGGAATGACAGATTTTTAAAATATATTTGAAAGTATAAGTTGTTTACAATGTATAATTTAACATTTTATATTACTATCTCAAAGGGCCCCATTTAATTAATCTGTGAATGCAGTTTCGGAGCCAGAGTATTTTGTGCAAGCAAGCCTGAAATGCTTGTTATGTAGCTGTGGTTTTAAAGGAGCAGTAAACAGTGTTTACTATCCATTTATGAGTCCATCTACTTAGCAATGTATAGGGTATATATGGGGTGTGTACACTGTAAATGTTCATATGCAAATGGTCCTCAAAGATACCCATATACGTCTTTGAGGACCATTTGCATGGTCTCCCTCTATCTCTCCCAGCGCTATGCACAAAATAAGTGACTGGGAACACACACAAAAAATAAAGTTACTAAGTAACTCACCACTTGTAGATTGTGTGCTCAGGTCTCCATAGACTTCGCTTCAGCAACCCCTTCCACCTTGTTTTGGTGCAGCATCAACCTCTTAACACATTTTCTCACTGTTGCACAAGTGCCTGGATTGCTGATTCCTGTCTCTGGTAATCGCTATACAAATTCAGCATTTTGTAGCGTCCTTTCTGTCTAAGCCTTGGAATAAGGCAGCAGCCGAAACCAGTCAGCCATCTATTATGTCTGTTTTTTACCCTTAGGGTTTGAATACCCTGTATAATAGCAATTTTTGAATAAAGTTTATTGTTTTACCCTAACCACGGTGCTCCTAGAAACTTTCTTTTTGGATTTTTGCATCTACTTAGGCCTAGATTTGGAGTTTGGCGTTAGCAGTGAAAACCAGCGTTAGAGGCTCCTAACGCTGGTTTTAGGCTACCGCCGGTATTTGGAGTCACTCAAAATAGGGTCTAACGCTCACTTTTCAGCCACGACTTTTCCATACCGCAGATCCCCTTACGTAAATTGCGTATCCTATCTTTTCAATGGGATCTTTCTAACTCCGGTATTTAGAGTCGTGTCTGAAGTGAGCGTTAGACATCTAACGACAAAACTCCAGCCGCAGGAAAAAAGTCAGTAGTTAAGAGCTTTCTGGGCTAATGCCGGTTTATAAAGCTCTTGACTACTGTGCTCTAAAGTACACTAACACCCATAAACTACCTATGTACCCCTAAACCGAGGTCCCCCCACATCGCCGCAACTCGATTCAATTTTTTTAACCCCTAATCTGCCGACCGCCACCTACGTTATACTTATGTACCCCTAATCTGCTGCCCCTAACACCGCCGACCCCTGTATTATATTTATTAACCCCTAACCTGCCCCCCACAACGTCGCCACCAGCTACCTACACTTATTAACCCCTAATCTGCCGACCGCAAAGCGCTGCCACCTACGTTATCCTTATGTACCCCTAATCTGCTGCCCCTAACACCGCCGACCCCTGTATTATATTTATTAACCCCTAACCTGCCCCCCACAATGTCGCCTCCACCTACCTACACTTATTAACCCCTAATCTGCCGACCGCAAAGCGCCGCCACCTACGTTATCCTTATGTACCACTAATCTGCTGCCCCTAACACCGCCGACCCCTATATTATATTTATTAACCCCTAATCTGCCCCCCACAACGTCGCCTCCACCTGCCTACACTTATTAACCCCTAATCTGCCGACCGGAGCTCACCGCTATTCTAATAAATGTATTAACCCCTAAAGCTAAGTCTAACCCTAACACTAACACCCCCCTAAGTTAAATATAATTTACATCTAATGAAATTAATTAACTCTTATTAAATAAATTATTCCTATTTAAAGATAAATACTTACCTGTAAAATAAATCCTAATATAGCTACAATATAAATTATAATTATATTATAGCTATTTTAGGATTTATATTTATTTTACAGGTAACTTTGTATTTATTTTAACCAGGTACAATAGCTATTAAATAGTTAAGAACTATTTAATAGCTAAAATAGTTACAATAATTACAAAATTACCTGTAAAATAAATCCTAACCTAAGTTACAATTAAATCTAACACTACACTATCAATAAATAAATTAAATAAACTACCTACAATTACCTACAATTAACCTAACACTACACTATCAATAAATTAATTAAATACAATTCCTACAAATAAATACAATTAAATAAACTAGCTAAAGTACAAAAAATAAAAAAGAACTAAGTTACAAAAAATAAAAAAATATTTACAAACATAAAAAAAATATTACAACAATTTTAAACTAATTACACCTACTCTAAGCCCCCTAATAAAATAACAAAGCCCCCCAAAATAAAAAAAATGCCCTACCCTATTCTAAATTACTAAAGTTCAAAGCTCTTTTACCTTGCCAGCCCTGAACAGGGCCCTTTGCGGGGCATGCCCCAAAGAATTCAGCTCTTTTGCCTGTAAAAAAAAACATACAATACCCCCCCCAACATTACAACCCACCACCCACATACCCCTAATCTAACCCAAACCCCCCTTAAATAAACCTAACACTAAGCCCCTGAAGATCTTCCTACCTTATCTTCACCCTGCCAGGTTCACCGATCCGTCCTGAAGAGCTCCTCCGATGTCCTGATCCAAGCCCAAGCGGGGGCTGAAGAGGTCCATGATCCGGCTGAAGTCTTCATCCAAGCGGGAGCTGAAGAGGTCCATGATCCGGATGAAGTCTTCATCCAAGCGGGAGCTGAAGAGGTCCATGATCCGGATGAAGTCTTCTATCAACGGCATCTTCAATCTTCTTTCTTCCGGATCCATCTTGCAGACCTACGATGCGGAACATCCTCTTCTCCCGACGCCTACTAGCCGAATGACGGTTCCTTTAAGGGACGTCATCCAAGATGGCGTCCCTCGAATTCCGATTGGCTGATAGGATTCTATCAGCCAATCGGAATTAAGGTAGGAATATTCTGATTGGCTGATTGAATCAGCCAATCAGAATCAAGTTCAATCCGATTGGCTGATCCATTCAGCCAATCAGATTGAGCTTGCATTCTATTGGCTGATCGGAAAAGCCAATAGAATGCGAGCTCAATCTGATTGGCTGATTGGATCAGCCAATCGGATTGAACTTGATACTGATTGGCTGATTCCATCAGCCAATCAGAATATTCCTACCTTAATTCCGATTGGCTGATAGAATCCTATCAGCCAATCGGAATTCGAGGGACGCCATCTTGGATGACGTCCCTTAAAGGAACCGTCATTCGGCTAGTAGGCGTCGGGAGAAGAGGATGTTCCGCGTCGGAGGTTTGCAAGATGGATCCGGAAGAAAGAAGATTGAAGATGCCGTTGATAGAAGACTTCATCCGGATCATGGACCTCTTCAGCTCCCACTTGGATGAAGACTTCATCCGGATCATGGACCTCTTCAGCTCCCGCTTGGATGAAGACTTCAGCCGGATCATGGACCTCTTCAGCCCCCCGCTTGGGCTTGGATCAGGACATCGGAGGAGCTCTTCAGGACGGATCGGTGAACCTGGCAGGGTGAAGATAAGGTAGGAAGATCTTCAGGGGCTTAGTGTTAGGTTTATTTAAGGGGGGGTTGGGTTAGATTAGGGGTATGTGGGTGGTGGGTTGTAATGTTGGGGGGGGGTATTGTATGTTTTTTTTTACAGGCAAAAGAGCTGAATTCTTTGGGGCATGCCCCGCAAAGGGCCCTGTTCAGGGCTGGTAAGGTAAAAGAGCTTTGAACTTTAGTAATATAGAATAGGGTAGGGCATTTTTTTTATTTTGGGGGGCTTTGTTATTTTATTAGGGGGCTTAGAGTAGGTGTAATTAGTTTAAAATTGTTGTAATATTTTTATTATGTTTGTAAATATTTTTTTATTTTTTGTAACTTAGTTCTTTTTTATTTTTTGTACTTTAGCTAGTTTATTTAATTGTATTTATTTATAGGAATTGTATTTAATTAATTTATTGATAGTGTAGTGTTAGGTTAATTGTAGGTAATTGTAGGTAGTTTATTTAATTTATTTATTGATAGTGTAGTGTTAGGTTTAATTGTAACTTAGGTTAGGATTTATTTTACAGGTAATTTTGTAATTATTTTAACTATTTTAGCTATTAAATAGTTCTTAACTATTTAATAGCTATTGTACCTGGTTAAAATAAATACAAAGTTACCTGTAAAATAAATATAAATCCTAAAATAGCTATAATATAATTATAATTTATATTGTAGCTATATTAGGATTTATTTTACAGGTAAGTATTTATCTTTAAATAGGAATAATTTATTTAATAAGAGTTAATTAATTTAGTTAGATGTAAATTATATTTAAGTTAGGGGGGTGTTAGTGTTAGGGTTAGACTTAGCTTTAGGGGTTAATACATTTATTAGAATAGCAGTGAGCTCCAGTCAGCAGATTAGGGGTTAATAATTGAAGTTAGGTGTTGGCGATGTTAGGGAGGGCAGATTAGGGGTTAATACTATTTATTATAGGGTTAGTGAAGCGGGATTGGGGTTAATAACTTTATTATAGTAGCGCTCAGGTCCGGTCGGCAGATTAGGGGTTAATAAGTGTAGGCAGGTGGAGGCGACGTTGTGGGGGGCAGATTAGGGGTTAATAAATATAATATAGGGGTCGGCGATGTTAGGGCAGCAGATTAGGGGTACATAGGGATAATGTAAGTAGCGGCGGTTTACGGAGCGGCAGATTAGGGGTTAATAATAATATGCAAGGGTCAGCAATAGCGGGGGCTGCAGATTAGGGGTTAATAAGTGTAAGGTTAGGGGTGTTTAGACTCAGGGTACATGTTAGGGTGTTAGGTGCAGACGTAGGAGGTGTTTCCGCATAGCAAACAATGGGGCTGAGTTAGGAGCTGAATGCTGCTTTTTTGCAGGTGTTAGTTTTTTTTTTTCAGCTCAAACAGCCCCATTGTTTCCTATGGGAGAATCGTGCACGAGCACATTTTTGAGGCTGGCCGCTTGCGTAAGCAACTCTGGTATCGAGAGTTGAAGCTGCGTTAAAAATGCTCTACGCTCCTTTTTTGGAGCCTAACGCAGCCTTTATGTGGACTCTCAATACCAGAGTTATTTTTATGGTGCGGCCAGAAAAAAGCCGGCGTTAGTTTTTCGGGTCGTTACCGACAAAACTCCAAATCTAGCCATTAGTTTCTGCACTACCTAAATCGTGGCAGAGTTCAAGGGACACTGAACCCAAATTTTTTCTTTTGTGATTCAGATAGAGCATGCAATTTTAAGAAACTTTCTAATTTACTCCTATTATCAATTTTTCTTTGTTCACTTGCTATTTTATTTGAAAAAGAAGGCATCTAAGCTTCTTTTTTGTTTCAGTACTCTGGACAGCACTTTTTTATTGGTGGATGAATTTATTCACCAATCAGCAAGAACAACCCAGGTTGTTCACCAAAAATGGGCTGGCATCTAAACTTACATTCTTGCATTTCAAATAAAGAAAACAAGAGAATGAATAACATTTGATAATAGGAGTAAATTAGAAAGTTGCTTAAAATTTCATGCTCTCTTTGAATCATGAAAGAAAAAATTTGGGTTCAGTGTCCCTTTAAATCATCCCGATTTGATTAAATCGTAAGGATTGACAGACATGCGTTAGCAGGAAGCAGAATTGTAGTGGCTAAACTGGGTGGACAGGTTCCATGGAGCAAACCTTGTCCCACCAGGGTTTAATGAATGGGGACCAAACTATTTAATATATATGTATTTATGTAAATTAGTTCCTCAACTGAAGCAGAAAGGTGCAGATTTAGGACTTGATTAGAAGTGCAGCGGTAACCTTGCTAGACTTTGGATTTTTGCGTGGATCAGGTAACGCAGTATTATAAATTGAATGTAAAATTTTTCATATGAGCTATAATCTGATGCATGCAAAGAGCCAAACTTTGAATATATCAACAACCGTGTTAATGTATTCGCCATAGACTTCAACAAACACCCTTACTCACTCGCAAGCCCGATTGTTTTTTCTCAAGTCCACTAATCCACATATTTCACATTCCAATGTTCTTAACATAGAAGAATATGTTCTATTTATTCACAAATACAGATGTCTATATATATATATATATTATTTTTTTTTGTAAAATATGTATCTATACCTATATATATTTATATATATATATATATATATATATTTTTTTTTTTTTATTATATAGATATATTACAGATATATATAGGAATATATATTTAAAAATACTTGGAACATATTCCTCTATGTGAAGAACATTAGAATGTGAAATGTTTACAGTACACAGTTTAACACATTATTAAATATGAATATTGCATAACTATGATTTTTTTATGTTTTCAGCTACTTGACTACAAAGAGCTCCAGTACACTTATATATATATATATACATATGTATTTATGTGTTTACATGTGTATATACTGTATGTCTGTAAATACATATATACACACATATACATAGATAAATAAATATGTGCATTAAAATAAAAACTCTGACATTAAAAAAACAAATTACATTAAACATAAAAACTGATCCTAAAAAAGATAATACGTATTGCTAATCTGCTATGCCTTGAATAAATATTTGCACATAAAAAATATAAAATGAAGGATTCTGTTACAGCTGTTGGTCAATATATGATAAGCCCAAATGTTTCACCCTTCCATGTTTCTAATGATCCTTGCTGGCAACACCTGCTAGGGTGCTAAACTAAATGTAGCTTCCCTACAACATACAGGCAAAACTTGGATATGGACTATAGTCACAGTTTGGAGTGGCTGCACTTTCCACACCCTGTGCAACACTCTTAGAACAAACTGGTCCAGCAGTGGAGGGGGAGGGAGGTGGAGGGAGTGGTATGGCTCTACGCTACAAAAAAATAAAATAAAGGGTGAGGGAGGGTGGGGATGGGGAGCTACACTACAGAAAAAAGTGTGTTGGGAGGGTGGGCAGTTTCCTAACCATCTGGAGGGGGGAGGTGGGAGGACCACTACACTACAGAAATTAGTTTTTTAAATAAATAAATAATAACCAAAAAAAATGTGTATATATATATCTTAAAATAACAAGAGTATTGCATTGAGCAATGACTTTTTTATTGGACTAACTATACATTTATAAGTTGACAAGCTTTCGGAAGAGTTCCTTCCTTTATCAAGTCAGAAGCAATACTGACCAATTCAATGGAATTTACAGATTATATCTTAAAACACAGAATAGCTAAGAAGACAGTGCAGGGAGAGGAGGAGGTGTCGTAAAAATCAAGAGGGGGCTTAGGTAACAGGCAGACAGTGTCCAGTGTAGGAGAACAGACAGGGGAAATATATAGCTTTACATGGAGCATATACTGATATAAAGTTATATATCAACATTGAATCAATATCAATAAAGATGTGAAATTGTATATACAGGGGGAATACAAAAGTTAAAAAAGACAAAAGTGTGGACATAGGCTTACCTGTGTACCTATGTATAAAGAATGTGGAATATACAATGTAATTGACTAAATGAAAGTACATTACAAAAATTTGTGATAATGTGTTAAGAATCCAGAGAAATAACCTAATTCATCAGCTACAGAGCAAAAAGCAAATAATAAAAGAACAAAAAACACATTATCAAAATTGTTTGTAATGTACTTTCATTTAGTCAATTACATTGTATATTCCACATTCTTTATACATAGGTACACAGGTAAGCCTATGCCCACACTTTTGTCTTTTTTAACTTTTGTATTCCCCCTGTTTATACAATTTCACATCTTTATAGATATTGATTCAATGTTGATATATAACTTTATGTCAGTATATGCTCTATGTAATGCTATATATTTCTCCTGTCTGTTCTCCTACACTGGACACTGTCTGCCTGTTACCTAAGCCCCCTCATGATTTTTACGACACCTCCTCCTCTCCCTGCACTGTCTTCTCAGCTATTCTGTGTTTTAAAATATAATCTGTAAATTCCATTGAATTGGTAAGTATTGCTTTATACTTGATAAAGGAA
The DNA here is from genome assembly GCF_027579735.1 of Bombina bombina. Lineage (NCBI taxonomy): Eukaryota > Metazoa > Chordata > Amphibia > Anura > Bombinatoridae > Bombina > Bombina bombina. The sequence continues at coordinate 537,727,339 of NC_069504.1, read as the reverse complement.
GGAACTCTTCCGAAAGCTTGTCAACTTATAAATGTATAGTTAGTCCAATAAAAAAGTATCATTGCTCAATGCAATACTCTTGTTATTTTGATATCTAAATCTCTGGACTAACACGGCTACTCCAATCAACGTATATATATATATATATATATATATATATATATATATATATATATATATATAAAGTTTTTTATAAGTAATACTAGACAACTGCCAGTATACAGGCACTAGTTAGAGGGGGGAGGGTTAGAGAGCTATTTGAGAGGGATCAGGGAGGTTGGAGGGTAAGGGGGGATACCACACTGTAGAAAATATTTAAAAATAAATAAATAATTAATTTAAAATAAAATTGCCTTAAATCTTTATATTGGCAGACTGTCTGCCAGTACATAACATTGGTGGTGACCAGTGGGCAGGTGAGGGAGGGAAGAGAGCTTTTTGGGAGAGATCAGGGTGTAGGATGTGTCAAGTGGGAGAGTAATCTCTAAACTAAAGCTAAAATTAACCATACAAGCTAACTAATTATGCCCTTCACTTCCGGGAATAATAGAAGTGTGGTGCACAGCTGCAATTAGCAGCCTTTTAATCAGGGATGTGCACTCATAGGAGGCAGGGGAGGAAGTTAAGTGTGCAGTGTCCACATTATTTAAATGAAAGTTTTTGACATTGAATATTGCTAAGCCTCCCTTTTTCATGGTTATTTGATTTAATTAGGTACAAACTCTATATATGCTATGTCTGTTCAGTCAGAGGATGCAGTATCTATTTTTATTTTTCTCTGTGTCTCCATTTATTTAAAGACTGCTGGTAACTTGTAATTCACAAATCAATTGAAAGCTGTTGCATTGTGTTTTTAATATGTGCTGCTTTTATAGAAGTTTATATTAATAAAAAGGAGATAATGAGTCATTTTATATATATATATATTTATATATATATATATATATATATATATATATATATATATATATATATATATATATATATATATATATATATATAATTATTGCAGTTGTTTAATGTTTTTAGAAATAACGCCACTGTAAAGTAACTGGTTAAACACATAGTCCAAGGGAGACATTTAAAATTAAACTTTCATGATTGAGGTAGAGCATGCTATTTTAATAGACTTTTCTAGTTATTTATATTTTGAGAATAAGCATCAACTGTTACTGGCCCCATATCAGAAAATCAAATTAGTTTTTGAAAGGAACATGAAAGTCATAATTACAGTTCCATCATTCAGATAGATATTGCACAAAAAAATAATAATTCTATTTTACTTTTATTATTATGTACTTCATTCTTTTGGTATCCTTTGGTGTCCTTTGTTGAAGAGCATACCTAAGTGGGATGTGCACGTGCGTTTCTTGAACACCATATTGCAGCAGCTGTGTTGGCAGTATTGATAACTTGTCCTTTGTGTAAAACTTGTATGGTAAATTATTTCTATTTTTACAATACAGTAGTGAGTAGAGATTGTGTATCATTCTAATTGCTTAGTAACTGGCACTGTGCCACAGAATTGTGTGAGTGTGTATGTGAGCAGAGTGTGTGTGGGTGTCAGTGAGCAGAGTATGTGTGCTTTATTCTCCAGGTAATCAATACATTTCCGATGAGCTGGTGCTTTAGTGCAGTGTTTCTCAACAATGGTCCTCAAGTACCCCCAACAGGCCAGGTTTTCATTATAGCTGAATCAGTGCACAGGTGAAGTAATCAGCTGATCAGTAACTCAGTGATTACTAACTTGCTCTCACCCATCACCTGATTATGTCACCTGTGCACTGGTTCAGCTATCATTTAAACCTGCCCTGTTGGGGGGTACTTGCGGCCCTCTGTACATGTGTTTCTCTGGGCGTATCATATCTAATGCCTCAGCAGCCTCTGACTTAACTGCATTTCACTGCTTTTAATTACCAAAAAGCAATAGCAAAGTCATATATGGCTGTTATTTCTGAACAAAGGGGATCCCAGAGAAGCTTTTACAATCATTTGTGCCATGATAAGAAAACCAAAGTTTGTGAAAATGTTAACAATTAGTTTTATATGATTGCAAATGGTGGTGAAATGGTGGCATGAAATATACCAAAATGGGGCTAAATCAATACCTATATATATATATATATATATATATATATATATATATATATATATATATATATATATATATATATATATATATATATATATATATATATATTATATATATACTGTATATATATAGTTTTGACAGGTAAATAAAAAACTATTTCTGTTTAAATGGAGTACAAGCAAAAATGCTAAAAATTCTCCGCCATTTTGGGCAAGTTCTTTTCTTTAAAGTCCCAATAGTGAAGGGGTTAAGTTGCCCATATCAGGATATTAACTTTGTCAGAAACAGAAAAAGGCATTGGTCCCTAGCAAAATAACCTGATACTTTAAAAATCCCATTTAAAAGGAGATGAATAAAATTTTTATACTGAAAAACATTTTATGGTATAAATCCATTGTGCAGTGCACCTGGATTACAAGTGTCGCACTATTTTTTTTTCTGCTCGCACGCAAACACTGCTCAAAGTAAACTTTTAATGCGGGTGGGTTAGTGCACGTTTTACAAGTTAAAAATAAAATTGTTTGCGCTCAAGCGAAAACCTGATGCACTATAAGTTTGGATATTGTGACCACGTTAACTTCTACTTTCCATAGATTTTAATGTAGCGTGCAAAACAAAGAAAACCTAACACTTATCGTTCACACACTAACCCAACATCGCGTTAGACCTACAGCTCTAAACCCGAAGATAGTTATGAATATTACACATTACAATGTTCTTCGCATAGAAGGAAATGTTCTTTTTATTTTTTTTTAAATATATATTTCTATACATATGTATAAATTATAAATCTATACTTATATATCTATATATAATATATATGAATAAATACATATATATTTACTGTATATATATATATATATATATATATATATATATATATATATATATATATATATATACAACGTCCACAGAATGCAGGCACTCACTGGTCTTAATAAAATATAACAATTTATTTAGAAATCATTAAAAAGACATAACGTTTCGGCACCAATATGTGCCTTTGTCAAATGTCAGCATGTAACCAAACGAATATGCAGCACACTTAAAATCAATATGATATTGATATTGATTTTAAGTGTGCTGCATATTCGTTTGGTTACATGCTGACATTTGACAAAGGCACATATTGGTGCCGAAACGTTATGTCTTTTTAATGATTTCTAAATAAATTGTTATATTTTATTAAGACCAGTGAGTGCCTGCATTCTGTGGACGTTGTGGATTATTTACAGCAGAGCACCGTGGCATTTAACAAGTGGTGAGATTGTGCTTTCCCTTTAAGGAACTGTATATATATATATATATATATATATATATATATTTAAAACTACAAAGAACATTACAGTAAAATCTCATTATTACATTTTAAAATTAATTAAAAATAATTTTTCAACTTTTAATGTATTTGAGTGGAAAGGGCTCCAAAGTGCATATATAAGTGTACAAAATGTGTTCATAATTGTATACCTGTATATATATATATATATATATACAGTATCTCACAAAAGTGAGTACACCCCTCACATTTTTGTAAATATTTTATTATATCTTTTCATGTGACAATACTGAAGAAATCACACTTTGCTACAATGTAAATTAATGAGTGTACAGCCTGTATAACAGTATAAATTTGCTGTACCTTCAAAATAACTCAACACACAGCCATTAATGTCTAAACCATTGGCAGCAAAAGTGAGTACACCCTTAAGAGGAAATGTCCAAATTGGGCTCAATTAGCCATTTTCCGGTGTCATTTTCCGGTGTCATGTGACTCAGTGTTACAAGTGCTCAGGTATGAATGGGGAGCAGGTGTGTTAAATTTGGTATTATCGCTCTGTTATATTACACTGTTATACAGGCTGTACACTCACTACCTTGTAGAAAAATGTAATTTCTTCAGTGTTGTCACATGAAAAGATATAATAAAATATTTACAAAAATATGAGGGATGTACACACTTTTTTTTTAGATACTGTGTGTGTATATATATATATATATATATATATATATATATATATATATATAAAGAGGTGCGGTAAGCGGTCTTCTGTAAAATCAAAGTCTTTATTTAACAAATTAAGTTAAAACAATGTAAATCCATGGGGCACATCAAGCAGCATAACATGTTTCGGCCCATGGGCCGTAATCATAGCTATCATACAAAACAACTGTGCACCTTAAAAAGCAACAGGGTCAACCCTGATTGGTTTAAAAACAAGGGAGTGTCGGTGATGCAGAATTTAAAGTGCTAAACATTTTTTATCCATTAGATCCTCCAACAATGGAATTGCACAACAATACATAAATGGTTCTCAGTGCATATGGATGTTTAAGCCTTGCTATTAAATGAATGTACATATAAAACATCATAAAAAGCATATCATATGAGGTATAAAGAGACAATTCAATATCCATAATGTGTTTCAACAACATTTGAATATTAACATACCAATGTTTACATTAGTACATTATTACAGTGGATGAAAATCTATGTGTAAATTTTTGAAACATCATGAATATGCACAAAAATAAGTAAAGTGTAATTTAGCAGTAATTGAATTCAATTTCTAAAGTTCTTTTTTGAAATACAAATATTTAGCTCAGATTATCAACCTCAAATATCACATTTTAATGTATATGCAAATCTATATGTATTTCAAGGTTCTAAAAGTGTTGCTGAGAATGAAGGAGATGCATACCGGATAGGGAATAGTAACAATATAAAATCACTGAAATATTATTGCCAATAATTAATGAGCTCATACTCAGAATTTAGACCGGTAGGAACCCGAGTCTCTTAAGTTTAAATATCCAGTACATCTCCCTCTTTCTCAGCAACCTGTCCCTGTCTCCTCCTCTTGTTGGACACATGACACGTTCAATTGCTTGCCATCTCAGAGTATGTTTGCTTTTTTGATGGCATTTTACAAAGTGTTGTACAAGAGGTGTAGTGCCTGGCCAGCCTGTATAGTAGATAAGTGATTTCGTATTCTAACCTTTATCTCATTGGTGGTTAGGCCAACGTATTGCAAATGGCATACGGTACAAGTCAACACATAAATAACATATGTTGAAGTACATTTAAGGCAACTTTCATTTGGAAAGGTTTCCCCAGTACTTTCTGATCTGAAAATATTGGACGGTAAAACATACTCACAAGCCCTGCATTTGTTAAGGCACTTGAAAATACCCCTATGTGTTAACCAATAACTTTTAGTTCCATTTAGTTTAGGGAGTACTGAGGGGGACAACATATTGCCCAGTGTAGCAATTCTTCTATATGAACAACAAAGGCTCCTAGAAATACATTTTTCTAGCTTATCGTCTGTAGCAAGAAACCTAAAGTGTTGTTTTACAATGTTACAGATTTCAGTATATTCGTTACTGTATTCTGTCACAAAAGTTACACCCTTGTGTTCTTTATTGGTGTTTTTAGTTTTATGTATCAAATGTGATCTATTCATTCGGTCAACTTGTTTCTTAGCCTTAGAAATGATATTCTCATGATAACATCTGTCTCTGAGTCTTAAACCCAAATCATGTGATTGATGTTTATATGCATTGCCTAATGGGCAATTTCTTTTAACCCTTATAAATTGGCCCTTCGCCACCGCAAATGGGACATGTTTAGGTTGGCAGCATATACTGTATATATGTACACATTAGAATATATCACTGACAAGCAGTGATATAAGCTTTGGAGCCAAACGAGCGCAACCACAAGGAATCCCACAGCTTATACCAAACACCCTATAAATTCAATGTCCCTAATGTCTACAAATGGTGTTGATCTGTCCCCACAAAAAGTCGCTAAACACAGACCTCCACAAGGTGGAATATTCTTTTCCAGATACTCCTAATCAGAACTCTTAAAATACAATGGAGGAGAGTGGGGGCTATGAAAAAGCGCTAGAGGTGGTAACCGACTAAGACCAAAGAAAGAGCAACAAAAGTCATAAAGTATTGTGAATACAGTTGCATATTTACACACAAATTGTGTTATAGAATACTGGGTACTGTACTTAAAAATATATATGCTATTATAAATAAAACAACACAGCCATAAATATGTGCATGTCAGAAAAATAAAAATAAAATAAAATAGAATAAGAGAACCAAATGAATAGGCACAGTCTAATATTATGATGTCAAAAAAAAAATTAAATGCGTGATGTGGAAAAAGAATAAGAAAGTCCCAAATAGTCAAATATCTCCAGATAGTGAAAGGAATCCACACAGGCCCATAAGGTAATATACTCACAGGAGCTACCCTCAATCAGAATGAGGTAAGGATAAGGCGTAGATCTCACTTATAGCTATATGGGTACATTCCCTGGAAAGATCCCACAACAAGCCACTTTGCGGTCTCAGGCAGTATGTGGATATAAAAACCAAATGTGATAATAGTGCCATACAGTATGGGACAATTTATTGAGCTATATAAAATCAGTGCGAACCATCGGCAGAAATTTGCACTCACATAAAAACCCTCAATGATATGAGGTAACGAGCAGGCAATATTAAAACCACTCCACGGACAGAAAGACTTCCAGGATTTTTACCAGAAATTGCTTTCAGATGGCCAACATACAATATATAAAATATTTAAAAATGTGTATAAAGTGATCTGCGGTTATGAAATCGATAATGCACTTGAAATGAAACACCTGACACATTTCGAAGGTTTAAGCAATGATACCTTCTTCATCAGAGGCTGCAATAACAGATATAATAAAAAATTTACAAAAATATGAGGGGTGTACTCACTTTTGTGAGATACTGCGTGTATATACAGAATATATATATATATATATATATATATACACACATATAAACACATAAAAACACTTATAAATATATATATATATATATATATATATATATATATATATACTTTGTAGTTTGGTGTTCCAAGAACTCCCTGTTTGATTGATATGCCTGGGTGCTCTCTATACAGGGAGTGCAGAATTATTAGGCAAGTTGTATTTTTGAGGATTAATTTTATTATTGAACAACAACCATGTTCTCAATGAACCCAAAAAACCCATTAATATCAAAGCTGAATAGTTTTGGAAGTAGTTTTTAGTTTGTTTTTAGTTATAGCTATTTTAGGGGGATATTTGTGTGTGCAGGTGACTATTACTGTGCATAATTATTAGGCAACTTAACAAAAAACAAATATATACCCATTTCAATTATTTATTTTTACCAGTGAAACCAATATAACATCTCAACATTCACAAATATACATTTCTGACATTCAAAAACAAAACAAAAACAAATCAGTGACCAATATAGCCACCTTTCTTTGCAAGGACGCTCAAAAGCCTGCCATCCATGGGTTATGTCAGTGTTTTGATCTGTTCACCATCAACATTGCGTGCAGCAGCAACCACAGCCTCCCAGACACTGTTCAGAGAGGTGTACTGTTTTCCCTCCTTGTAAATCTCACATTTGATGATGGACCACAGGTTCTCAATGGGGTTCAGATCAGGTGAACAAGGAGGCCATGTCATTAGATTTTCTTCTTTTATACCCTTTCTTGCCAGCCACGCTGTGGAGTACTTGGACGCGTGTGATGGAGCATTGTCCTGCATGAAAGTCATGTTTTTCTTGAAGGATGCAGACTTCTTCCTGTACCACTGCTTGAAGAAGGTGTCTTCCAGAAACTGGCAGTAGGACTGGGAGTTGAGCTTGACTCCATCCTCAACCCGAAAAGGCCCCACAAGCTCATCTTTGATGATACCAGCCCAAACCAGTACTCCACCTCCACCTTGATGGCGTCTGAATCGGACTGGAACTCTCTGCCCTTTACCAATCCAGCCATGGGCCCATCCATCTGGCCCATCAAGACTCACTCTCATTTCATCAGTCCATAAAACCTTAGAAAAATCAGTCTTGAGATATTTCTTGGCCCAGTCTTGACGTTTCAGCTTGTGTGTCTTGTTCAGTGGTGGTCGTCTTTCAGCCTTTCTTACCTTGGCCATGTCTCTGAGTATTGCACACCTTGTGCTTTTGGGCACTCCAGTGATGTTGCAGCTCTGAAATATGGCCAAACTGGTAGCAAGTGGCATCTTGGCAGCTGCACGCTTGACTTTTCTCAGTTCATGGGCAGTTATTTTGCGCCTTGGTTTTTCCACACGCTTCTTGCGACCCTGTTGACTATTTTGAATGAAACGCTTGATTGTTCGATGATCACGCTTCAGAAGCTTTGCAATTTTAAGAGTGCTGCATCCCTCTGCAAGATATCTCACTATTTTTTACTTTTTTGAGCCTGTCAAGTCCTTCTTTTGACCCATTTTGCCAAAGGAAAGGAAGTTGCCTAATAATTATGCACACCTGATATAGGGTGTTGATGTCATTAGACCACACCCCTTCTCATTACAGAGATGCACATCACCTAATATGCTTAATTGGTAGTAGGCTTTCGAGCCTATACAGCTTGGAGTAAGACAACATGCATAAAGAGGATGATGTGGTCAAAATACTCATTTGCCTAATAATTCTGCACTCCCTGTAGGTGTATAGTGTAATTCAGTAGAAGAAGAGGTACTCTTAGGGCTTTATATATTACAATATTCACAGCTTTATTGTTTTTTTGATATCCAAAATAGGATTGGGTCAACGTTTCAGTCCTCACAGGGACTTTTATCAAGATCTTGTTTAATCTGATAATGCTTTTTAGTTTCGTTCATATGCCATATGAACGAAACTAATTGCATTATAAGATTAAACACAGTATTGATAAAAGTCCCTGTGAGGACTGAAACGTTGACCCAATTCTATTTTGGATATCAAAAAACAATAAAGCTGTGAATATTGGAATATACTGTATAAAGCCCTGAGAGTGCCTCTCCTTCTACTGAATTATATATATTATATATATATATATATATATATATATATATATATATATATATATATACATATATACAAACGGCAGCGTGTGTATGCACTCCAACTAACTTTAGTCAGCTGCCAGGGTGCTCTTGTAGAATAATACACAAAGATTGAAAATAAGCACTCACTGGTCTTCAGACAACAAAGTCACAAAATTTATTTTTATTGCGTGCTGTGACGTTTCGGGACCAAGCATAGTCCCTTCCTCTGACAATATTACAGTGAAGGAATCAGCCTTAAATAGGCCCCAAACACACTCCCAGAAAAAAGAAGAACCAATCAAAGGTCCTGTATCTAACACCCCCCCCCCAAATGACAAAATATGATAGGTTAATAGCCACCAGTGAATTAAAAGACTGTATAGTAAAGTATACAATATAGATTCGCCACATCATCAGAGTCCATAGTCCCAGTTATAGATAATAACATATTGAAAATGTAACAAAGAAATAAATAAAGAAATACTGCAATTGCAAGGTAAATCCATACAATACCAGCAGGTCAGATGGTCCAATCACAAAGCTTATATAATGGTCCAATAGTAGTCAAGGATAACGTAAACAAACTCATAGCCTTCACCAGTTGTCAAACATCACCCCCTAACACGCAGCATCAAGGCGATCAGCCGTTCTATAGGATCTCAACTATTCTAGTGAGTAACCGCAACCATGAAGTCTAAGCCTGCAACAACACAATGTCACATTTACACCTAATCGTAATGATACGTGTTTACTATACCCAGTCACGCCCATTATTAGGTGGGGTCTATGCTCATCCTAGCCAATCAACCTGTCATGCCGATCGCACATGTAAATATCAAATATATAAACACCAAAAAGGCACGCTACCAAAGCAAACCCAGGGAAGAGATCAGTGCACTGTCTAATAACCGGGGGAAAACAGACACCATGTCTAGCATTCCTTAGCGCTACGGCAAAGTATTACACCCTTCGGTTCACATCAATTAAGTGATAAACATGTTGAGAAAAAGAAAGGGGCAGATCGTTATTATGTACGCATATTTTGGCAACACATCAGATTATTGGTCTGAACAATTCTAGTGCGTAACAGTAACAGCGAAATCTCGGCCTGCAGCCACCCATTACCCTATGGATACCTGATTGTACTCCTATGAGTTTACCGTACCCAGTCCCGCCCACTATGGGGTGGGGTCTGAACTCCTCTTTACCAATCAGCATGCCAGTCCATTCACACATACAAGTATGAAATAAACAAACAGACCAAAGACGCCCTACTCAAGTGAATCCAAGTGAGCGATATAAACACAGTCTAATGACAAGGGAGAGACAGACTATACACGTCATAATGAAACCTCTATGTTTACATATAAGCACAAGAAATATGCCCTTCTTTTCTACATAATAAAAAGTATCCTTAGCAGAAACAATGATCGACCAAACCATATCCATACAAGGGACAAATACCAGTATATAACAAAATATAGATTTGTAATCTGAACCAGTGTTCAAACCTACATAGACTATCAAAATAGATTGCGTAGGTAGTGAAAAAATGACAAAACTAGGGTTTTTCTTAAAAAAATTAAAATGCAAACCCCTAGACATCTAAACACATAAATGAGTTTGTCTGACCATATCCCCAAACATCACCCCCTTGTAGGAGTGTAGAGATCACTAAACCAATCAATGACCCCACAGGATTATGAGATCAAAAGCCTCATATAGAGCCAATCATAGCAAATTGTCATCCAATGTAACTCTGGACCCCGATGATGGAACAAAAATATAATGTCATATCAATAAATAAAACCACAATTAAAAATGAAAAACAATATGAACAATATGTTAGACAGAATCATACAGGGAAGAAAAACATACATCATAGTATATACAACAGGCCCCATCTACAAGGCTTTTAGGATAATCAAGGACACTTATCAATAGATCATGGACTCTCAAAGGAACTGGTCAAAGTTACCTAGTTAGGTAACACTTTATTTGGATAATCTACTTTTGGAGTAGCTGTACCATGGGGGACGCCCCCCACAGTATCTAGTGTATATAGAAAGTGAATCCTCATTAAATTATAAGTAACATTGCCAGCTGGTGTGTACATGCGTCCGAATACTGGATCGATGGGTCGCCATCCTCGTTTGGGCATCATAGATAATTTTACCAGTGTAAAACTTGCCACATGGGTAATTAAGGAGATAAATCACAAATTTAGTTGTGCATGTGAGAAAAAACTTCATCTCATATTTCTTCTTCCTGTCAGGATGATTGAAGTGGGAACCAGTCAGCATCCCGTTGCAAGTGACGCAACTAGGGCAGCCGTAGCATCCCTTCTTCTGAGAGCTATCTCATATCTCAGGCAGTGAAAAATGAATGGAAATTGCTTATGATGGATGCTGCCCTTCCATTCAAGGAATGGCAATTTCCGAGAATTGTATATAAATGGGGTCGTAGCCTAAAGGATGAATTGATGAAAACTGACATCTGCTCCAACTCTGGTCACCAAGCGTGGCTAAAATCTGAAAAGAAGGGATGCTACCGCTGCCCTAGTGTGACTGGGAATAGTAAACACGGATCATTACGATTAGGTGTAAATGTGACATCGTGTTGCAGGCTTAGACTTCACGGTTGCGGTTACTCACTAGAATAGTTGAGATCCTATAGAGCGGCTGATCGCCTTGATGCTGCATGTTAGGAGGTGATGTTTGACAACTGGTGATCGCTATGAGTTTGTTTACGTTATCCTTGACTACTATTGGACCATTATATAAGCTTTGTGATTGGACCATCTGACCTGCTGGTATTGTACGGATTTACCTTGCAATTGCAGTATTTCTTTATTTATTTCTTTGTTACATTTTCAATATGTTATTATCTATAACTGGGACTATGGACCCTGATGATGTGGTGAATCTATATTGTATACTTTACTATATAGTCTTTTAATTCACTGGTGGCTATTAACCTATCATATGTTGTCATTTGGGGGGGTGTTAGATTCAGGACTTTTGATTGGTTCTTCTTTTTTCTGGGAGTGTGTTTGGGGCCTATTTAAGGCTGATTCTTTCATTGTAATATTGTCAGAGGAAGGGACTGTGCTTGGTCCCGAAACGTCACAGCACGCAATAAAAATACATTTTGTGACTTTGTTGTCTGAAGACCAGTGAGTGCTTATTTTCAATCTTTTTATATATATATATATATATATATATATATATATATATATATATATATATATATATATATACATACATATATATATATATATATATATATATATATATATACCTTGTCATATACCATATACCTTTTAACCATTTTAAAATGTTATTTATATATATATATATATATATATATATATGAATATTTTTTATCAGATAGTGTATATATGAGTGTAATACTTTATTTTAATGTATTTATGTTGTGCTTAGTGCAACTTTTTTTAAATCCTAATAAAAGTTAGCACAGTTGTGATACTGGTTATCATGGCCAGTGCTAACAATAGCACACCACTTATAATCTAGTCAGATTCCTAACAGCTGCATCAGAATACACCATAGGAACATTAAGAAATTAAAGGGAGTCTTTACATCTTAGATGATTTAAAGCAAGAACATGGAGAGGCAGCAGGGGGTTCTACTACATTAAAATGTAGTAATTAGAGTTGTAAATACATGTGATGTATGTTAGTAAACCTACAAAAATTACATAGTATATCTGAGATCCATAAAAAGTGGCTTTACAATTTAAATGCCCTATGGGAATGGTCACAAAACAGCATTTGTATTAGAAATCTCTAACCTGTGTGTTACCTAAGCAAACTTAAAAAAACTAATTGGTTGAAATTTCAAAACATTTGATGACTTCCCAAATTGTTTGAGATGATCGAGAATGAAAATATGCAGGTTTCTGAGACAGTTTTGTTTATAATATTGTTATGGCTGATAATACAGTAACTGTGAAATATGAATTAATTAGCAATAATTATTTAGTAGTATTGCTGTTCATTTCTTGTCTGTAAGATTAACAGATATACAATCAGTCCTCATTTCATTTCTTTAAATAGTTTTTATACAAATCCAACTATATAAACCAGTCCATACAACATTATAGCTCCTATTGACCCTGCTTGAGTAATTATTCTCAGATTTACCATTACTTTATTCTAGCACTGGCCTAGATTCAATAAAGCCCAACTTTCTCTGAGATGCTTTAAGATCTAACTGAACGAAGAGTTCACATAAGAAAAATAGTACTTTTAGGTACTTAAAGGGACATTAAACCCCAACATTTTCTTTCTTGATTTAAATAGAGCATACAATCTAAGCAACTTTCCAATTTACTTATATTTCTTTGTATCCTTTTTTAAAAGCATATCTAGGTAGAATCAGAAGCTTGGAGCTAGCTGCTGATTGGTGGCTACATAAATATACCTATTATCATTGGCTTACTGATATTTTCAACTAGCTCCCTAGTGCATTGCTGCTCCTTAATTAAAGGATACCAAGAGAACAAAGCAAAATTGATAATAGCAGTAAAATGAAAAGTTGTTTAAAATTGTAAGCTCTGGATGCTCTAGGAGGAGTGTTATGGGTGGAGCCCAAGTGTGAGGACGTGTGAACGCTTGCTCTCTGCTCCTTCCAGAGATTTTGGCAGAGAACCGGTGCCTAAACCCTAGTCCAGGGGTAGCTCAACTAAGCAACCTAACATCAGCTCCTAAACACTCCAATAGTGCAAAGAGAACGCACTAAGCTGCAGTTGGCAGCATATTACAAACTGGGACAAAATATAATTCACTTATTCTACAAGAAAAGAGGTTATTAAGTGTCTTAAGTGTTAAGCAGTAACCTTCACATAACTGTAAGCACAAAACTAAACCTCCTGATACTCCTATACCTGCATCACCTGAAAATCTATCTACCCCTCCCCCCCTCCCACCGGTGCTGCGTGAGGGGGTGTGGAGAATACACAGACTTGCAAACGTTTCTATTTACCTAGCAAGGAACTTGGACCTAGAAACGCCTAAACCTATTACCCAGAGGTGAGAGAAATACGCTATTACCTGAGGTGTATGGACGCCGTCTGGACTGAGGATCCCCTGGTGTGATCGCTCCCGACGTGGAGAGGCGGAGGAGTGCGGATGTCCCGACGGGAACCTGTGCGCCTGGAGGCGGATTGATCTTGCTTTTTTCTCTCTCACCCGGCGAGTAACACGCCGTTAGCCTGGCTGAACGCGCTCATCGGAGCAGAGAGGAGGAAGACCCTGAGCAGACGGTCGTCTTTCCTTGGAAACGGAGCTCCCCCACACCGACAAACTGGTGTTTCTGTGCTGAACTGCTCCCCCCCACCGATGTTGCGAGGGGGAACATAGAGCTTATAGCAAAGCGGAGAAGGGGAAGAGGGAGGAAGCAAGGAACCCTGACATTGTGACTGGCCTGGGACTTATATAATCTACAAAACCGGGTCAGGTACTTTTTCTTTTTTTTTCTATCTCCCCCTTATCCTCAAAAGGTAACTTACCTAAGTTTACAAGTAACCCCCAAGTGATAAAATTAAAAGATAAGGAAAGGGGAAGGAAGAACAAAAGAAGGAAGAACATATATAAGAGGAAAACTACAGACTTTTATATGAGACTTTTTTTGTATTTTCCACAAAGCACTGATATACTAAATGCCTATAATACAATTGTTGTAAGAATTAGAAGGGTTAGAGATACCATTTAGATAGTGACGGAAAAGGGGGGAAATTTGATTTATAAATATAAAAACTTTTCCTTACTTTTACTGCTAAATTCATATTGAAATCTATAGGCCTTACCCTGAATATTAAACAGAACCAAGAAGGTTATCTCTGTAAAGCTGGTAAAAGGGAAGACGTTAAACAGATGGAATTGAAAAAGGTAAAATAGCTCACATAGCTTTCAAATAGTAAGGATAAAAGGGGGAAAAGGAAGAAAAGAAAGGGGAAAAAAAAAAAAAAAACTTGGCTCAATAGGTATCTTTTTAAGTGGCTGAATATATCTAAAACAAGGGTTGCCTATAAAATCTCTGTGTTACCCCGACTGTATGTAAATTCCTGTTCAAATTACTAGAGTTAAGGGTAATTATTATTGGGGATTATAAATATAGTGCTAGTATAATAGAAACAAGATTAAAAGGGCAAAATTGCACTTAAATAGTAATATAGACTCAGCCACTAAAATACTTACAAAATAAATCAAACATACTTAAACCAAATTGTAATTTCCCCTCAAATGAGATAATTTACATCTGTCTTATGTAACTTATTAGCTTTTATTTATACATAAGAGTGCGAAAGTAAAGGGCTATTGTATTTCTCCTGCGTGAGATATATAGATCCTGACCTGGATTGTTTTTTCTTTTTTTTTTTTTTACCTTAGAAATGCATCAAAAACTGAATGGTTAAAACTAATTTACAATGACCATATAAATTTAAGGCTGCTAAAAGCAGAACAGCATATTAAATTATAACTATGTTATCAACTGAAGCAGCCTAAACTTTTGATGAAAATACATGCTATAAATCTTTGGTATTGATATTGTATCAGGCTTAGAGACAAACTGAAATTGTAAAGTAGAGCGTAAGGTTATATATCAACTAAGGTTGAATATAACAAATTGTCATTGATTCTACTTTTAGTTATACCCTGCATGACTGAAGGGCTTTAATCACCTGCACCCCCCACTCTTTTTTTTTTTTTCTTCTCTCCACTCAAGCACCCCTTTACTCGACAAGTTCACTAATTCACCATCCCCACCCCCCACCCCCCTTCTCTTTTTTTTTTTTTCTCACCCGAATATAGACACGTCACCTCACACCTAAACTCACAAGCATTCCACTCCCTATGGACAAATTTATCACTGCACAAACCAGAACTTCCCCTTCAGCCATGGCAGGCAAACAAAGAGAGAAAAAAATTAAAAATGCACAAGACAATGTAACAGAGATTCGCTCAAGCAGTCCGCTAAGTGAACAATTTGATATACAAATTTTAGTTACTAAAATTTCAGAAGCTCTCTCTCCCAAATTTGAGCAACTAAGAGATGAAATTAAACAGGATATTAATTCCTTATCTAAAGAAGTCCACCAGTTCTCTAAAAGAATTACTGAGGCAGAGCAAAGAATATCCGATTTAGAAGATACCACTCTAAGTCACAATTCTAATCTAGAAGATCTAAATGCTAAAGTATTAAAAATGCAACTCAAATTAGAGGACTTGGAAAATAGGGCAAGAAGAAACAACATTAGAATAATTGGAGTTCCCGAAGACAATCAATTTGAGGATCTAAATAAACTAATTACAACAACAATTCCACAACTTTTACAAATACCTCAGTCATATCCCCATATCATAGTAGAAAGAGCCCATAGATTGGGGTGGCATATCCAGGAAAGAGAAAAAGCTCGCCCTAGACCTATCATAGTTAAATTACTTAAAGGGACAGTACACTGTAAAATTGTTTTTCCATAAATGTATTTTAAATGACTTGTTATACCAACTGCAGAGTATAAAATATTTGAGAAATTGCATTTTCGGGTTTATTTGTGTATCTGAAGTAGCTGGTTTTGTGCTTTGAAACCACAGCCTATTACAATGGGTTGAGCTTCAGGTAATATCAGATCTCATTATGTTATCACTTTTATGTACACAGACTTGCTTCCTTATCTTATATTTGTCTGGAACACCAAAGCTCAATACATAGAGAGAACAATGGAAAATTATCATTTTATTATTTAACTATCATGCCCCCCGCTGAGGGTGTAATCTCTTCTGCTGGCTGTGTTTACTTAGGCTTGTCAATAGCGTATACGCCAGTATCAAAACTTTCAGTATAGGTTGGGAAACCACAAGCTAAATCAGCTATTTCAAATGCTGAAATATGAGTAAAGGAGCTACTTGCAACCAATTTAATACACTCTAGCAGGTAAAAAGGATCATTGGTAATAATTTAAAGGGGAGAAAGTTTTTGGGTGAACTGTCCCTTTAACTACCAAGATAAACTTACCCTTCTTCAACACTACAGACAAAAACAACCTATTTTTCTAGATAACATTAAAATCATGCTATTTCAGGACTTCTCAGCTGACACTTCAGCTAAGAGAAGAGAATTAGCGCCAATCTGTACACGTTTGATCAATCAAGGCTATCGAGCTACTGTAATATACCCTGCTAAACTTAAAATAACAATAGGTAATGAGGTCAAACTTTTCGAAACAGCCAAAGAAGCTGAATTATATTTAAAACAGGAGTCTGAAAAATCTATAATTCAAACCCCATCTCAGACACAGAGTAAAAGGGGGAAATAACCATTCTAAATACAGGTATGAGTAATGCATTTAGAAAAATGTAATGTATACCCAGTTTGTAAATAGGGATGATGCATTGGTTAGAGTTGGTCTGATCCAATTGGCATTCTTGAAAGTTTTAGAATTAGCTATGGAACCGGGGGGTGGGGGAAGGTGGGTTACAGAGACCTTTAAAGAGGAATATTTTTTTTTTTTTTTTTTCTCCATCTCCCTTCTTTTTCCTCTATTTTTGTTTTTTTCTCTTATAGATAATAATGTCAGAGACGGTTTGTAAATTAGCTTCCTGGAATATAGGTGGGTTAACATCCCCAATTAAGAGAACTCTAATTATATCCCACCTAAAAAAATTAAAGGTTAACATTGCGTTCCTCCAAGAAACCCATATTAACCTAGAAGAAGTATATAAGTTAAAAAAATCCTGGGTCAAGGAAGTTATAGCTTCCCCAGCACTTGGAAGGAAGAGGGGGGTAGCAATTCTTATAGGGAAAAAACGAATATAATTACTACGGTACTTGAAACTGATCCTGAAGGGAGATTTTTAATAGTAAAAATTAAAAGTGGTAATCTTATATATACACTATGTAATATATATGCTCCAAACATTATCGATTACAACTTCTGGGATAATTTACAAAATAAAATTCTTTCAAAAATAGAAGGGATGTTAATAATCGGAGGAGACTTTAATATGTCACCACAATATGTCTTAGATAAATTTAGATCTAATGTCACAATGTTGAAAACAAAAAAAGATAATTTAGAGACAAAATTTTTTAATAAACTATATAGTAATTTAAGAGTAAAAGACATCTGGAGAATACAAAACCCTGATAATAGAAGCTATACCTGTCTATCCAAGGCTCATAAATCCTTGTCAAGAATTGATCTATTTTTAATAGATGAGAAACTACTGAATTTAAGAATTAAAACTAATATATTACCAATTGCAATCTCTGACCATGCTCCAATAACTATTGAAATTAGCCCACATGATGTTAGATCTAGAAATAATTGTTTTATCTTTCCACAGTACTTATCTATAGACCCAGATTTTAAAACAATGTTAAATTTAAAGTTTGAAGAATATGTTTAATTTAATAGTGAACACCTCTCTAGCCCAATGGTATTCTGGGAAGCAGCAAAAGCAGTTATGAGAGGGGAAATATTAGCATACAATATTAAAAGAACTAAGACTTATAAAAAAAAAGAAGAAGATACTTTGAAAACCCTCACAAATACATATAACAGTTATATAGTTAATAAAACACCTATGACCTGAAATAATTACATGCAAGCAAAAAAGGAAAGAGATTCCTTATTATTACTTAAAGCGACTCAACAAGAAGTCAGACTCCAATCACAACTATATAAATATGGAAATAAGGCAGGTAAATTAATTTCCAGACTGGTAAAACAAGACAAAGGCCACACGAATCTATACAAAAAGAGGGTAAATTTATTTCAGATTCAGAAGAGATACTAAAAATAATGGAAGAGTACTATCGAAGATAGAAGTTTTTCCAACCCTAAAGAGAGTAGGGATTTCTGGAAATGAATTTCGTATCCAAGCATCTCACAGGAAATAAATGATATAATTAATCTACCTATTACTGAATTAGAAGTAATAAAGGGAATAGAGAAACTATCTAATAATAAAGCAGCAGGTCCAGATGCTCTACCCAGTGAATTTTACAAATTATTATCTCCTAATATAGCCCCATACTTAACTAAACTTTTCAATAGTATATATAGTGAGGGTTGCCCACCATCAGCCAGTTTCTCAGCCTCTTACACTACCCTTATTTTAAAACCTGGAAAAAATCCATCCCAGAAAGAGTCATACAGACCGATCGCACTATTAAATACAGACTATAAATTGCTGACTTCTATCCTAGCAAACAGATTACAGTCCCCTCTCACACATATAATTCATAAAAACCAAGCAGGATTTATGACTAATAGAAACTCTTCTGCTAAAATTCGTGAACTATTTCTTGCTATTGACTATGTTAATATAGAGCCAATCCAAGCACAGGGAGGGGAACAGACTGACACTGATAAGGCAATAGTTACAATAGACGCTGAAAAGGCATTTGATTCGGTTAATCATGCTCACTTACTATATACACTATCCCAATTTGGATTCAGAGGCCAATTCCCTGAATTTATTAAAAACCTATATGAGAAAGCTTATACCAGGTTATTGGTTAATACTAGACAATCCCCAGAAATACATCTCACAAAAGGTACAAGACAAGGTTGTCCCTTATCTCCATTATTATTCAATATTGCAATCGAGCCTCTAGCAATTCTAATTAGACAAGAGATTGAGGGAATTAAAATAAGGAAAAAAGAACTTAAAATTGCGCTATATGCAGATGACATTCTTATATATATGAGAAACACTCAGACAAATATCCCCAAGCTATTGACTATTTTAAATCAGTTTAGTTCATTTTCGGGATACATGATAAATACTAATAAAACTGAGATCTACTGGTTAAGACCCCCAAAGCACCACATAGAGAATATTCCCTTTAAAATAGCTCAACATTCATTTAAATATTTTGTCATTATGATTTCCTTAAATCCAGAACAATGGTATTCACTGAACATTCCCCCAATCTTAAAGAGCATTCGTGAAAAAATGAAAGATTGGCAAAATCTTCCTATTTCACTTTCAGGACGAATAGCCCTATATAAAATGATTTTACTGCCAAAAATTTTATATATATGCCAAAATATCCCAATGATATTGAAACAGAAAGATATCAAGCTTTTAAATACGGCACTTAGAGTATTCTTATGGCAAAGTAAGAGACCTAGGATCTCTCTAGAAAAACTCTCTCTACCTAAAAAGTTTGGAGGTTGCGCTTTACCAGATCTACGACTATATAACTATGCATTTTTAGTGAGAATAATAACAGACTGGATTAATCATAAAGATTACATAACGGATTACAATTTGGAACAGAATATAACTTATCCTTATCTCCCTACAGCACTAATCCATAATAAAATTAACCAAATACCAAAGCAAATTAAGAAATATTGTTCCATATTTACACCTATTAAAGCATGGTTATAGATTTGCAATTTTTTAAAAATAAATATAGAAATCTCAAACTACTTACCTTTAAGAGGTAATCCACAACTTGAACTAGGCTTACAATTATCACCCCTTCAAAGATGGCAGACAAGGGGCCTTGAAAGAGTGGCGCAACTAATAGATACAACAAGGAAAAGCATCAAGTCATTTTCAGATCTTAGAACTGAATTTGATCTCCCACAAAAAGATTTTTTTCTCTATCTTCAGGTAAGACACTATATTTGGAAGCTGATAAATATGTCAGGCTGGAACTGGTCATTGGGACCACTCGAGCATTGGCTAAAGTTGTTAAAGGAAGGTCAATTATCGATATCGCCTTGCTATCAAATATTAAATTCAAGAAAAGGAATCGATAACATAGCAAAAATAGAATTAAAGTGGGCCCCAATCTTGGATTTAACGCATATAGAGGAGGGGCATGTGCAAAGATCCATATTAAATGTTAGTCAAACAACGCTATCCTCTACATGGAGGGAATCCCATATGAAACTTTTATATATGACGTATATCACCCCAGAAAAAGGTCACACCTGGGGGAACCTCCAATTTAATAAATGCCCAAAATGCTCTTTATTAGCAGCTAACCTCAAACACATGTTGTGGGAATGTCCTAAGACGAATGCAATGTGGAAGAAAGTGGAATATTGGCTAAATAGAAAAGTTGGAATAGATAATATAGTTTTTTCACTTATGAATGTAATTTTTCTCAAAACAGACGATAGATTTAGGTCAGACGAGAAAAAAATGATTAACATTACTATATTGGCTGTGAGATACTGGATACTAAAAAAATGGAAAGAGTCATCAACTCCTACTCTTCCTGAGATTAAAAATTGCTTAAAAAAGCAATGTATACTTGAACAAAACGATGCCAAATTATTTAAACCTTGTGATGTTAGTAGATTTTTTCAAAAATGGTCATTATTTATAAAGATCTTTCCAAAAAGGGAAATAGACCATTTAATCTACCCATTTAGAAATTCAGACTTAGTTCTCCTAGGGATGTGGTAAAACATATTACAAAGAGAATAGAAGGTTTTATTTAACTAACCCCCCCTTTTTTTTTCCATCTCTCTGTCCCGCTCTCCGCCCCCCCCCCTCCTCGCTCCACCTAAGATACAACTGGCTATTTATCATTTATGTAAGATAAGGAACTAGGTAAGCATTAAAATAAAAAAAATAAAAAACTCCAACACAATACAGGGAGTGCAGAATTATTAGGCAAGTTGTATTTTTGAGGATTAATTTTATTATTGAACAACAACCGTGTTCTCAATGAACCCAAAAAACTCATTAATATCAAAGCTGAATATTTTTGGAAGTAGTTTTTAGTTTGTTTTTAGTTTTAGCTATTTTAGGGGGATATCTGTGTGTGCAGGTGACTATTACTGTGCATAATTATTAGGCAACTTAACAAAAAACAAATATATACCCATTTCAATTATTTATTTTTACCAGTGAAACCAATATAACATCTCAACATTCACAAATATACATTTCTGACATTCAAAAACAAAACAAAAACAAATCAGTGACCAATATAGCCACCTTTCTTTGCAAGGACACTCAAAAGCCTGCCATCCATGGATTCTGTCAGTGTTTTGATCTGTTCACCATCAACATTGCGTGCAGCAGCAACCACAGCCTCCCAGACACTGTTCAGAGAGGTGTACTGTTTTCCCTCCTTGTAAATCTCACATTTGATGATGGACCACAGGTTCTCAATGGGGTTCAGATCAGGTGAACAAGGAGGCCATGTCATTAGATTTTCTTCTTTTATACCCTTTCTTGCCAGCCACGCTGTGGAGTACTTGGACGCGTGTGATGGAGCATTGTCCTGCATGAAAATCATGTTTTTCTTGAAGGATGCAGACTTCTTCCTGTACCACTGCTTGAAGAAGGTGTCTTCCAGAAACTGGCAGTAGGACTGGGAGTTGAGCTTGACTCCATCCTCAACCCGAAAAGGCCCCAAAAGTTCATCTTTGATGATACCAGCCCAAACCAGTACTCCACCTCCACCTTGCTGGCGTCTGAGTCGGACTGGAGCTCTCTGCCCTTTACCAATCCAGCCACGGGCCCATCCATCTGGCCCATCAAGACTCACTCTCATTTCATCAGTCCATAAAACCTTAGAAAAATCAGTCTTGAGATATTTCTTGGCCCAGTCTTGACGTTTCAGCTTGTGTGTCTTGTTCAGTGGTGGTCGTCTTTCAGCCTTTCTTACCTTGGCCATGTCTCTGAGTATTGCACACCTTGTGCTTTTGGGCACTCCAGTGATGTTGCAGCTCTGAAATAATATGGCCAAACTGGTGGCAAGTGGCATCTTGGCAGCTGCACGCTTGACTTTTCTCAGTTCATGGGCAGTTATTTTGCACCTTGGTTTTTCCACACGCTTCTTGCGACCCTGTTTACTATTTTGAATGAAACGCTTGATTGTTCGATGATCACGCTTCAGAAGCTTTGCAATTTTAAGAGTGCTGCATCCCTCTGCAAGATATCTCACTATTTTTGACTTTTCTGAGCCTGTCAAGTCCTTCTTTTGACCCATTTTGCCAAAGGAAAGGAAGTTGCCTAATAATTATGCACACCTGATATAGGGTGTTGATGTCATTAGACCACACCCCTTCTCATTACAGAGATGCACATCACCTAATATGCTTAATTGGTAGTAGGCTTTCGAGCCTATACAGCTTGGAGTAAGACAACATGCATAAAGAGGATGATGTGGTCAAAATACTCATTTGCCTAATAATTCTGCACTCCCTGTATTATTTATGGAAGTTTCCTCTCAAGGCACAATATAAATATACCAAAGCTATTAACTGAAATAAAGTTATAGAAGGGAGAGAAGAGAAGTAGAGAAATTAGTGTTTTTCCTCTCCTTTCTGCTATTATTTTTTTTTTAATCAATAATGGTATTAATTTTGATTGAAGATGTTATTCATTATTTGTTTTATCTTTGGTTTTAATTTTTGTATAGCCCTGCGAGGCGCAACATATCCTACAATTAGTAGGAAATTAACAACCTGTTGGAACTGAATAAAAATTATCTTTAAAAAAAAAATTGTAAGCTCTGTCTTAAATGAAAGAAAAATTTGGGGTTTCCTTTCCGTTTAAAGTTTATAGTCAGCAAAGACACATGCAATGACAGTTTGGTTTTCTTAAGACTACAAATTTTACATTTTGGGCTAGATTAACTAACTGCCCTCAAAATTAAATTTTTAACACTGTCGGGTTAGTGCATGTATTACAATTTAAAAGTAAAAAGCACACCAGTGAAATTCTGATGTGAGCTAACTTCTGAACTCCAGATTATGCGACTGCGTTAACTTCTTCTCCTATGGATTTCAATGAAGCATGCATGTTAAAACTAAACACTTATCGCTTGTGCACTAACCCATTACACCACCCTGCTTACGGCCGATTGGCTGCAAATCTGCAGGGGGCGGCATTGCACAAGCATTTCACTAGAAATGCTTGTGCAATGATAAATGCAGACAGCGTGTGCTGTCTGCAATAATCAATGTGCGGCTTTTTTTTTACAATATAACATTTATATACAATATACATTTTTTAATACAGCCAGTGAACTGCAGAGAAACACATATATGAACCTGACCAAGGCAGCTTAAATTTACCATTAAAGTCTGATTTGCTACTATTATTAAATTAGCTTCATTCTCTTGGTATCCTTTGTTGAAGGATATGCAACAATGCACTACTGGGTGCTAACTGAACACATTAAATGAGCCAATGAAAAGAGACATGTATGTGCAGCCACCAATCAGCAGCTGCTCTCAATAGTGCATTGCTGCTCCTGAGCCTACCTAGTTATGATTTTTAAAGGACACAAAGAGAACAAAGCAAATTAGATAACAAGTAAAATGTAAAGTTATTGAATATTGTATGTTTGTTCTTTCTGAAGCATGCACGTGCACATCCCCAACATGCTCTTTAACAAAGAATACCAAAATAATAAAGTGCAGAATATTTAAAGCAAATTAGAAAGTTTTTTTATTTTTTGAAATTGCAATTTCTATCTGCATTATGGAAGTTTATAGCAGTGTAGCTTGTGTAGTCACGCAGCTTTTTATTTTCACATTAACCACAGCGAGGGTTTCTACCCAACTAGTATTATAAGTATGTGACCATAATTTTATTCAATGGGCATTACATTCTATAATATGTTATCATGCATATGGGAGAACAGTTTGTAAACATATAACTGCTGCACATATAAAGCAAAGGAAATGAGATCACCCGCTGCTCTCCTGTGTTACACATGGTACAACATGACTCATGAATGGATTGAACCATACACATTGCTCACATTTAGGATTTCAGTAAAAACATTCATTAGGAACACAGTCACACTGGTATCTCTCTTTCACTGTGTTCATTTTCTGTCAGACTCAGCACATAAAAAAACTAAAAACCTTATTTTCTAGAATTTCTCTTTTATTTCATTACTTTGCAGCCAATAGCATTACCATTTTTGTTTTCACACACACATATCTTTTTAACATTATATATTATGAAGAAACCACCAGTCTCCAGGTCATTATTACACAGTAGCAGGCAGTGGCCCACATGCTTGGATGAAATGTTATTTGTATCTTGTTATAGATCTATTTGACTTCTGACTAGATTAGGTAAGTGGCTATATTGATATTCAGAGCAGAAGTTCACCACCAGGGGGCGCGATCTGATAAACGGCGTAGTTTGCGGCGCAACCGAGGGAACCCGCGTCGCCCGCAGTTTCAGCTCGCAACTCGAGCTATCCCATATATGGCGCCGTCAGATGCTAACATGCCGTAAGTCGGATAAACCAGCGATGTCCAGAAATCTGCGCAAGTACAAATTTCTGGCGTCGCCAGTGACTTACGGCACGTTAGATACTGCCGGCGTCTACAAAACCTGACTAAAGTCTAAATCACCCGCACTGTCTAACACGCCTCCCTAACATAGCCCGACACGTCTAACCCTCTATCCGCTATCCCCCCTCACTATCCTAACAATAAAATATGTATTAACCCCTAAACCGCCGCTCCTGGAGCCCGCCGCTACCTAATAAAGTTATTAACCCCTAAACCGCCGCGAGCTATATTAAATCTATAACCCCCTAAAGTGAGCCCCTAACACCGCCGCCATATTCCTTACCTACCCCCTAAAGTGAGCCCCTACCCCGCCGCTATCTATTTTAAAATTATTAACCCCTAATCTAATCCCCCTACCCCGCCGCCATCTATATTAAATTATTTAACCCCTAAAATACTAAACTATCCCTACCACTAAACCTAAGTCTAACCCTACAAATAGCCCTGAAAAGGGCTTTTTGCGTGGCATTGCCCCAAAGTAACAGCTCTTTTGCCAGCCCTTAAAAGGGCTTTTTGCGGGGCATGCCCCAAAGAATTCAGCTCTTTTGCCAGCCCTTAAAAGGGCTTTTGGTGGGGCTTTGTCACAAAGTAAACTGCTATTTTGCCTACAATCTACATCCCCCTACACCGCGGCCACCTATAATAAATGTATTAACCCTTATCTAATCCCCCTACACCGCCGCCAGCTATATTAACTATATTAACCCTAATTATATTAGGGTTAATATAGTTAATATAGTTATTATATTATATATATTAACTATATTAACCCTAATTATATTAGGGTTAATATAGTTAATATCGTTATTATATTATATATATATATATAAAGTATAATAACCCTATCTAACTCTAACATCCCTAACTAAACTCTTATTAAAATAAATCTAATATTAATATTATTAATTAAAATATTCCTATTTAAATCTAAATACTTACCTATAAAATAAACCCTAAGGCCTAGATTTAGAGTTTGGCGGTAGCCGTCAAAACCAGCGTTAGAGGCTCCTAACGCTGGTTTTGGGCTACCGCTGGTATTTAGAGTCAGTCATTAAAGGGTCTAACGCTCACTTTCCAGCCGCGACTTTTCCATACCGCAGATCCCCCTACGTCAATTGCGTATCCTATCTTTTCAATGGGATCTTTCTAACGCTGGTATTTAGAGTCGTGGCTGAAGTGAGCGTTAGAAATCTAATGACAAAACTCCAGCCGCAGAAAAAAGTCAGTAGTTAAGAGCTTTCTGGGCTAACGCCAGTTTATAAAGCTCTTAACTACTGTGCTCTAAAGTACACTAACACCCATAAACTACCTATGTACCCCTAAACCGAGGTCCCCCCACATCGCCGCCACTCTATTAAATTTTTTTAACCCCTAATCTGCCGACCGCACACCACTGCCACCTACATTATCCCTATGAACCCCTAATCTGCTGCCCTTAACACCGCCGACCCCTATATTATATTTATTAACCCCTAATCTGCCCCCCTCAACGTCGCCTTCACCTGCCTACACTTATTAACCCCTAATCTGCCGAGCGGAGCGCACCGCTACTATAATAAAATTATTAACCCCTAATCTGCCGACCGAATCTCGCCGCTACTGTAATAAATGGATTAACCCCTAAAGCTAAGTCTAACCCTAACACTAACACCCCCCTAAGTTAAATATAATTTAAATCTAACGAAATAAATTAACTCTTATTAAATAAATTATTTCTATTTAAAGCTAAATACTTACCTGTAAAATAAACCCTAATATAGCTACAATATAAATTATAATTATATTATAGCTATTTTAGGATTTAAATTTATTTTACAGGCAACTTTGTAATTATTTTAACCAGGTAAGAACTATTTAATAGCTAAAATAGTTAAAATAATTACAAAATTACCTGTAAAATAAATCCTAACCTAAGTTACAATTAAACCTAACACTACACTATCAATAAATTAATTAAATAAAATACCTACAATTATCTACAATTAAACCTAACACTACACTATCAATAAATATATTAAATAAAATTCCTACAAATAAATACAATTAAATAAACTAACTAAAGTACAAAAAATAAAAACGAACTAAGTTACAAAAAATAAAAAAATATTTACAAACATTAGAAAAAAATTAATTACACCTACTCTAAGCCCCCTAATAAAATAACAAAGACCCCCAAAATAAAAAAATGCCCTACCCTATTCTAAATTACAAAAGTTCAAAGCTCTTTTACCTTTAGTTAATTTATTTAAATGTATTTATTTGTAGGTATTGTATTTAATTAATTTATTGATAGTGTAGTGTTAGGTTTAATTGTAGATAATTGTAGGTAGTTTATTTAATTTATTTATTGATAGTGTAGTGTTAGGTTTAATTGTAACTTAGGTTAGGATTTATTTTACAGGTAATTTTGTAATTATTTTAACTAGGTAACTATTAAATAGTTATTAACTATTTAATAGCTATTGTACCTGGTTAAAATAAATACAAAGTTGCCTGTAAAATAAATATAAATCCTAGAATAGCTACAATATAATCATAATTTATATTGTAGCTATATTAGGGTTTATTTTACAAGTAAGTATTTAGCTTTAAATAGGAATAATTTATTTAATAAGAGTTAATTTATTTAGTTAGATAAAAATTATATTTAACTTAGGGGGGTGTTAGTGTTACGGTTAGACTTAGCTTTAGGTGTTAATACATTTATTATAGTAGCGGTGAGCTCCGATCGGCAGAATAGGGGTTAATTATTGTAGGTGGCTGGTGCGACGTTGTGGGGGCAGATTAGGGGTTAATAAATATAATATAGGGGTCGGCGGTGTTAGGGGCAGCAGATTAGGGGTACATAGGTATAATGTAGGTAGCGGCGGTATACGGAGCGGCAGATTAGGGGTTAAAAAAAATATGCAGGTGTCAGCGATAGCGGGGGCGGCAGATTAGGGGTCAAAAAGTGTAAGGTTAGGGGTGTTTAGACTCGGGGTACATGTTAGAGTGTTAGGTGCAGACGTAGGAAGTGTTTCCCCATAGGAAACAATGGGGCTGCGTTAGGAGCTGAACGCTGCTTTTTTGCAGGTGTTAGGTTTTTTTTCAGCTCAAACTGCCCCATTGTTTCCTATGGGGATATCGTGCACGAGCACGTTTTTGAAGCTGGCCGCGTCCGTAAGCACCGCTGGTATCTAGAGTTGCAGTGGCGTTAAATTATGCTCTACGCTCCCTTTTTGGAGCCTAACGCACTTAAAACCCAGCCCTTCTGTGAACTCTAAATACCAGCGGTATTTAAAAGGTGCTGGAGAAAAAAAGCACGCGTAGCTAACGCACCCCTTTGGCCGCCAAACTCTAAATCTAGGCGTAAGATAGCTACAATATAATTAATAATTACATTGTAGCTATGTTAGGGTTTATATTTATTTTACAGGTAAATTGTTAATTATTTTAACTAGGTATAATAGCTATTAAATAGATATGAACTATTTAATAGCTACCTAATTAAAATAATTACCCAATTACCTGTAAAATAAATCCTAACCTAAGTTACAAATACACCTACACTATCAATAAATTAAATAAACTACAAATATCAATCTAAAAATACAATTAAATAAACTAAACTAAATTACAAAAAAAAAACACTAAATTACAAAAAATAAAAAAAAGATTACAAGATTTTTAAGATAATTACACCTATTCTAAGCCCCCTAATAAAATAATAAAGCCCCCCAAAATAAAAAAAAATTCCCTACCCTATTCTAAATTAAAAAAAGTTCAAAGCTCTTTTACCTTACCAGCCCTTAAAAGGGCCTTTTGTGGGGGCATGCCCCGAAGAAAACTGCTCTTTTGCCTGAAAAAAAAAACACAATACCACCCCCCAACATTACAACCCACCACCCACATACCCCTAATCTAACCCAAACGCCCCTTAAATAAACCTAACACTACCCCCCTAAAGATCTCCCTACCTTGTCTTCACCCAACCAGGCCGAACTCCTCATCCGATCCGGGCGATGTCTATCCAAGCGGCAAAGAAGAGGTCTTCATCCCAGCGATGTCTTTATCCAAGCGGCAGCAAAGTCTTCCTCCATCGGGCAGCATCTTCCATCAAGCGGCATCTTGAATCTTCTCTCCACCGACGCGAAGCATACATCCCGGCCTACGACTGAACGACGAATGAGGTACCTTTAAATGACGTCATCCAAGATGGCGTCCGTCGAATTCCGATTGGCTGATAGGATTCTATCAGCCAATCGGAATTAAGGTAGAAAAATCTGATTGGCTGATTGAATCAGCCAATCAGATTCAAGTTCAATCCGATTGGCTGAACCAATCAGCCAATCAGATTGAGCTAGCATGTTATTGGCTGATCGGAACAGCCAATAGAACGTGAGCTCAATCTGATTGGCTGATTGGTTCAGCCAATCGGATTGAACTTGAATCTGATTGGCTGATTTAATCAGCCAATCAGATTTTTCTACCTTAATTCTGATTGGCTGATAGAATCCTATCAGCCAATCGGAAATCAATGGACGCCATCTTGGATGACGTCATTTAAAGGTACCTCATTCGTCGTTCAGTTGTCGGCCGGGATGGATGCTCCGCGTCGGTGGAGAGAAGATTCAAGATGCCACTTGATGGAAGATGCTGCCCGATGGAAGAAGACTTTGCTGCCGCTTGGATAAAGACATCGCTGGGATGAAGACCTCTTCTTTGCCGCTTGGATAGACATCGCCCGGATCGGATGAGGAGTTCAGCCCGGTTGGGTGAAGACAAGGTAGGGAGATCTTCAGGGGGGTAGTGTTAGGTTTATTTAAGGGGGGTTTGGGTTAGATTAGGGGTATGTGGGTGGTGGGTTGTACTGTTGGGGGGTGGTATTGTGTTTTTTTTTCAGGCAAAAGAGCAGTTTTCTTTGGGGCATGCCCCCACAAAAGGCCCTTTTAAGGGCTGGTAAGGTAAAAGAGCTTTGAACTTTTTTTAATTTAGAATAGGGTAGGGAAATTTTTTTATTTTGGGGGGCTTTATTATTTTATTAGGGGGCTTAGAATAGGTGTAATTAGCTTAAAAATCTTGTAATCTTTTTTTTATTTTTTGTAATTTAGTGTTTTGTTTTTTTTTGTAATTTAGTTTAGTTTATTTAATTGTATTTTTAGATTGATATTTGTAGTTTATTTAATTTATTGATAGTGTAGGTGTATTTGTAACTTAGGTTAGGATTTATTTTACAGGTAATTGGGTAATTATTTTAACTAGGTAGCTATTAAATTGTTCATAACTATTTAATAGCTATTATACCTAGTTAAAATAATTAACAATTTACCTGTAAAATAAATATAAAACCTAACATAGCTACAATGTAATTATTAATTATATTGTAGCTATCTTAGGGTTTATTTTATAGGTAAGTATTTAGATTTAAATAGGAATATTTTAATTAATAATATTAATATTAGATTTATTTTAATAAGAGTTTAGTTAGGGATGTTAGAGTTAGATAGGGTTATTATATTTTATATATATATAATATAATAACGATATTAACTATATTAACCCTAATATAATTAGGGTTAATATAGTTAATATATATAATATAATAACTATATTAACTATATTAACCCTAATATAATTAGGGTCAATATAGTTAATATAGCTGGCGGCGGTGTAGGAGGATTAGATTAGGGGTTAATACATTTATTATAGGTGGCCGCGGTGTAGGGGGATGTAGATTGTAGGCAAAAGAGCAGTTTACTTTGTGACAAAGCCTCGCCAAAAGCCCTTTTAAGGGCTGGCAAAAGAGCTGAATTCTTTGGGGCATGCCCCGCAAAAAGCCCTTTTAAGGGCTGGCAAAAGAGCTGTTACTTTGGGGCAATGCCACGCAAAAAGCCCTTTTCAGGGCTATTTGTAGGGTTAGACTTAGGTTTAGTGGTAGGGATAGTTTAGTATTTTAGGGGTTAAATAATTTAATATAGCTGGCGGCGCTATAGGGGGATTAGATTATGGGGTTAATAATTTTTATATAGGTGGCGGCGGGGATAGATAAGGTAGATGGCGGCGGTGTAAGGGGTTCACATTAGGGGATAGATCAGTTAGATGGTGGTGGTTTTAGGGGTTGACATTAGGGGATAGATCAGTTAGATGGTGGCGGTTTTAGGGGTTCACAGTAGGGGATAGATCAGTTAGATGGTGGCGGTTTTAGGGGCTCACAGTAGGGGGTTAGTTTATGTAGATGGCGGCGGTTTAGGGGTTAAATACTTTATTAGGGATTGCAGTGGGGGATCGTGGTTGACAGGGAGATAGACATTGCGCATGCGTTAGGTGTTAGGTTTATTTAGCAGATCGCGGTTGACAGGTAGATAGACATTGCGCATGCGTTAGGTGTTAGGTTTATTTAGCAGCCAGTTTAGGGAGTTATGGGGCTCCAATAGTCAGCGTAAGGCTTCTTACGGCTGCTTTTTGTGGCGAGGTGAAAATGGAGTAAGATTTCTCCATTTTCGCCACGTAAGTCCTTACGCTGTATATTGGATACCAAACTGCACGGGTTTGGTATACCTGCCTATGGCCCAAAAAACTACGGGCGACGGCAGAAATATACGCGCGTAACATCTAGGTTATGCCGTATATAGGATACCAAACCCGCGCAAATATTGGCGTTGCCAGCTTTTGCGGGCGGCGATTTTTATCGTATCGACCCCCTTGTATCCTAACATTGGGCTAAGTAGCTATTTACATATTAGCAGTGGAGAGTCTGGGGACAGTTATTTAAAATAAAAAAAATATATATTTATATTTCTGCTTATATGGATATCAACATTCTTATTTTGAGGAGCATCATGGGAGGTGGGGTTCCGTTGTAAGCAGTGGTACTGTCTGAGACTCTGAGGGAAAGCAGTGTGCTGGGCTTACACATTCATCAATCCCTGCTACATACATGCTCAAGATCAAGAAAATAGCTTAGTCCCTTTGTGACACCTGACCCTGCCCACAGCCCAGGGTATTTGCAGAAAATGAACAGCGGCAAGGCTTGTGTACTGAAGGAGTGGACTCAGGAGGCAGTAAAACAAGGTACCAAGATAACCGGCTCACCGTGACCTGACACTGCTAACAAAGTAGTCAGCGCTGCTGTAGCACACTCAACTGGGCTGTAAGTAGACAGAGGCATGTAGGACAATGTGTGTGATTCTCAAAATGTACTTCCTGCAGCCCACCCGAACCATAAATGAGCTAGCAGTCTCGCTGCAGGAAGTACATTTTGTGAATCATACACATTGTCCAATGTTCCAAGTCTGCTTACAGCCCAATTGAGTGTGCTACAGCAGCGCTGACTAGTTAAAAAAATAAAATACTTAATGCGCAATCTATCAGTTCGCATTAGAGGAGCAGATGAGTAGGTAGGTTTTGGTTTTAAAACACAAGCTGTCAAATATTTTTTCCTATCAGTTACTTAGCGCTCTGTACTAGAATGTAACTGTAGGATGAGCGCTCAAGTGTCTCAGGCAGGGCTAGGTACTAATAGCAGTCAGATGATCTCAACTCTTCAAGTCTCGTTTCTCTCTTCATGCTTCCCGCCAGGCAGTCTTGCTGTTTCTTCCTAGTACTCCCTTATGCATGTGCAGGGAGCAAATCAGTGCCGGTCAAAGGGCTGCCTCCTATTGGTCCCAATTTCCTGTGCTAATATATAGAAAGCAAAAAGGTGGCACTTCAGCACGGCTTTTCCTATTACCCATGTAGCGTAATCGGGTGAAGCAGTCCTGTACGCTGCCACTCCATAGCGTTACATGGGTACATGGGGGTGAAATGGTGACATTTTTTTGACAATTTTTTTTTTATTTATTTAAATTTAATTCAACTTTGGCCCC
Organism: Bombina bombina; assembly: GCF_027579735.1. Taxonomy (NCBI): domain Eukaryota; kingdom Metazoa; phylum Chordata; class Amphibia; order Anura; family Bombinatoridae; genus Bombina; species Bombina bombina. The sequence continues at coordinate 537,694,193 of NC_069504.1, read as the reverse complement.
ATATGGCAGGGAAGGCACTGCCTCCCCTGCTACCTATGAGTACACATCCCTGAATGGAAGTTCCACCCTTGTTTCTGACTTTTTAACCAGTGCCCCAAAATGTTTATGAACATTGAGTTTGCACATGGGCAAAAAAAATCTATATTACTAAATTTTATGACATTAGTAAGAAAGGTCACTAAACATATGCAAATGCTACCTGCTTAATAAAGTATAAATACAAATGTAATATTAAGCACTTTTACACTAATCAAAATTAGCAAAATCAATAACAAATACAAGTGCAAACTTCCAGTTCAGATCCACTAAAGAGACATACACACATATGTTTATTGTTTTAGAGCACAACAGGTTTATTACACACGTCACCTATTAGATTCACTATTACAAGGGATCAATCAACTTACAGGCAATGATGTAATTGCTAAACCTTAATATCGCAATTTTATTTTTACTTAATCATGCTCATTTGGTTTTAGAGTAATGATGAAGACAACAATCTTATGTTGTTTTCGGACGTAAAAAAAATTGTGCTTCAGGGGCATTAACAGCAGAAGCCGTTGAGAATTGTGATCACTAGAAAACACAAGGGGTCGATTACAATATTTCAGAAAAGTTTATGGAGGGGTCAAGTCGAGCAGAAACGCTTAGGAACAGAGTTCCTGCACTATTTTTGCAGGAGGAACTAAGTCTCTCTGGACAGAGAACAGAAACACTTCAGTAAACACTGCTGCTGCTGGTGGGAGGAGCTGGAGCACAATCAGGTTAGAGGGATAATGAGATCCTCTAGTAATGGGCAGTAACACTTCCAACAATACACTAAATGTAAGACTGTCAGTGGCCTGGCTGTGTTATCACCCCACATTGAGTGAAACACATGGTGCTTACATTTCTGTGTGGCTTGCTCTGTGGTTATTTAGCTCCCCTCAGCAGAAAAAGCACTATTGCGCCTTAAATTGTTAACAGAGTAGGATTCTCAAACCCAAAGGCAACCATTCAAACTCCTTCATTGGATTTAATTTGCTTTCATTAACCAAAGTGTATAGACTATATACATATAAATACAGTGTGTGAGAGTATGTGCGAATATATATATAAATATATATATATATATATATATATATATATATATATATATCTATAAAACAATATTAATTGTGTGGCAGGGTGGAATTCTTGGTGAATTCCCACACTTTTTTTGTAGGACTTGTCCCCTTAGTTTATGTAATTATTTTTTTACATTAAATCACTATTACATTCGCGGGGTGGGGTTGTAGTTAAATTAATTGATAAATATTTATACAGAATTGTGATCAAACCCACAAACAATGGGCTAGATTAGAAGTAGAGAGCTATTTTAATGTGTGCTTTTAAATGGGTAAATTTGTCCGTTTAGGGGCGCATGTTAAATAACCAGCCATTACAAGTTGCGATTGCAGTATCACTTTGCGCTAGACTTCATAAACCAGAGGTCAGACCTCTAGTCAATGAAATAAATGTCCCCCAATTGCCCCCAAAATAAAGTATAGTGTTCCTTTTTTTTTTTTTTTTTTTTTTTTTAAAGAACATCTTTGTCTTTTATGAAGCAGTACTGAGAAGTTAAAGTGAGTGGATGTGGGGTGTTAGAAAAAAACGGCACTGAAAGTGCTTTTACGTTGTGGTCTATGGGGACCACAATGTATATATACAGTATATATATATATGTATATATATATATATATATATATATATATATATATATGCTTATATACATATATATGTATGTGTTAATATGTGCATATACATATTCATAGATATTTAAACTATGATGCCCAAGGCTGCGTGTTTACCCCCTTTGAATGGAATGCAATTCCATGCAATGCAGACGCGAGGTGTTGGTGAACTATCACACTCAACTAAAAGGATATAACCTATATTTAAATTATTATAATAATAATAATACAAAAAATTAGAGCAACCAGTTTTACACAACAAATTAGAAGACTATTATTTTCTCCACTAGTCCTTCCTGTCTCTTATGATTAGAAACTGATTTCAAGCAGACACATAATGGAGAATAATTATTGATAATTTAAAAGGAAATGCAATGCAGTTAATGGGAAAAAAAGGAAATGAAAGGCAGTTTAAATATATTTTAAAAAGTGAAAAGCAAATGTATGCAGAACATATAAAGAGCAGTTAAAGAAGTCATAACAAAGAAAATTGAAATATGCAGGAATAATTAAAGGGATATGAAACCTAAACATTTTCTTTCAGTCAAACTATACAATTTAAAAAAAAAATCCAATTTACTACTAATATCAAATTTGCTTAGTTCCCATGGTATTATTTGTTGAACAGCTCCTTAGGTAGGTGTCTGGAGCCCTACACTGGCAGGAAATAGTGCTGCCATCTAGTGCTCTTGCATATTTATAACATTTTTTTTAAAACTGCTGCAATCTAGTGCTCTTGCATGTGAATAACATTTTTTTAAAACTGCTGCAATCTAGTGCTCTTGCATGTGAATAACATTTTTTTAAAAACTGCTGCAATCTAGTGCTCTTGCATGTGAATAACATTTTTTTAAAAACTGCTGCAATCTAGTGTTTCACGTCTCCTGAAGAAAAGAAAATCAGGTGGTTTAAATAAAATACAAATGTGTAACAGAATAGCTACTCAATTGTTTTTTAAATCAAGACACGTTTGTGGGAAACGCAGCTGAATGAAGACAGTGTGATGCACAATACCTGAATGAAAAACACAGTCTGTCTTGCCATATCCTAAGGGTACATTGCATTTTTTTCATAACCCAATGCTGTTTTTAGCTTGATAAAATAAAGATGTATGTGATGCTGCGTGACACGTTATTTGTTTTGCATCTGGTTGTGTCAGCTAGCATTGAGTTTAACAACACAAATAAAATCGTATGCGACCTGACACAGCCCTATACATGCGTCACCTTGCGGCTCACATTTAAAGAGGTTCACTTCTTTTTGTTTTAGTTTATTGAACGTGACAGTACTTGACTCGAATATGTAACTTCTTGTAATCTACACAAAGACACAGGCAAGAGGCATCCCAGGCATAATCCTTTACTTGAATACTGCCTAAATGTCAAATGAATAGGATAGAAAAATAATGCTGTTTTTCATGTACTTCTATGTTCACACAGATCACGTTACCTGTCTGATGTCAAAGATATGTGCTGTAACTTTGCTGAATTCTGTGCAACTCTATACTCCCTTAACATCAATTTGATAACTCCCTGGCCCCTATTTATCAAGCCGTCAACCGCAAATACGCTGGAATTCTGCAGCGTAATTGTGGAGAGCTTGATTCGCCTTATTTATCAAACCCTACAGACCGGCAAAAGTAGAATTTTGTGACGTAACATACGATCCGCCGGTCTCAGTCCGACACAGATCGATGCGGCGGATGCTATAGGAGTCAATGGGAGTCTGAAAGCAGGGAAAGCTTATATTCTCTGCTGCCCGATATCCCATTGATTTCTATGGGAGAATAAAAGTTATGTTTACACCTAACACCCTAACATAACCCCGAATCTAAACACCCCTAATCTGCCGCCCCAACATCGCCGCCACCTACATTATACTTATTAACCCCTGATCTGCCACCGACACCGCCGCCACCTACATTATACTTATTAACCCATAATCTACCGCCCCTACACTACCGCCACCTACAATATACTTATTAACCCCTAATCTTCCGCACCGCCACCGCCACCACCTACATAAAGTTATTAACCCCTATCCTGGCGCTCCCGGATCCCACCGCAACTAAATAAAGTTATTAACCCCTAAACCTAACAACCCGCTAACTTTATATTAAATATTAACTCATTCCTATCTTATAATCAATTTAAAATTACCTTTAAAATTGCATTAAACTATATTAAACTATTAATTAATCTACCCTAACTGTTATACTAAAATTACATTAAACTATATTAAACTAATAATTAATCTACCCTAACTTTTATAACAAAATTACATTAAACTATATTAAATTAATAATTAATCTACACTAACTGTTATACTAAAATTACATTAAACTACAAATTAAATTAACTATATTATATATTTAGAAACCTAACCCTACTCAAATAATTTAAATCTACACTAAAAAATTACTAAGTTACAAAAAACTAACAACTTAGTTACAAAAAATAACAAACACTAAGTTATAAAAAAGAAATTATCAAAGATTTAAACTAATTACACCTAATCTAAGGGCCCTATGAAAATAAAAAAGCCCCCCAAAATAAAAAACCCTAACCTAAAATAAACTACAAATAGCCCTTAAAAGGGCCTTTTGCGGGGCATTGCCCCAAAGAAATCAGCTCTTTTACCTTTAAAAAAAAATACAAACAACCCCCCCAACAGTAAAACCCACTACCCACACAACCAACCCCCCAAATAAAACCCTAACTAAAAAAAACTAAGCACCCCATTGCCCTGAAAAGGGCATTTGGATGGGCATTGCCCTTAAAAGGGCATTTAGCTCTATTGCATCCAAACCCTAATCTAAAAATAAAACCCACCCAATAAACCCTTAAAAATACTATTACTAACCTGGAGAAGTCTTCATCCAAGCGGCCGAAGTCTTCATCCAAGCCCACAGAAGTCTTCACCCAGACGGCATCTTCTATCTTCATCCATCCGGCGAGGAGCGGGTCCATCTTCAAGACATCCGGCGCAGAGCATCCTCTTCTTCTGATGACTCCCGATGAATGAAGGTTCCTTTAAGTGACGTCATCCAAGATGACTTCCCTTAGATTCTGATTGGCTGATAGAATTCTATCAGCCAATAGGAATTAAGGTAGAAAAAATCCTATTGGCTGATGCAATCAGCCAATAGGATTGAACTTCAATCCTATTGGCTGATCCAATCAGCCAATAGGATTGAGCTAAATGCTCTATAACAGTTAGTGTAGATTAATTATTAATTTAATATACTTTAATGTAATTTTGTTATAAAAGTTAGGGTAGATTAATTATTAGTTTAATATAGTTTAATGTAATTTTAGTATAACAGTTAGGGTAGGTTAATTAATAATTTAATATAGTTTAATGTAATTTTAAAGGTAAGTTTAAATTTATTATAAGATAGTGATGAGTTAATATTTAATATAAAGTTAGCGTGTTGTTAGGTTTAGGGGTTAATAGGTTAATTTAGTTTATGGCGAGGCGGGGGGCTGGCGGTTTAGGGGTTAATAACTTTATTTAGTTGCAGTGGGCTCCGGGAGCGGCAGGATAGGGGTTAATAAGTATAATGTAGGTGGCGGCGGTATAGGGGGTGGCAGATTAGGGGTTAATAACATAATGTAGGTGGCGGAGGTGTAGGGGGTAGCAGATTAGGGGTTAATAACATAATGTAGGTTGCGGTGGGCTCCGGGAGTGGCAGGATAGGGGTTAATAAATTTATTAGAGTGGCGTTGGGCTCCAGGAGCGGCAGGATAGGGGTTAATAAGTTTATTATAGTGGCGGCGGGCTCCAGGAGCAGGCAGGATAGGGGTTAATAACTTTATTTAGTTGCGGCGGGGTTGGGAGCGGCGGGATAAGGGTTAAACAGTTTAGTATAGTGGCGGTGTTTAGTGACAGTATACAAATAAAGCTGTGAAAAAGCCGAATAGCAGTGAGATCGATGACTGTTAGTTAACAACAGTCCGCTGCTCATCGCCCCGTACTTGGTGTGCGGCTTTTTGACAGCTTTTTTGTTAAATATGGAGAGCATATTCAGGTCCGCAGCCGTGATGTTAGACTATGTCAGGCGAGCGTATTGGTGCCGTCGAATGCAAGTAAGTTGACGGCTTGATAAATAGGCCTCACTGAGTCTCATTTCCAATCCATTGGAGACTTCTGTGCATAAACTTCTTATTCAACTCTGGTGGTTTTTAGTGTTTTTTTCTAAAGCTGTAATCTGCTCAAAGAGTCTCTGTTGCAGTTAGTAAAATGGCCCAAATTACATGTAGCATATTTCTGGATCATTAATATATTATTGTTTATAATTTGTTAAAAATACAAATATTTGTGTGTTAATGACATTCTCACAAGCATTGACCTTTACAGCATTTTCATGACTTTAAACAGAAATGCCAGGTATGAGTTTTAAATATATTTTTTTAACCCTTTAAGGGCCAGATTACAAGTGACGCGCTAAATTCTTTTTTCACTCGTGCGCAAACACCAATCAAAGTAAACTTTTACTGTGGACTGGTTAGTATATATATATATATATATATATATATATATATATATATATATATATATATATATATATGCAAAATAGAAATGGATGCAGCACACCAAGTTGGATTTATAACATTTTTATTACAAGCAGTGAAATACAGGCAACGTTTCGGGCTTCTGCCCTTTCTCAAGCCAAGTGATTAGTACATAATCCAACTCCACCTTTTATAGGCAGTACATGTGACAAACTACAGGTGTAGATAATTACAATTGTAATAGTGCATCTTCTTTCAACAAAAGAGATGTTAAAAATCTATACACCAGTATTCCCCACGTAGGGGGTGTACAATCAGTGAAACAATACTTGGTTAAGGAACAAATATATACAGATTCACAAATTAATTTTATAATTGATTTATTGGCATTTGTATTGAACAATAATTATTTTCTGTTTGGTGACATGTACTACAGGCAAAAGAGAGGCACCGCAATGGGTGCTAATATGGCGCCACCATACGCAGGCATATACATGGGTACATTTGAAGATGATTTCATCTATCCAAATGAATTGTTTAAACAGCATGCATGCGTATGGTGGCGCTATATAGATGACGTCTTTATGATATGGTTGGGCAATGAGGATACCCTTGATGTTTTCCTCAAACAAATTAATTCTAATCCGGCCAATATTGAATTTATAATGCAGCATGATAGAAAGTGTATTGATTTTCTGGATGTGACTGTATCAATAGAAGAGAACAAGTTTAAAACTGATCTTTTTGTTAAGAAAACGGATAAAAATAAGTTTCTATCGTATACAAGTTGCCATCCAGAAAACACAATTAAATCTCTACCGAAGTCACAATACATTCGTGTCAAACGAATAGTGAGCGATGAGGATGTATGTAATAGAAGGTTGCTTGAAATGGGACAAAAATTTAAACAAAGGGGTTACCCGACAAAAATATTGGAAGATGAATTAAAAAAAGTTAATCAAATCCCTCGTAAACAACTTTTACAAAAAACATTGAAAAACACACAGATGGATAGAATTCCATTTGTGAGTACTTACAATGTTAATAGTAAGCAGATATCTGGTATAGTCAAAAAACATTGGCATATTTTAAAAAATAACTATCAGGATATAAAAGAATTTCAATCTTTCCCATTGCTGTCATATAAAAGACCTAAAAATTTAAAGGACTATTTAATGAAAACTGACATAGGCAGCAGTAAGACAAGGATGTCATTTTCAAAAAAGAAAGGTACTTTTCCCTGTTATAATTGTTCACATTGTAGTTGTGTGATCAAAGGCAGTGAGGTGGTCCACCCACATACGGGTAAAAAGTATAGGATTAATGGTTTGTTTACCTGTCAAACAGATCATGTCATATATTCTCTAAAATGTCCCTGTGGATTAATATATGTAGGGGAAACTACTCAAAAAAATGAAAGATAGACTCACACAACATAAATACACTATACGTAAAGCCATCTCAGATTTGCCTGTATCTGCACATTTTAAAGAAAAAAACCATAATGTCAACCAGTTAAGGTTTCAAATCCTAGAACATGTTCCGATACAGAGAAGGGGCCAGGATAGGGTTAAAAAATTACAACAGAGAGAGGTTATTTGGATTAATAGACTAGAAAGTATGCACCCTAAAGGTTTAAATAAAGATTATAACCTGTTTTTGTTCCTATGAATGGTTAATTGTGATAATTTATTGTAAACTTTTTCTCCATGATTTAGATCAAGATTCACATAAAGAAAAAAGAACAACTTGAAAAAGAAATGTGCTGAATAACATAATATAAAAAGAGGTTGTTTGGAAAGATTATAAGTTTTTCCTTTGGAACGCTGTCTTTATGGTTTCCATATAGTAAATAACATTTGAGTGTGTGCATTCCCCTGTTAACATCCATCAGAGAAATAACATATCTTGCAAGATTAGAATTTAGTTGTTAGTTTGATTACTGTTTTTAATAAAATAAAGGTTTTTCAAATATCATTAATAGATGGTAATGAAATTCACTAACAAGAAATTATTTCACATAATTCACAGATAAGATAATGGACCGTTAAGGTCACTTTTTATATATATTTTTTCTCTCATATTTTCACTAGGTTTTTAACAATAAGAAGGTTTTTAAAGAATTATAAATGTTCAGAATCACATGGTTTTTTTGTATAAGAAATGCATAGTTATGATTTTGACACAAAATCACTGTTTATTCTTTGTTCTCTTTTGTTGAAAGAAGATGCACTATTACAATTGTAATTATCTACACCTGTAGTTTGTCACATGTACTGCCTATAAAAGGTGGAGTTGGATTATGTACTAATCACTTGGCTTGAGAAAGGGCAGAAGCCCGAAACGTCGCCTGTATTTCACTGCTTGTAATAAAAATGTTATAAATCCAACTTGGTGTGCTGCAGCCATTTCTATTTTGCATATTAATACCTGTCAAGGTGAGACAGAGGCTGCTTGCACCCTTACCTAGAAGTGAATTGGTGCTGGACTTTAATATATAATTAGATATAATATATATATCTAAGTAATCCGGAAAGGGAGAGCACAATCTAACAGTTTTCCCAAATGCCAAGGTGCACTTCAAATCAAAATACAAATCCAAGTCCAGAAAAAGCACTCGTTGGTCTTTTTTTTTTTTTTTTTAAACTTTTATTATTTAATTATATTAACAGTACAAAATTACAATACATAATTGCTTTGCATATCATCATAAAAGAAAGCCTTTTACAACAGAAAAAGAACAATTTAACAACATAATCATTCTTTCTTGAGTAAGGTGTATTTATCCTTAGTCCTAATATTGACCAAGGAGATACTTCATAAATGAGTTGTTTGTCACGTTATCTAGGGAAGTGCTAAAAAAAAAAAAAAAAAAAAAACTAGCAACCTATTACTATCTACAAGTTAACCCCAGAAGCAAAGTTCCTCTCAGTCCCCTCTCCCCTCCTCTCCAACGAAAAATTCACGGCTTGGGGATACTGATAATCCGATTAATATGATTTGTATAGTCGTTACCCATAGATTTAACAAATGGACCCCAGACATTAAAGAATTTGTCTACTTTATAAGGGCAAAACTTTTTATAGTCATATGCTTCAAGAATAACTTCTTTCATCAATGCTTTCCTTAACTGATTAACATTTGGAGATTTCCTATCGGTCCAATACGAAAAAATCAGTGATCTTGTTTTCACTATCACTTTATGTACAAATCCATTATTTCCCTCCCATAAAGATGAATGGGTAAGGAAAAATACATTTACTGCTGATAGTTTGATATCTAATTTTAGAATACTAGAAAGCCAGAAACCCACTTTCAACCACAACTGAGCTTGTTTAGGGCATTCATATATCAAGTGGAGCAGATCCGGATTGTTTCTTGAACATTTAATACACTTATTCTCCACCTCTTTATTCCACTTACGAACTCTATTGGGAGTTAAATAATCTTGGTGCATAAGTCTAAGATGCGATTCCCTCACTACCATTGAGTTCTCCAATTTGTGTATTGTCCCCAAGCTAATTTGTATGGTTTTATCTTCTCTGCAGATGGGTATACTATTTTCCCATTTGCTATAAAGATCTTCTAACTGCCCTAACTTAAACCCATTTAAAAGTGTTTCATAAATAATTGAGAGTGGTCTCTGCCTGATTTTTGGATGGTCTAAAAGAGGATGTGGCTGGAAGAATAAATCAGGGTCCTGGTAAAGAAATGACTTTAGGTAATGTTTTGCTTGTATAAAATAAAACCTATCCTTACCAGGAATGCACTCGTTGGTCTTGTTATGAAAAAATAACATTTATTATACAAACATTAAAAAAGACATAACGTTTTGGCGCCCATTAGCGCTTTTGTCAAATGTCTCACATCAGATTCAACTAAGTAAACCTAAAAACAGATGGCAAGCTATATAACATCAATATTTTAAATACCTTGACACACGGCATCCATTGCAAGCTGTCCCTCGCCCATGCCGTCCCATGGCAGTGACATCATCATTGGCATCTGTCGCATGACGCGTCACTAGTCATGAGCAGGCGCTACCATGGTAACCATTTGACAACAACTATGTTATGGAAATATTAGCCTAGTAAAACATAGCGTGCAAAGTACAGTAGGTTATAGCAATACAAACTTAACACACTTACATGTCAATCTTACCCTAAGAAACCGACCCACAACTCTTAAGGGAAAATACGGTCCCATATAAATGAGATATAGATCCACAGATTCGACAGCCACTCTTGTGGCAACCAATCAAATCTATCCCATATGTTGGCCACAATAGTCACATAAGGGTTGTATTAATCAACCCTCGAATAGGCCAATATAATATTAACATCAAACAATATATGGCAGAGTATGGATAAATACAAATTAATCGGACAGATAGCTCAGCATGCTAAGGCACTGTGGCTGAGCTCTTTAGCAACCCCAGGGTTGCAGGTTTGATCCCCGGTGAGGTCCACTCAGCCTTTCATCCTTCCGAGGTTGATAAAATGAGCAGCACCTTGAGACCCTTATGGGTGATTAGCCGTGCTTTACAAGTACCCAATACATACATACATATGTCAAAGTATCCATCATGTAAATCCATTTGGTCTCTAGTTGTAAAACACTGTTGGCCCTATTGCCAATCCTGACCAATGGGGGTACGTGGTCAATTAGCATAGATCGCAAACTAGAGACACTATCTTTATGATTGGCAAAATGACACGACACTGGCTGTTCAGATTCTCCATTTGTCAGGGCATCCCTTATGGTGCACTGATGGTTAGCCATCCTATCCTGGGAGTGATTATTTTGCCAATGTTTACCAATGAACAGGGACAAATTTAGAATATATACCACATAGGTGCTCGTGCTTGTCAGCCTGTGATGAATTGCATAGCGTTTGTTACTATGTGGATGCTGAAACAATGACCCCCTTAGCATACTATTGCAGGTTATACAGTTGCCGCATGGAAAGCTCCTTTTGGTAGCATTCCACAGGGTCTGTTTTTTCCAGTAAGTCCCGTAGGTTGTTAGCTGTGCGGTATACCATTCTGGGGGCTTTCATCCGTTGGAACAGTAATGTTGTATCAGTCTCAACCACCGGCCAGTGTTGCCGTACTGATTTAGTCAGAGTATCATATGTTGGTACATATGTGGTCAAAAAGTTTAACTGATTAACATTGCCAGTTGTGCCAATATCCTCCTTGGCCCTCACAACAGCACTGGGATTCAACAACCTCTCTTTGGTAGCTGCAATATCCTTGTCATAGCTTCTTGAGATCAATTTTCTCTCCATCTCAGCCATTTGGATCACCAGTGTGGGTATTTCACTGTTATTTCTAATGACGCTTGTGAGCTGCGAGGTGATGATCCCTGTTTTTTGATTCCTAGGGTGAAAACTCCTGGCATTCAAAAGGGAATTACGGTCTGTTGGTTTAGTATAGAGGGACGTGCTAAATCGGCATCCACCACAGGCATCAATTTTAAAGACATTCAAATCTAAGAAATGTACAGTATGTAAGTCACATTCCTACTTAAATTGGATTGGACACGCCATGGAGTTCAAACATCATGTGGTGAACTGCTTGTGCAATGCCGCCCTCTGTAGATTTGCGGCCGATCGGCCACTAGCAGGGGGTGTCAATCAGCCCGATCATATACGTTTGGATAGATTGATGTCCACAGCCTTAGAGCAGGCGACCAGTTATGGAGCAGTGGTCTTAAGACCGCTGCTTCATAACTGCTGTTTCCAGCAAGCCTTCAAGCTCGTGCGGAAACAGGGGCATCAAGTTCCATTCAGAGCATAATAATTCGGCCCCATAGTATGGAGACTCCAGTATGGAAAAAAGGGGGGGACCTCTTTCCTGTCATACCCCTGTCATTGGCCCTTCCCACTAAAGACATCATACAACACACATGCAGTACCCCTCACATTAAAGACAAAATCACCTATTTTTAAAAATGGTTCTAATGTCCCTTTAGATAGCAGGTAATTTCCATCTAAATAGCAATCACCTATATAGTAGGTGCCAATTACATTGCTCTGTCCTATAAAAGGGATCCTGGTCACCTAAATAAGAACTACAACAGGGTAAGTTAAGATGCCCTACATTTTGTTGTTTTGGGGCTATGAATTGATACTTAATACATGATAATAAAATATGTGTTTGAAATATTTGGGAAATAAATAAATAAAATTATTTTTACATGCTGCTATTTACTATGTACACCTTAATTCATAAAAACTATGGTGGAGATAAAAGTTTGAGATTAAAATCCTCCATGTCTCAAAAGTAAATCAATAAAAAAACTTTTGCATAGGAAATTAACACATCTAGGCAAGTATCCCCGCTTGTTTTTCCCTAGTAAAACTCTATATACATTGTTACCAATGCACAAGAGGATTTTGGGTAAGATATGCAAATTAGGTATGCAAAATCTCAGACTTTTTGCTTCGAATACTGTTTTAACACAGCAATCCCTTAAAAGGGTGATTGCAGCAAATACAGAAATCCCTGCTAGACAGCCTGTTTCGTTCTTATTAGAACTCAATAGGAACGCAACGGTACCCCAATATAAAAGGGGTACCTTGCATTCAAGCTTCAGTGTACGGCGGACGATTGTATGAAGAGGAGGCTCCGCGCTGGATGTCGCCACGGGTCCTGGTCAGCTCCGCGCCGCCACAGCTCCACGCCACCTGGGTGAAGATAGAAGATGCCCCAGCGATGGAGGAAGATGTCGCCGCCTGGATGAAGACTTCTCGCTGCCTGGATGAAGATGGATGTCCGGACTTCAGGAACTGTGAGTAGATTTTCTGGGGTTTGTGTTAGGTCTTTTTTTTTGTGGGGGGGTATTTTTTTTTTTAGATTAGGGCTTTTTTATTTTTATGGGCGAAAAATAGCTGAATGCCCTTTTAAGGGCAATACCCATACAAATGCCACTTTAGGGGCAATGTGTAGCTTAGGTTTTTTTTAGACTTAGGTTTTTTATTTTGGGGGATTGGTTGAGTAGGGGGGTTTACTTTTAGGGGGGACTTTGTATTTATTTTAGGCAAAAGAGCTGTTTAACTGACGACAACGCCCTACAAAAGATCCTTATAAGGGCTATTGGTAGCTTATTGATAGGTTAGGGGTGTTTTTATTTTGGGGTGTTTTTTTTTGTTTAGTTTTAGTTTAGTTTTTGTGATGTAGGGGCCGGCGGTTTAGGGGTTAACAGGTTTATTATAGTCTTTGCAATGTGGGGGGCAGCGGTTTAGGGGTTAATACTTTATTTTAGTGTTGGGAATGTGGGGGCAGCTGTGTAGGGGTTAATAGTTTTATTTAGTGTCTGCAATGTGGGGGCCGGCGGTTTAGGGGTAAATAGGTTTATTATAAAAGTAGCAATGTGGGGGGCTGGTGGTTTAGGGGTTAATAGGTTTATTATAGTATTTGCGATGCAGGGGCATGGAGGTTTAGGGGTTAATAGGTAGTTTATGGGTGTTAGTGTACTTTGTAACATTATAGTTATGAGTTTTGTGAATCATTTTTGTTTCTCAAAATCCATAACTACTGGCCTCAGATAGCGGAATGGATCGTGGTGGTATAGACTATAACGCAAGCATTCTAATTAAAATGCACCTATATTAAAGTTAACATAAACTAACTTCTTTAAAATAAATAAAAGCTTACCTTTGAAACAAAATTAAAACCTAACCTTAAAATAAAAAATAATAAAAAATAAAACCCTAGCATTACTAAAAATAATAAATCTTAACATCACAAAAAAATAAAACTACCATTACAAAAAATAAACACTAAAATTACAAAAATAAAAAAGCTACCATCACAAAAAATAAAAACCGAAATTATCCAAAATAAAAAAATTATTCCTATTCTAATACCCAACCAAAAAACACCCAATCTAGAAATAAACTACCAATAGCCCTTAAAAGGGCCTTTTGCAGGGCATTGTCCAAAAGCTAACAGCTCTTTAACATTAAAAAACATCAATAACCCCCTAACATTACAAACCTCAACCCAATCCTATCTAAAAAAAACTAATTTGCCCATTCCGCTTTTTTTCTGCCCAAAATAAAAAAAAATACCTAATCTTAAAAAAAAGACCCCAAAAAAACAAGAAAGCTAACACTAAGCCCCAAATTGGTACTCACCAATGATGAAGGGCGGTACTCTATCCTCATCCCGGTGGTGATCCATCTTCATCCATCGCGGGACCATCTTCTTCAATCTTCCTCCAGATCGCGGTCCATCTTCTATCTTCATCCCTGTGGCGGCGGTGATGTCTTCTATGAGGTCATCGGCTAAGACGGTACTCCTCTTCAGAGTATCGACATGAAACTCCTTTTCATGCGTTCTCCAGCCACCCACTGAAGATTGAATACAAGGTACCCCTTTTATATAGGGGTACCCTTGCATTCCTATTGGCAGAACAAATTCAAATCAGCCGAAAGAATATTTTTTTTTATTTTTGGAGGGTTTTTTTTGGGGGGGGTATTATAACAGGAATATTTTTTTATTTTGGATAATTTTGTTTTTTGTTTGTATTTTTTGTAATGGTAGCTTTTTATATTTTTTTCATTTTTGTTTTTTTGTAGTGGTAGTTTTATTTTTTTTCCGGAATGTTACGATTTATTATTTTTAGTACTGTTAGGTATTTATTTTTATTTTTTTTAAAAGGAATATAATACTAATGTACCTCCTATAGGATGATATAATGGTGATATTGATTATAAAACAATGTACATATGAATAGCTGGTAATAAGCAAATAGGAACAGTTAATTTTTTTTTGGGGGGGTTGTTTTTTTAGATTAGGGTTTTTTTGGGGGCAAATTTCAAAAGAGCTGAATGCCATTTTAAGGGCAGTAAAAAAGAGCTGAATACCCCAGGGTAGTTTAGGTTTATTAGTGTTAGTTTTTGTTTATTTTGGGGGGTTTGGTGGGTGGGGGTTTTACTGTTAGGGAGACTTGGTTTATTTGTAATGTAAAAGAGCTGTTAAACTTAGTGCAATGCCCTACAAAATCCCTTTTAAAGGCTATTGGTAGTTTAGCATTAGATTAGTGTTTTTTTATTTTTGGGGACTTTTTTATTTTCATAGGGATTAGGTTTAATTTTGTTATTTTGGATAGTGTTGTTTATTTTTTTCTGTATTTTCATTTTTTATTTTCTGTAGCTTGGGGGGTTGTATTTTTAAAACATAGACTGCCCTCTGGGCAGGATTATTAACTAGTTTTTAATAAATCCATTTGGTATGTTTTATACTCTTAGTGCTCAGTGTTTATCTCCCAGCCTACGCCACCTAGACGGTTGTTTGCCCTCCCACTATTCCACTTTGCAGATCCTATGTTCCTTTGCTTCTGGAGTTCCAGAAACACTGAGTTCAGCTAGCTAGACTGCTGATTAAAATCCAGCCTGCCCCTACAGGCACAACTGAGTACGATAGTCACATGTGAGTCTTCTCACCGTGTTTGATGCACATTGCAATATTGATTCACACATTCAGCGCCTCTTTCTGTTCTATTTTGTTGCTGTAGTTTTTTTTTTGGTAATGTAGGTTTTTTTTATTTTTTTGTATTTTGTATTTTTTTTATACAAGTGGTTTTAATTTTGTTTCACAGGTAGGTTTTTTATTTATTTTAAGGTAGTTAGGTTATTTTAACTTTAATTTAGATAGTTGCGATGAGGGGGATGGTGGTTTAGGGGTTAATTGGTTTATTTAGTAGTGACGATGCAGGGGTGGTGGTTTAGGGGTTAATAGGTTTAATTAGTAGTTGCAATGTGGGGGGGTTGTGGTTTAGGGGTTAATGGGTTTATTTAGTATTTGCGTTGTGGGGGGATGGCAGTTTAGGGGTTATTAGACTAGGGACTTATGTAAGGGTATTAGATTTTTTGACAACTTTCTTTTTCTCCACAGATTTCAATGTGAAATGTGAAAATGCGATGGCGATTTCACTATCGCAAGTGTTAGTTTCATTTTTCCAACATTTTTTCTTAATTGATCTCTATGGGGGAATATGTGCACACGCAAGCCAAGTCGGAACTTAGTTTGTGTGCAGTATGCGGGTTACCATAGTGTAACGCATGCAAAAAGAATGTTTTTTTGAAACTCATAATGGTGGCGCAATGGAGATTTACCGCGCAACTTGTAATCTGGGCCATATTGAGCCCCTACAGGGTTAGATTATGAGTGGAGAGCTATTTATCGCACCCGCTTGCATGTTTACTTGCACATATGGGGCAGTGTACGTATTGCAAGTTGAAAGTTATAAGTTTTTGCATGAGCTTGGAATATACTGACCACTTTAACGTATTCCCTTATACACTTCAATGGACTGTGAAAAGTAGAAAAAAACCTAAACCTGATCACATTTTCTAAAGTGCGCTAACCAGCCATGAAAATATTAATATTTCATATTCTAATGTTCTTCACAAAAGAATATGTTCTATTTATTCAGATTTCCGTATGTGAAGAACATTGGAATGTGAAATATTTACAGTAAACACATAGTTAAACACATATGGCTAGATTACGAGTCTTGCGTTAGGGTTAAAAAGCAGCGTTGGCCAGTCCCAACGCTGCTTTTTAACGCCCGCTGGTATTACAAGTCTTGAAATGACAGGTGTACCGCTCACTTTTTTGGCCAGACTCAGAAATACCGCAAATCCACTTACGTCAATTGCGTATCATATATTTTCAATGGGACTTGCATAGCGCCGGTATAACGAGTCTGTCCAAAAGTGAGCGGTAGAACCTCTCCGGTCAAGCCTGGTACCGCAATTAAAAGTCAGTAGTTAAAGGATTACTTTCTGTTATAATTTTTAAGCTAAACAACTAACATATTAAAGTTAATAAACTACTGACCTATATTTTCTCCAAAACGAAGTTTCATAACGGTCTAAAAGTTATATCTTTTATTCGCCGATGATGTCACGTTATCCTGCCCACTATTTTCAGCACTGCATGTTCAAAATACTTAAACCAATAACTTGCGGCTAGATTTAGAGTTCTGCGGCCAAAGGGGTGCGTTAGCTACACGTGCTTTTTTTCTCCCGCACCTTTTAAATACCGCTGGTATTTAGAGTTCACAGAAGGGCTGCGTTAGGCTCCAAAAAGGGAGCGTACAGGCATATTTACCGCCACTTCAACTCTCAATACCAGCGGTGCTTACGGACGCGGCCAGCTTCAAAAACGTGCTCGTGCACAATTCCCCCATTGAAAACAATGGGGCATTTTGAGCTGAAACAAAACCTAACACCTGCAAAAAAGCAGCGTTCAGCTCCTAACGCAGCCTCATTGTTTCCTATGGGGAAACACATCCTAAGTCTGCACCTAACACCCTAACATGAACCCCGAGTCTAAACACCCCTAACCTTACACTTATTAACCCTTAATCTGCCGCCCCCGCTATCGCTGACACCTGCATATTTTTTTTAACCCCTAATCTGCCGCTCCGTACACCGCCGCAACCTACGTTATTCCTATGTACCCCTAATCTGCTGCCCCTAACACCGCCGACGCCTATATTATATTTATTAACCCCTAATCTGCCCCCCACAACATCGCCGCCAGCTACCTACAATTATTAACCCCTAATCTGCCAACGAACCTCACTGCTACTATAATAAAGTTATTAACCCCTAATCCGCCTCACTCCCGCCTCAATAACCCTATAATAAATAGTATTAACCCCTAATCTGCCCTCCCTAACATCGCCGACAGCTAACTTCAAGTATTAACCCCTAATCTGCCGACCGGACCTCACCGCTACTCTAATAAATGTATTAACCCCTAAAGCTAAGTCTAACCCTAACACTAACACCCCCCTAAGTTAAATATA
Source organism: Bombina bombina (assembly GCF_027579735.1). Lineage (NCBI taxonomy): Eukaryota > Metazoa > Chordata > Amphibia > Anura > Bombinatoridae > Bombina > Bombina bombina. The sequence continues at coordinate 537,676,138 of NC_069504.1, read as the reverse complement.
ATTTTTATCTAACGAAATAAAATAAATCTTATTTAATAAATTATTCCTATTTAAAGATAAATACTTACCTGTAAAATAAACCCTAATATAGCTACAATATAAATAATAATTATATTGTAGCTATTTTAGGATTAATATTTATTTTACAGGCAACTTTGTATTTATTTTAACCAGGTACAATAGCTATTAAATAGTTAAGAACTATTTAATAGCTACCTAGTTAAAATAATTACAAAATTACCTGTAAAATAAATCCTAACCTAAGTTACAATTAAACCTAACACTACACTATCAATAAATTAATTAAATAAAATACCTACAATTATCTACAATTAAACCTAACACTAAACTATCAATAAATTAATTAAATACAATACCTACAAATAAATACAATTAAATAAACTAACTAAAGTACAAAAAATAAAAAAGAACTAAGTTACAAAAAATAAAAAAAATATTTACAAACATTAGAAAAATATTACAACAATTTTAAACTAATTACACCTACTCTAAGCCCCCTAATAAAATAACAAAGCCCCCCCAAAATAAAAAAATGCCCTACCCTATTCTAAATTAAAAAAGTTCAAAGCTCTTTTACCTTACCAGCCCTCAAAAGGGCCTTTTGCGGGGCATGCCCCAAAGAAAACTGCTCTTTTGCCTGTAAAAGAAAACTACAACCCCCCCCCAACATTAAAACCCACCACCCACATACCTCTAATCTAACCCAAACCCCCCTTAAAAAAAACCTAACACTACCCCCCTGAAGATCATCCTACCTTGAGTCGTCTTCACTCAGCCGAGCCACCGATGGAACTGAAGAGGAGATCCGGAGCGGCAGAAGTGATCCTCCAAGGGGCGCTGAAGAATTCTTCCATCCGATGAAGTGATCCTCCAAGTGGCACTGAAGAAGTCTTCCATCCGGGCGATGTCATCTTCCAAGCGGGGTCTTCAATCTTCTTTCTTCAGGATCCATCTTGCAGACCTCCGACGCGGAACATCCTGCTGGCCCGATGGACTACCGACGAATGAAGGCTCCTTTATGGGACGTCATCCAAGATGGCGTCCCTCGAATTCCGATTGGCTGATAGGATTCTATCAGCCAATCGGAATTAAGGTAGAAAAATTCTGATTGGCTGATGGAATCAGCCAATCAGATTGAGCTCACATTCTATTGGCTGTTCCGATCAGCCAATAGAATGCAAGCTCAATCTGATTGGCTGATTGGATCAGCCAATCAGAATTTTCCTACCTTAATTCCGATTGGCTGATAGGGTAGAATAGGGTAGGGCATTTTTTTATTTCGAGGGGCTTTGTTATTTTATTAGGGGGCTTAGAGTAGGTGTAATTAGTTTAAAATTGTTGTAATATTTTTCTAATGTTTGTAAATATTTTTTTATTTTTTGTAACTTAGTTCTTTTTTATTTTTTGTACTTTAGCTAGTTTATTTAATTGTATTTATTTGTAGGTATTGTATTTAAATAATTTATTGATAGTGTAGTGTTAGGTTTAATTGTAGATAATTGTAGGTATTTTATTTAATTAATTTATTGATAGTGTAGTGTTAGGTTTAATTGTAACTTAGGTTAGGATTTATATTACAGGTAATTTTGTAATTATTTTAACTAGGTAGCTATTAAATAGTTCTTAACTATTTAATAGCTATTGTACCTGGTTAAAATAAATACAAAGTTGCCTGTAAAATAAATATTAATCCTAAAATAGCTACAATATAATTATAATTTATATTGTAGCTATATTAGGGTTTATTTTACAGGTAAGTATTTCGCTTTAAATAGGAATAATTTATTTAATAAGAGTTAATTTATTTCGTTAGATTTAAATTATATTTAACTTAGGGGGGTGTTAGGGTTAGGGTTAGACTTAGCTTTAGGGGTTAATACATTTATTAGAGTAGCGGTGAGGTCCGGTCGGCAGATTAGGGGTTAATACTTGAAGTTAGCTGTCGGCGATGTTAGGGAGGGCAGATTAGGCGTTAATACTATTTATTATAGGGTTATTGAGGCGGGAGTGAGGCGGATTAGGGGTTAATAACTTTATTATAGTAGCGGTGAGGTTCGGTCGGCAGATTAGGGGTTAATAATTGTAGGTAGCTGGCGGCGACGTTGTGGGGGGCAGATTAGGGGTTAATAAATATAATATAGGGGTCGGCGGTGTTAGGGGCAGCAGATTAGGGGTACATAGGAATAACGTAGGTGGCGGCGGTGTGCGGTCGGCAGATTAGGGGTTTAACATTTTTAAAAGAGTGGCGGCGATGTGGGGGGACCTCGGTTTAGGGGTACATAGGTAGTTTATGGGTGTTAGTGTACTTTAGAGCACAGTAGTTAAGAGCTTTATGAACCGGCGTTAGCCCAGAAAGCTGTTAACTACTGACTTTTTTCTGCGGCTGGAGTCTTGTCGTTAGATTTCTAACGCTCACTTCAGCCAAGACTCTAAATACCGGCGTTAGAACGATCCCATTGAAAAGATAGGATACGCAAATGGCGTAAGGGGATCTGCGGTATGGAAAAGTCGCGGCTGGAAAGTGAGCGTTAGACCCTTTCCTGACTGACTCTAAATACCAGCGGTAGCCCAAAACCAGCGTTAGGAGCCTCTAACGCTGGTTTTGACGGCTAACGCCAAACTCTAAATCTAGCCGTTTGTGTTTAAAGCGCCATTTTGAAACCTAGGTATTGTAAACGGATTGGTACAGAGCAAAAGATACCCACGGAGTGGGTTTGGAAAACAATTAAATTTGCAGACAAGATTTCTGATATACGGTAGTTAGTAACAGGCATAGAAAATATTTACTTACAGTGGCCCTTTATGAGTTTTACACTATAACGCCGTAGCATAAAACTCTTACCTAAAGTGCTAAAAAGTACACTAACACCCATAAACTACCTATTAACCCCTAAACCAAGGCCCCTCACATCACGAAAACTATAATAAATATTTTAGCCACTAATCTGCCGAACCGGACATCGCCACCACTATAATAAATATATTAACCCCTAAACCGCCGCACTCCCGCATCGCAAACACTAGTTAAATATTATTAACCCCTAATCTGCCGTACCTAACATCGCCGCCACCTACCTACATTTATTAACCCCTAATCTGCTGCCCCCAACGTCACTGCCACTATATTAAAGTTATTAACCCCTAAATCTAAGTCTAACCCTAACCCTAACCCCCCTAACTTAAATATAATTACAATAAATCTAAATAAAATAACTATCATTAACTAAATTATTCCTATTTAAAACTAAATACTTACCTATAAAATAAAACCTAAGCTAGCTACAATATAACTAATAGTTACATTGTAGCTAGCTTAGGGTTTAATTTTATTTTACAGGCAACTTTGTATTTATTTTAACTAAGTACAATAGTTATTAAATAGTTATTAACTATTTAATAACTACCTAGTTAAAATAAATACAAATTTACCTGTAAAATAAAACCTAACCTAAGTTACAATTACACCTAACACTAAACTATAATTAAATTAATTAACTAAATTAAATACAATTAATTACAAGATTTTTAAACTAATTACACCTACTCTAATCCCCCTAATAAAATAAAAAAGCCCCCCAAAATAAAAAAAAGCCCTACCCTACACTAAATTACAAATAACCCTTAAAAGGGCCTTTTGCGGGGCATTGCTCCAAAGTAATCAGCTCTTTAACCTGAAAAAAAAGTACAAATACCCCCCAACATTAAAACCCACCACCCACACAACTAACCCTACTCTAAAACCCACCCAATCCCCCTTAATAAAACCTAATACTAACCCATTGAAGATGACCCTACCGTGAGATGTCTTCACCCAACCGAGCAGAAGTGGTCCTCCAGACGGGCAGAAGTATTCATCCAACCGGGCAGAAGTGGTCCTCCAGACGGGCAGAAGTCTTCATCCAGACGGCATCTTCTATCTTCATCCATCCGGCGCGGAGCGGGTCCATCTTTAAGACATCCGACATGGAGCATCCTCTTCAAACGACGGTCGACGACTGAATGAAGGTTCCTTTAAATGACGTCATCAAAGATTCCGATTGGCTGATAGAATTCTATCAGCCAATCGGAATTAAGGTAGAAAAAATCTTATTGGCTGATGCAATCAGCCAATAGGATTGAGCTGGCATTCTATTGGCTGTTCAAATCAGCCAATAGAATGCCAGTTCAATCCTATTGGCTGATTGCATCAGCCAATAGGACTTTTTCTACCTTATTCCGATTGGCTTATAGAATTCTATCAGCCAATCGGAATTGAAGGGATGCCATCTTGGATGACGTCATTTAAAGGAACCTTCATTCAGTCGTCGGCCGTCGTTTGAAGAGGATGCTCCGTGTCGGATGTCTTGAAGATGGACCCGCTGCGCACCGGATGGATGAAGATAGAAGATGTCGTCTGGATGAAGACTTCTGCCCATCTGGAGGACCACTTCTGCCCGGTTGGATGAAGACCTCTGCCCGTTTGTTGTGTGGGTGGTGGGATTTAATGTTGGGGGAGTATTTGTATTTTTTTTTACAGGTAAAAGAGCTGATTACTTTGGGGCAATGCCCTGTAAAAAGGCCCTTTTAAGGGCTATTTGTAATTTAGTGTAGGGTAGGACTTTTTTTATTTTGGAGGGCTTTTTTATTTTGTTAGGGGGGTTAGAGTAGGTGTAATTAGTTTAAAAATCTTGTAATTATTTTATTATTTTCTGTAATTTAGTGTTTGTTTTTTTGTACTTTAGATATTTTTATTTAATTGTAATTAATTGTATTTAATTTACGCCTAGATTTAGAGTTCTGCGTTAGCCGTCAAAACCAGCGTTAAGGGGTCCTGACGCTGGTTTTGGCCGCTCGCTGGTATTTAGAATCAGTCAGGAAAGGGTCTAACACTCACTTTCAACCGCAGATCCCCTTACGCCAATTGCGTATCCTATCTTTTCAATGGGATCTTTCTAATGCCGGTATTTAGAGTCTTGGCTGAAGTGAGCGTTAGAACTCTAACGACAAAATTCCAGCCGCAGAAAAAAGTCAGGAGCTTTATGGGCTAACGCCGGTTCATAAAGCTCTTAACTACTGTGCTCTAAAGTACACTAACAACCATAAACTACCTATGCACCCCTAAACCGAGGTCCCCCCACATGGCCGCCACTATAATTATTTTTTTTTAACCCCTAATATGCCGACCGCAACCTACATTATCCCTATGTACCCCTATTCTGCTGCCCCTAACATCGCCGACACCTACATAATATTTATTAACCCCTAATCTGCCCCCCCAACGTCACCGCTACCTAACTATACTTATTAACCCCTAATCTGCTGACCGTACCTCGCCGCTACTCTAATAAATGTATTAACCACTAAAGCTAAGTCTAACCATAACCCTAACACCCCCCAAAATTAAATATAATTTTAATCTAACTAAATAAATTAAATATTATTAACTAAAGTCTTCCTATTTAAAGCTAAATACTTACCTGTAAAATAAACCCTAATATAGCTACAATATAACGAATAATTATATTGTAGCTATTTTAGGATATATATTTATTTTACAGGCAACTTTGTATTTATTTTAACTAGGTACAATAGATATTAAATAGTTATTTACTATTTAATAGCTACCTAGTTAAAATAATTACAAAATTACCTGTAAAATAAATCCTAACCTAAGTTACAATTAAACCTAACACTACACTATCAATAAATTAATTAAATAAACTACCTACAATTATCTACAATTAAATCAACTAAACTAAATTACAAAAAAGCAAACACTAAATTACAAAAAATAAAAAAAGATTACAAGAATTTTAAACTAATTACACCTACTCTAAGCCCCCTAAAAAAATAACAAAGCCCCCCAAAATAAAAAAATGCCCTACCCTATTCTAAAATAAAAAGTTTACAGCTCTTTTACCTTACCAGCCCTTAAAAGGGCCTTTTGCGGGGCATGCCCCAAAGTCATCAGCTCTTTTGCATTTAAAAAAAAACATACAATACCCCCCCAACATTACAACCCACCACCCACATACCCCTAATCTAACCCAAACCCCCCTTAAAAAACCTAACACTAAGCCCATGAAGATCTCCCTACCTTATCTTCACTACGCCGGGTATCACCGATCCGTCCAAAAGAGGGTCCGAAGTCTTCATCCTATCCGGCAAGAAGAGGACATCTGGACCGGTAGACATGTTTATCCAGGCGGCGTCTTCTATCTTCATCCATCCGGCGCGGAGCGGGACCATCTTGAAGCAGCCGACGCGGATCCATCCTCTTCTTACGGCAACTCCCAACGAATGAAGGTTCCTTTAAGTGACGTCATCCAAGATGGCGTCCCTCGAATTCCGATTGGCTGATAGGATTCTATCAGCCAATTGGAATTAAGGTAGGACAAATCTGATTGGCTGATTGAACGGAACAGCCAATAGAATGCAAGCTCAATCTGATTGGCTGATTGGATCAGCCAATCGGATTTAACTTGAATCTGATTGGCTGATTCAATCATCCAATCAGATTTTTCCTACCTTAATTCCGATTGACTGATAGAATCCTATCAGCCAATCGGAATTCGAGGGACACCATATTGGATGACGTCATTTAAAGGAACCTTCATTCGTCGGGAGTTGGCGGAAGAAGAGGATGGTCGGCTGCTTCAAGATGGTCCCGCTCCGCGCCGGATGGATGAAGATAGAAGACGCCGCCTGGATGAATATGTCTACCGGTCTGGATGTCCTCTTCTTGCCGGATAGGATAAAGACTTCAGACCCTCTTCTGGACCTCTTCTTGCTGGATAGGATGAAGACTTTGGACCCTCTTCTGGACAGATTGGTGATACCCGGCATGGTGAAGATAAGGTAGGGAGATCTTCAGGGGCTTAGTGTTAGGTTTTTTAAGGGGGGTTTGGGTTAGATTAGGGGTATGTGGGTGGTGGGTTGTAAGGTTAGGGGGGTATTGTATGTTTTTTTTAAATGCAAAAGAGCTGATGACTTTGGGGCATGCCCCGCAAAAGGCCCTTTTAAGGGCTGGTAAGGTAAAAGAGCTGTAAACTTTTTATTTTAGAATAGGGTAGGGCATTTTTTTTTGGGGGGGGGGCTTTGTTATTTTTTTAGGGGACTTAGAGTAGGTGTAATTAGTTTAAAATTCTTGTAATCTTTTTTTATTTTTTGTAATTTAGTGTTTGTTTTTTTTTGTAATTTAGTTTAGTTGATTTAATTGTAGATAATTGTAGGTAGTTTATTTAATTAATTTATTGATAGTGTAGTGTTAGGTTTAATTGTAACTTAGGTTAGGATTTATTTTACAGGTAATTTTGTAATTATTTTAACTAGGTAGCTATTAAATAGTAAATAACTATTTAATAGCAATTGTACCAAGTTAAAATAAATACAAAGTTGCCTGTAAAATAAATATAAATCCTAAAATAGCTACAATATAATTATTTGTTATATTGTAGCTATATTAGGGTTTATTTTACAGGTAAGTATTTAGCTTTAAATAGGATTAATTTATTTAATAAGATTTATTTTATTTCGTTAGATTTAAATTATATTTAACTTAGGGGGGTGTTAGGGTTATGGTTAGACTTATTGGTGTGTTGGGTTAATAAACTATGCGCTGTGGGGGTAAAAGCTAGGGAGTCTCGAAGAAGTAATCTCACAAACTTATAAGTGGGGGTAAAATCTGGATTGGATGAGACTCTTAAGCGCTTGTGCTTAATTACCCAATAAGGAAAGATAGTCTTACTATGTAGTTGGATTCAATGAGATCTATTTATTTTTAGAGTTATAAATACATACAATAAAATTTAAAACAATAGAAATTGATTCTTAAAACAAATCTAACTGGTTGGCCAACCATACAGTGTGAATAAAATGATATAATATGTTTTCCAATCCCTGTTACTTAGTGTGTTATACAAACATATCTGTATATTTGAATTTTTTAATTTTGGTTTAATTGCAGATATTTTTTATGGATTTGATATAGTGGACTTGTGAAGAAGTATGGTATCCACAAAGAATATTCGCAATATTAATTCTTAATTACCATATTTACCATATTCTTTTGTTTAAAGCTGAACATACATAATTAAAATAGCGTCAATGGTATCAACAATATAATTAAAATAGTGTCAATGGTATCAACATTAGTAACAAATAATAAAAGTGAAACAAAAATAAAGTGATACAGTAAAAATCGTATAAGTTATGAAAGATAAAGTCTTTCTGCCGTGATTGTTAGAGTAATTGTTAATTGCTTTTTGTTAAAAGCGCTGTTGTTAAGTCTTCCGTGGGGATAGTATGTGCGGGCGTGCTGCAACACGTTTTTGTCTAATTGCTATATATATTGCGATTATAAGTCACTGTTAAGTAGTTTTGGTTATCTGTCCTTCACATTAACTTCCTTAGTTGGTATAGGTATAATAAATCTTACCCGTTGTTTCTTTTGGGATACTTTGTTTCTGGTCTAGTTTCTTTTTGTACCCAATTCAATCTTTACTGTGATGAATGTGGATCGGAAGCTGGGATAGCCGCTGCCGGTGTTGTAGTGGTTTCAGTATGTCGAGTTGGTTTGTCTCTGCGATTACACACACTTGAAGAGGTAGATGCTGGGGTATTGTGGTAGTGTGCTTTAACCGTTAATCCTTTTGTCAGATGGCTGGGCTTTTTGCCCGGTTCAGGTTTTCAAAACCTCTTGAATTGTTGCGAATGTGTTCTGTTTAGATCCGTACTCTATTTGTTTCAGAGTATCCGATCTGCAGGTGTCCACAGGTTTCTTTAGGCCCAATTATTAGGTAAGGTATTTCAGTTGTTCTTGGCGGTCCTTTGAAAGGAGGACTAGGTGCTTTGAAGGTTGTTCTTGAACGCTTCAGAATATCTTTCAAGCGTATTTGTTGGTCCGTGGTTTGATGTAGTCTTGGCGGTCCACTTCGAAAGTGGACTATGAAAATGTTCAGTGTAGCAAGGAGTAGGCAACGCGTTTCAGCTGATTAATACAGCTTTTATCAAGCATATCCTTGCAGTTGTAAACAGTGGGTTTTTGTATTCTGTGATTTGATTCTATTGGATCCCCTAGGTAGTTGTATCTTTACAATCTGGGGATCCTATTGGTTGTTGTGTCGGTGCTTTTGATTGGTCATTCCTTAGCATGTGACCTATTAATGGTTCAGTTTATCACGGTGATGGGGGAATTTTCACTTATTTGTATCAGATGACCAAGTAAATGCATAAAACGTTATGAAAACTTGTTCCAGTAGTAAACACAAATACGAATGTATTGTTATAATAAAAACATAAAAAACTTTTTGTACATCAGAGAATCTGTCCTTACAGGGTTTGTGAGTCAGTATAAGGTTTTTGGTATATGCCAATTTGAATATTTATTATGTTCTTTTTAGTCCTTTAGTGCAAGAATTCATATTTTATTGTTGGTTCAATTCTAGGGTTGGTAAATTAGAGGTTTAGTCATTTGTTTTGATGATGCAATTTAATATAACAGTGGAATGGGAAATTTCAATTTTGCGTGTTCTTGTTTGATCTTTAGTAATCGTTTGTTAAAAAGCAGGTTTTTTATTAATAATCGTTATTTCCATTATTATTGCTTTGGTGCAAGTATATGAAACATGCATTATTGGTTCTGGAATTTCTATTCCTATTTTTGTAATTTATTATTTTTAGTGTTCGTTCTTTTATCATCTTTTGTTGAAGAGCAGGTTAATCTTTTGGTATTCATCATTTCAATTGTATTGGTTCAAGGATATAAAACATCCATTATTAATAGTTGTGTATCAATCTGTTGGGTTTCTCTTCCGAATTTGGAGTGTTTGTTCCCTTTTAGCCTTTGTTGAAAGAGGGTATCATAAAACGATTTTTTAAAATTTGGTGAAATTTTGAATTGTTTATGAAGTGTTGTTATCAGATGCATTATTATTGGTTCTGGAATTTTTATTCCTATTTTTGTAATTTATTTATTTTTAGTGTTCGTTCTTTTATAATCTTTTGTTGAAGAGCAGGTTAATCTTTTGGTAATCATCATTTCAATTGTATTGGTTCAAGGATATAGAATATCCATTATTATTAGTTGCGTATCAACCTGTTGGGTTTCTCTTCAGAATTTGGAGTGTTTGTTCTCTTTTAGCCTTTGTTGAAGGAGTGTATCATAAAACGATTTTTTAACATTTTTGGTGAAATTTTGAATTGTTTATGAAGTATTGTTATCAGATTGGGATAAATAAAAGGCCCCTTACAGAAAAACAACAATACAGATTTAAGGACACTCAACATAGTGATACATCTAAAAATGAATATCCCACCAATAATAATAGCGATGACAGAGACTACAGGACACAAAACAACAGATATCAAAATTACAATGAAAGAGAGATCAACTATAAACCATATAACCACAATTCATATAACACTTTTAAAAGGAACCAAGAAACTTTCTCTACAAGAGAACAAAATTTCAGACCCGCTTGGCAAACAACAGGATACAACCATAAACATCACAACCACCAAAATTATTACCAGAGAAATAAGAAAGAAACAGACTACTCCAGAGAAAATAGAACAGAATATTTACACCAACCTACTTATTACAGAGAACAATACAAAAACCACAATTACTACAATAGAAACCAAGAGTATACAACCAACACAACTCACAACCATGGTTGGAACAACAAAAATAAAAATAACAGGACTGAAAAAGAGAATTGGACAGTGCCCACATACAACAGATATGCCCCTTTAGAAAATGGAAATACTATCACAAAAGGTGAACACTCCGCTGTAACTACTGAACAACATTTTTTAGAGGTAGGACCACACCCAAATACCCGAAGAAAAAGAAACCATTCAGAAGAAGAGGTAATAGAGGGAGGGGAACAGAGAGGAGAAAGAGGAGAGCCCCAATACCAAAACCAACAAGCGAAAAGAATGAGATAAAGCAAAATGGCATCTTTAATCTTAGCAAAGTCACTCTAAATACATCCCAAATAGAAATCTTGAATAAAGGCCTCTCTTTTGCACCAACAAGAAAACTAAATAAATTTGAAACATATATAGACGCCAGCAAATTTATTAGGAAATTAACCCTCAAACAATATTTCCAGAAGACCTCTCTCGAAAGAGAAATAACTAATGACATCACAAACACCCAAACAGACAACTTCATATACTCAGGGCTAAAAGAAAAATCAAACTTTTATCCTAAACATGAAAAAGGCAACTACATAGAAACCTTTGAGAAACTGATTTTAGAAGATATAAGCAACATCGCACAAAAGAAAATAAAACATAACATCACACTAAAACAAAAAAACCTTATAAAAGAACTAGAAGAAAACAACGAAATCACAATAAAGCCAGCGGATAAGGGAGGAGGGATAGTCATCTTAGATACAAACAAATACAAAGAAATGGTACATTCACTTATACAAGATGTGAACACCTACAAAAAATTACGGTGTAATCCAACCATCATTTACAAAGTATTTCTAAAACACCTTCTGGATAAAGCATCTAATATAGGTATTCTTAATGAGAAAGAACACAACTACCTTCTCCCTAACCACCCTATTATTCCAGTCATATACGTCCTTCCAAAAATCCACAAATCACTTACTAACCCACCAGGCAGACCAATTATTTCAGGGATTGACTCACTAACGTCAAATTTATCAGCCTATATCGACAAATATCTTCAAAAATACGTCATAAACTTAGACTCATATTTAAGAGACTCAACAAACCTATTAATAATGTTAGATAATTTCAAATGGACTGATGAATATATACTAGTGACATGCAATGTTCAGGAACTGTATACCTCCATTAGACACGAAGATGGCCTCCATGCCATCAATAAATATTTAAGAAATGACCCAACTATGTTAAAAGAACAACGAGAATTCATAATAGATTGTATAGAATTTATTCTAACCCATAACTTTTTTATGTACGAAAACACATACTATGAACAGATTTGCGGAACAGCTATGGGCACTAAATTTGCCCCTAGTTACGCAAATCTGTTCATGGGATTATGGGAAACACAATTCCTACAAGAGAGCCCCTTCAAAAATAATTTCATCATGTATAAAAGATTTATTGATGATCTCTTCTTTGTCTGGAAAGGCACAACACAAGATTTAAATACCTGCTTAGAACATATGAACAACAATCAACTTAATCTAAAATTCACTGCAGACTACAGTACAGAGAAAATACATTATCTAGACCTAGAAATTAGCATTTCAAAGAGGTCGATGCAAACAACTTCATACACGAAACAAGTGGTCACCTCAAGCGGTGGAAACAAAATATACCAAAGGGTCAGTTCCTTAGACTCAAAAGAAACTGTAAAAAAGACACAGATTTTGAAATCCAATCAAAGAGACAAAGAGAAATTCATAGAAAGAGGATACACAGAGGAAGAAATAGAAGTGGAAAGACTTCAAGTACAAAAAACAAACAGAAAGGACATACTCAAATATAAACCCAAAGATAAAACTAACACTATAGAAGAATCTAAAGAATGGTTCATCCCTTTCATCACAGAGTACAGTGAGGATAGAGGTGAAATAGAAAAAATTATCAAATCACACTGGAAAATACTACAACAAGATCCACACTTAGGAGAAAAATTACCACAAAACCCAAAATTCATTTACAAAAAGGCCAAAAATCTAAAAAGTTCACTAGCTCCAACCATAAAACATAACAAACCGAAAATCCAAAAAGGAGTTCAAGGTGAAACATTACAGGGATTTTATCCCTGCGGTTTCTGCAAAGCATGCAGACATGCAAAAAAAGCTAAATCATTCAAATCCAGCATCACAAACAAGGAATATAAAATAAAAGAGACTATAAGATGTACAGACACAAACATAATATATCTTATAACATGCACAAAATGTGACAAACAATATATAGGTGAAAGGATGATAAAAGAACGAATAAGGGAACACATATTATCAATAGAAAAATCGGAACTAGAAAGAAATAAAGACCTGCCAGTTCCCAAACACTTCAGAACTTGCAATAACAGCAATCTAAAATATTTCAACTACACAGCTATACAAAAAATTAAACAAAATATAAGAGGTGGTAACCAGGCAAACAACCTACTTAAAAAAGAAGCAAAATGGATCTTCGAAATGCAAACCTTAAGACCAAAAGGTCTGAATATAGACTTCAGTCTAAACTGTTTCTTGAATACTTGAACCACAAAAAATCCTGCATGCCAACACCAAAAACCCAATCTGATAACAACACTTCATAAACAATTAAAAATTTCACCAAAAATTTAAAAAAATCGTTTTATAATACAATCCTTCAACAAAGGCTAAAAGACAACAAACACTGCAAATTCGGAAGAGAAACCCAACAGGTTGATACACAACTAATAATAATGGATGTTCTATATCCTTGAACCAATACAATTGAAATGATGAATACCAAAAGATTAACCTGCTCTTCAACAAAAGATTATAAAAGAACGAACACTAAAAATAAATAAATTACAAAAATAGGAATAAAAATTCCAGAACCAATAATAATGCATGTTTCACCAAAAACCCAATCTGATAACAATACTCATAAACAATTCAAAATTTCACCAAAAATGTTAAAAAATCGTTTTATGATACACTCCTTCAACAAAGGCTAAAAAAGAACAAACACTCCAAATTCGGAAGAGAAACCCAACAGGTTGATACACAACTAATAATAATGGATATTCTATATCCTTGAACCAATACAATTGAAATGATGAATACCAAAAGATTAACCTGCTCTTCAACAAAAGATTATAAAAGAACGAACACTAAAAATAAATAAATTACAAAAATAGGAATAAAAATTCCAGAACCAATAATAATGCATCTGATAACAACACTTCATAAACAATTCAAAATTTCACCAAATTTTAAAAAATCGTTTTATGATACCCTCTTTCAACAAAGGCTAAAAGGGAACAAACACTCCAAATTCGGAAGAGAAACCCAACAGATTGATACACAACTATTAATAATGGATGTTTTATATCCTTGAACCAATACAATTTAAATGATGAATACCAAAAGATTAACCTGCTCTTCAACAAAAGATGATAAAAGAACGAACACTAAAAATAAATAAATTACAAAAATAGGAATAAAAATTCCAGAACCAATAATGCATGTTTCATATACTTGCACCAAAGCAATAATAATGGAAATAACGATTATTAATAAAAAACCTGCTTTTTAACAAACGATTACTAAAGATCAAACAAGAACACGCAAAATTGAAATTTCCCATTCCACTGTTATATTAAATTGCATCATCAAAACAAATGACTAAACCTCTAATTTACCAACCCTAGAATTGAACCAACAATAAAATATGAATTCTTGCACTAAAGGACTAAAAAGAACATAATAAATATTCAAATTGGCATATACCAAAAACCTTATACTGACTCACAAACCCTGTAAGGACAGATTCTCTGATGTACAAAAAGTTTTTTATGTTTTTATTATAACAATACATTCGTATTTGTGTTTACTACTGGAACAAGTTTTCATAACGTTTTATGCATTTACTTGGTCATCTGATACAAATAAGTGAAAATTCCCCCATCACTGTGATAAACTGAACCATTAATAGGTCACATGCTAAGGAATGACCAATCAAAAGCACCGACACAATAACCAATAGGATCACCAGATTGTAAAGATACAACTACCTAGGGGATCCAATAGAATCAAATCACAGAATACAAAAACCCACTGTTTACAACTGCAAGGATATGCTTGATAAAGGCTGTATTAATCAGCTGAAACGCGTTGCCTACTCCTTGCTACACTGAACATTTTCATAGTCCACTTTCGAAGTGGACCGCCAAGACTACATCAAACCACGGACCAACAAATACGCTTGAAAGATATTCTGAAGCGTTCAAGAACAACCTTCAAAGCACCTAGTCCTCCTTTCAAAGGACCGCCAAGAACAACTGAAATACCTTACCTAATAATTGGGCCTAAAGAAACCTGTGGACACCTGCAGATCGGATACTCTGAAACAAATAGAGTACGGATCTAAACAGAACACATTCGCAACAATTCAAGAGGTTTTGAAAACCTGAACCGGGCAAAAAGCCCAGCCATCTGACAAAAGGATTAACGGTTAAAGCACACTACCACAATACCCCAGCATCTACCTCTTCAAGTGTGTGTAATCACAGAGACAAACCAACTCGACATACTGAAACCACTACAACACCGGCAGCGGCTATCCCGGCTTCCGATCCACATTCATCACAGTAAAGATTGAATTGGGTACAAAAAGAAACTAGACCAGAAACAAAGTATCCCAAAAGAAACAACGGGTAAGATTTATTATACCTACACCAACTAAGGAAGTTAATGTGAAGGACAGATAACCAAAACTACTTAACAGTGACTTATAATCGCAATATATATAGCAATTAGACAAAAACGTGTTGCAGCACGCCCGCACATACTATCCCCACGGAAGACTTAACAACAGCGCTTTTAACAAAAAGCAATTAACAATTACTCTAACGATCATGGCAGAAAGACTTTATCTTTCATAACTTATACGATTTTTACTGTATCACTTTATTTTTGTTTCACTTTTATTATTTGTTACTAATGTTGATACCATTGACACTATTTTAATTATATTGTTGATACCATTGACGCTATTTTAATTATGTATGTTCAGCTTTAAACAAACGAATATGGTAAATATGGTAATTAAGAATTAATATTGCGAATATTCTTTGTGGATACCATACTTCTTCACAAGTCCACTATATCAAATCCATAAAAAATATCTGCAATTAAACCAAAATTAAAAAATTCAAATATACAGATATGTTTGTATAACACACTAAGTAACAGGGATTGGAAAACATATTATATCATTTTATTCACACTGTATGGTTGGCCAACCAGTTAGATTTGTTTTAAGAATCAATTTCTATTGTTTTAAATTTTATTGTATGTATTTATAACTCTAAAAATAAATAGATCTCATTGAATCCAACTACATAGTAAGACTATCTTTCCTTATTTGGTAATTAAGCACAAGCGCTTAAGAGTCTCATCCAATCCAGATTTATGGTTAGACTTAGCTTTAGAGGTTAATACATTTATTAGAGTAGCGGCGAGGTCCGGTCGGCAGATTAGGGGTTAATAAGTGTAGTTAGGTAGCGGCGACGTTGGGGGGGCAGATTAGGGGTTAATAAATATAATATAGGGGTCAGCGATGTTAGGGGAAGCAGATTAGCGGTACATAGCTATAATGTAGGTTGCGTCGGTGTACGGAGCGGCAGATTAGGGGTTAATAATAAAATGTAGGGGTCAGCAATAGCGGGGGCAGCAGATTAGGGGTTAATAAGTGTAAGGTTAGGGGTGTTTAGACTCGGGTACATGTTAGGGTGTTAGGTGCAGACTTAGGAAGTGTTTCCCCATAGGAAACAATGGGGCTGCGTTAGGAGCTGAACGCTGCTTTTTTGCAGGTGTTAGGTTTTTTTCCAGCTCAAACCGCCCCATTGTTTCCTATGGGGGAATCATGCATGAGCACGTTTTTTAAGCTGGCCGCGTCCGTAAGCAACGCTGGTATTGAGGGTTGAAGTGGCGGTAAATTATGCTCTACGCTCCCTTTTTGGAGCCTAACGCAGCCCTTCAGAGAACTCTCAATACCAGCGTTATTTAAAAGGTGCGGGGAAAAAAAAAACACGCGTAGCTAATGCACCCCTTTGGCCGCAAAACTCTAAATCTAGCCATTAGTTAATTAATTTAATTATAGTGTAATGTTAGGTGTAAATGTAACTTAGGTTAGGTTTTATTTTACAGTTAAATTTGTATTTATTTTAACTAGGTAATTATTAAATAGTTAATAACTATTTAATAACTATTGTACCTAGTTAAAATAAATACTTAGGGGGGTAGTTATCAAGCCGTCAACTTTTCTGACTTCGCCGGCCCAATACGCCCGCCTAAGCTCGCCTACCTTCGCCGCCGCGGACCTGAAAAAATACGCCTAAGTTATCAAAAAAAGCTGTCAAAAAGCCGCGGGGCGATGAGCAGCGGACTGTGAGAGTTATCACTCATCTGATCTCGCTGCTCTTCGGCTGTTTGACAGCTTTATTGCTAGCCTGTCACTAAGCACTCACACTAAACTACACTGTTCTACCCCCTATACCGGCGCCCCAGGAGCCCCCCGCAACTAAATAAAGTTACTAACCCCTAAACCGCCGCTCCTAGACCCTGCCGCAACTATTAAAAATGTATTAACCCCTAAACCGCCGCTGCTAGACCCTGCCGCAACTATTAAAAATGTATTAACCCCTAAACCGCCGCTTCTAGACCCCGCCGCAAGTCTTATAAATGTATTAACCCCTAAACCGCCGCTCCCGGACACCGCTGCCACCTACATTATACCTAGTAACCCCTATCCTGCCCCCCTATACCGCCGCCCTCTGTAATAAAGTTATTAACCCCTATCCTGCTGATCCCGCACCTCGCCGCAAATAAAAAAATAGTTTAACCCCTAAACCACCGCTCCCTGAACCCGCCGCAACCTATATTAAATTTATTAACCCCTATCCTGCCCCCCCTACACCGTCGACACCTATAATAAATTTATTAACCCCTATCCTGCCCCCCACTACACCGCCGCCACTGTAATAAAATTATTAACCCCTAAACCTAAGTCTAACACTAACCCTAACACCCCCCTAACTTAAATATTAATTAAATAAATGTAAATAATATTTCTCTTATTAACTAAGTTAATCCTATTTAAAACTAAATATTTACCTTTAAAATAAACCCTAATATAGCTACAATATAAATAATAATTATATTGTAGCTATCTTAGGATTTATTTTTATTTTACAGGTACCTTTCAATTTATTTTAACTAGGTACAATAGCTATTAAATAGTTATTAACTATTTAATAGCTACCTAGCTAAAATAAAGAGAAATTTACCTGTAAAATAAATCCTAACCTAAGTTACAATTACACCTAACACTACACTATACTTTAATAAATTATTCCTATTTAAAACTAAATACCTGTAAAATAAACCCTAAGATAGCTACAATGTAATTCATAATTACATTGTAGCTATTTTAGGATTTATATTTATTTTACAGGTAACTTTGTATTTATTTTAGCTAGTTAGAATAGTTATTAAATAGTTATTAACTATTTAATAACTACCTAGCTAAAAGAAATACAAAATTACCTGTAAAATAAATCCTAACCTAAGTTACAATTAAACCTAACACTACACTATCATTAAATTAATTAATTAAACTACCTACAAATAACTACAATTAAATACAATTACATAAACTAACTAAAGTACAAAAAATAAAAAAAGCTAAGTTACAAAAAAAAAAAAAGTTACAAACATTTAAAAACATATTACAACAATTTTAAGCTACTTACACCTAATCTAAGCCCCCTAATAAAATAACAAACCCCCCCAAAATAAAAAAATGCCCTACCCTATTCTACATTAAAAAAGTTCAAAGCTCTTTTACCTTACCAGCCCTTAAAAGGGCCTTTTGTGGGGGCATGCCCCAAAGTTCAGCTCTTTTGCCTGTAAAAGAAAAATACAACCCCCCCCAACATTAAAACCCACCACCCACATACCCCTAATCTAACCCAAACCCCCCTTAAAATAACCTAACACTAATCCCCTGAAGATCATCCTACCTTTAGTTGTCTTCACTCAGCCGAGCCACCGATGGAACTGAAGAGGACATCTGGACCGGCAGAAGTTATCCTCCAAGGGGCGCTGAAGAAATCTTCCATCCGATGAAGTGATCCTCCAAGCGGTGCTGAAGAAATCTTCCATCCGATGAAGTGATCCTCCAAGCGGCGCTGAAGAAATCTTCCATCCGGGCGAGGTCATCTTCCAAGAGGCGCTGAAGAAGTCTTCTATCCGGGTGAGGTCATCGTCGAAGCCGGGTCTTGAATCTTCATCCCGCTGACGCGGAACATCCTCCTTTCCCGATGAACTAACGACGAATGAAGGCTCCTTTAAGGGACGTCATCCAAGATGGCGTCCCTTCAATTCCGATTGGCTGATAGGATTCTATCAGCCAATCGGAATTAAGGTAGGAAAAATCTGATTGGCTGATGGAATCAGCCAATCAGATTCAAGTTCAATCCGATTGGCTGATCCAATCAGCCAATCAGATTGAGCTTGCATTCTATTGGCTGTTCCGATCAGCCAATAGAATGCGAGCTCAATCTGATTGGCTGATTGGATCAGCCAATCAGATTGAACTTGAATCTGATTGGCTGATTCCATCAGCCAATCAGATTTTTCCTACCTTGATTCCGATTGGCTGATAGAATCCTATCAGCCAATCGGAATTGAAGGGACGCCATCTTGGATGACGTCCCTTAAAGGAGCCTTCATTCGTCGGTAGTTCGTCGGGAAAGGAGGATGTTCCGCGTCGGCGGGGTGAAGATTCAAGACCCGGCTTCGACGATGACCTCGCCCGGATAGAAGACTTCTTCAGCGCCTCTTGGTAGATGACCTCGTCCGGATGGAAGATTTCTTCAGCGCCGCTTGGAGGATTACTTCATCGGATGGAAGATTTCTTCAGCGCCCCTTGGAGGATAACTTCTGCTGGTCTGGATGTCCTCTTCAGTTCCATCGGTGGCTCGGCTGAGTGAAGACAACTAAAGGTAGGATGATCTTCAGGGGATTAGTGTTAGGTTATTTTAAGGGGGGTTTGGGTTAGATTAGGGGTATGTGGGTGGTGGGTTTTAATGTTGGGGGGGTTGTATTTTTCTTTTACAGGCAAAAGAGCTGAACTTTGGGGCATGCCCCCACAAAAGGCCCTTTTAAGGGCTGGTAAGGTAAAAGAGCTTTGAACTTTTTTAATGTAGAATAGGGTAGGGCATTTTTTTATTTTGGGGGGGTTTGTTATTTTATTAGGGGGCTTAGATTAGGTGTAAGTAGCTTAAAATTGTTGTAATATGTTTTAAATGTTTGTAACTTTTTTTTTTTTTTTGTATCTTAGCTTTTTTTATTTTTTGTACTTTAGTTAGTTTATGTAATTGTATTTAATTGTAGTTATTTGTAGGTAGTTTAATTAATTAATTTAATGATAGTGTAGTGTTAGGTTTAATTGTAACTTAGGTTAGGATTTATTTTACAGGTAATTTTGTATTTCTTTTAGCTAGGTAGTTATTAAATAGTTAATAACTATTTAATAACTATTCTAACTAGCTAAAATAAATACAAAGTTACCTGTAAAATAAATATAAATCCTAAAATAGCTACAATGTAATTATGAATTACATTGTAGCTATCTTAGGGTTTATTTTACAGGTAAGTATTTAGTTTTAAATAGGAATAATTTATTAAAGTATAGTGTAGTGTTAGGTGTAATTGTAACTTAGGTTAGGATTTATTTTACAGGTAAATTTATCTTTATTTTAGCTAGGTAAGCTATTAAATAGTTAAAAACTATTTAATAGCTATTGTACCTAGTTAAAATAAATTGAAAGGTACCTGTAAAATAAAAATAAATCCTAAGATAGCTACAATATAATTATTATTTATATTGTAGCTATATTAGAGTTTATTTTATAGGTAAGTATTTAGTTTTAAATAGGATTAACTTAGTTAATAATATAAATATGATTTAGATTTATTTAATTAATATTTAAGTTAGGGGGGGTGTTAGGGTTAGTGTTAGACTTAGGTTTAGGGGTTAATAAATTTATTACAGTGGCGGCGGTGTAGTGGGGGGCAGGATAGGGGTTAATAAATTTATTATAGGTGGCGACGGTGTAGGGGGGGCAGGATAGGGGTTAATAAATTTAAGATAGGTTGCGGCGGGTTCAGGGAGCAGCGGTTTAGGGGTTAAACTATTTATTTATTTGCGGAGAGGTGCGGGATCCGCAGGATAGGGGTTTATAACTTTATTACAGAGGGCGGCGATATAGGGGGGCAGGATAGGGGTTAATAGGTATAATGTAGGTGGCGGTGGGCTCCGGGAGCGGCGGTTTAGGGGGTAATACATTTATTTAGTTGCAGCGGTGTAGGGGGGCAGATTAGTGGTGTTTAGACTCGGGGTACATGTTAGGGTGTTAGGTGCAGACATTTCCCATAGGAATCAATGGGATGTCTGTCAGCAGCGAACTTGTACTTTCGCTATGGTCAGACTCCCATTGATTCCTATGGGATCCGCCGCCTCCAGGCTGGCGGTTTGAAAACCAGGTACGCTGGGCCGTAAAAGTGCTGAGCGTACCTGCTAGTTTTTTGATAACTAGCAAAAGTAGTCAGATTGTGCTGCACTTGTGTGCGGAACATCTGGAGTGACGTAAGAATCGATCTGTGTCGGACGGAGTCCGGCGGATCGAAGTTTACATCACAAAATTCTACTTTTGCCGGTCTGAAGCCTTTGATAACTAAGGCGAATCAGCCTCGCCACAAATACGCTGCGGAATTCCAGCGTATTTGAGGTTGACGGCTTGATAACTAGGCCCCAAAGTTGCCTGTAAAATAAAAATAAACCATAAGCTAGCTACAATGTAACTATGAGTTATATTGTAGCTAGCTTAGGGTTTATTTTATAGGTAAGAATTTAGTTTTAAATAGGAATTATTTAGTAGTAATTTTAGTAATTGTACATTGTAGTAATTGTAAATTGTAGTAATTTTATTTAGATTTATTTAAATAATTTTTAAGTTAGGGGGTGTTAGGGTTAGGGTTAGACTTAGGTTTAGGGGTTAATAACTTTAATATAGTGGCGGCGACGTTGTGGGCGGCAGATTAGGGGTTGATAAATTTAGTTAGGTTGCGGGGACATTGGGGGCAACAGATTAAGGGTTAATAAATATAATGTAGGGTTCGGCAATGTTGGGGGCAGCAGATTAGGGGTTCATAAGTTTAATGTAGGTGGCGGCGGTGTCCGGAGCGGCAGATTAGGGGTTAATAATATAATGTAGGTGTTGGCGATGTCGGGGCAGCAGATTAGGGGTTAATAAATGTAAGATTAGGGGTGTTTAGACTCAGGGTTCATGTTAGGGTGTTAGGTGTAGACTTAACTTTTATTTCCCCATAGGAATCAATGGGGCCGGCTGAAAAAAAGCTAGACTTCTTTTCAGCCGGCTCTCCCCCATTGATTCCTATGGGAAAATCGTGCACGAGCACGTTTTACCAGCTCACTGCTAACGTAAGCAGCGCTGGTATTGAGGTGAGATGTGGAGCAAAATTTTGTTCTTCGCTCACTTTTTTTGCGGCTAACGCCAGGTTTGTAAAAACCTGTAATACCAGTGCTGTCTGTAAGTGAGCGGTGAGCATGAACTGCTCGTTAGCACCGCACAGCTTCTAACGCAAAACTCGTAATCTAGGTGTTTATTTTTTTATTTATATATGATTATTGTATAAATATGATTTAACATATTTTCAGCTACTTGATTGCAAAGAGCTCCAATGCACTGATATATATGTCTATATGTATACATATGTACTTATGTTTTATAAAAAAAAAATTGTATGGGAGAAAAAAAAAAGAGGAACAGGGGTTGATTAAGTTTATATCAACATTTAATAGTCAATAGGATGGTTTATGACAGGACCTAAAAAGAAACTGGCATTTATTAATCATGGACAAAAGAATAAAAGAAGTTATAGGAAATGGACCCCAAATGGTAGCAATAAAAGCACAAAACCTGAGAGATAAATAGGTGAAAAGCTAGTTTGTCAGGGATCCCCCTGATGCAGACTAGCTTAGGAAAAATAAGGGCATAAAAGATGGTACTACATATTATGATATAAGGTTATTTTTCAATTGCAAATCAGAGGGCGTGATATACTTATTACATTGTTCTTGTCCAACTTTTGATGTTGGAAAAAACGAAGAGAGCTATGAAAGATAGAATACAAGAACATAGAGACAATATTACCAAACTAAGTGACACAAATGTTGCAAGACCCTTTGCTCTCTTCCATAATAGCGATGTACAATCTCTTAAATTTGTAGCCATTGATAAAGGTATAAGTGCACTGTTTTGAGATAAGCAGCATCCGTTTTTGTGTTTGGAACACTCTTGATCGATCCGCAAGTTAAAAGGAGATGTCCTTAGCAGCAACCCATATGGAGAACCTGTGTTGCTGGAGACCGGCCCCTATCTGCACGCTGTAAAGTATGGAGAAGTGGCTATAGAGGTTACGGGTCCATATATTAGAAGGTTGTGAACTGCTTGCTACACTCTCAATAAAAGCTGGTAAAGATACACATTGGTAAACGGCTTAAAGAAAGAAAAAGGAAAAATCACACAGCAAAGAAACTTTGCGCAAACAACATCTCTGTCATAGCGCAAACTACATGGGAGTTGTTTGTGACAGCCAACGTAACTGCAAGGAAAGTCAGTATACTTCAAAGTCTGCAAAAGCGCAATCTGGTTTGGGAAGCCAAGACAACTGCCAATCAGATGCAAGCAGCGCTGAATCAGTAAAACTTGCAGTGAAGCCGGAGAATACCCTTCCCATAGCTGATGTCATACTTCGCTGTTCTGATGGAGGTGATTTGAAATGAGGTGTTCCTCTAAATTGGATAACCCTTACAAGCGGTGATCACTTTACACTTCCATATCAGAAGCCCTGGACTGTTATGTAAAATACGTGAGTAAATAGACCTAAAGTGCAGCTGACTGCTGCAGTCATATTATATCTGGGACTGATTTGGAAGGAAAGTCATTTCTTTTGTAGTTGTTTTTTGTTTACTCTGTGAATTAGACATAGGGGCCGATATAACAATGCCTGTCGGACATGATACGCTGCAGCGTATCATGTCCGCCAGACATTGCTTAATGGGGACAGAGAACGCTGTCGGCATTCAACGTTGCACAAGCAGTTCTAGTGAACTGCTTGCACAATGCCGCCCCCTGCAAATTTGCAGACAAGCAGCCCGATCGTAGACGATTGGGCGGATTGCTGTACGCCTCATAGGCGGCGTATGAGTTAAGGAGCAGTGGTCTTAAGACCGCTGCTTCTTAACTCCTGTTTCCGGCGAACCTGAAGGCTCGTACGGAAACAAGGGGAACAGGGGCCATTTGGCCCTTGTTAAATCGGCCCCCTAGAGCACAGCTGATTGCTGCAGTCACATTATAGATTGATTTAGAAAGGAAAGTAATCCTTTATGCTGCTGTTTGCATGTGCTCTGTGTTATACTAGAAGGATTGATCTATTATAGTGCCCCATATGTAACAGGTGTATATATGAATGTATGCTCCTTTTTCCACTACTTTTAAACTGTACTTTTAAATGTATTTTTGATGTTTTTTTGTGCAACCTATCCTGACGCGCCTTAAATTCAATTGTGCTCAAGCAAACATGTTTACTTTCAACTTGTAATACACGCTACTTCCTACATGCGGAAATACCTGCAATTAACCCCTTTTCACTTGTGCACAATTGTGAAAACTTTAAGTAAGTTCTCACTGTACAGAACGGCATATTTTTAATATTGCATTTGCACTGTACCAAACATAAAATCAAAGGTAAACACTTTTAGTACAGTGCAACCGCGATATTAGCAGTAACCCCATGCTATACAATGAGAACTTACTTACGTTTGCATAATTGTAGCAGCTCAATATAGGCAATGTTAAAAACACATTGGGCCATATTACAAGTGAGGCCGTAAGTTACTTTTTTAGTCATGTGCTAATTGCGCTCAAAGTAAAAATATATTATGTTCGGATTAGCGCATGTATTACAAATTGTAAGTTAGCAAGCAAGTGAAAGACCAATGCATGAAAAGAGTATCTGGAGACAAGGTCTGAAATATAGTGGCAGGAGCAGTGCAGTTGAGGGCTTTGTATGTCAGAGTGAGGATTTTGTGTTTAATCCTGGAGGCAAGAGGAAGCCAGTGAAGGGATTGACAGAGACATGCAGCAGATGAAGAGTGACGTGAAAAGAAGATAAGCCTGGCAGAGGCATTCATTATGGATTATAAAGGAGCTAGGCGGCAGCTAGGTAGACCCAAGAGGACGGAGTTGCAATAGTCGAGGCGGGAAAGGAAGAGAGAGTGGATTAAAATCTTAGTTGTGTCTTGTGTAAGAAAATGTCTAATTTTAGAGATGTTTTTAAGGTGGAAGCATTCAACAATGGTGGCAGTAAATAATAATTTATTGCAAAAGCACAGTCAAAAACAGCTGTGACGTTTCGGGAGAACCTCCCTTATTCATGCTAAATAATTACACTGATTTTCCACAATTTATACACATGTACCACTAGGTGGCGCTCCAAAGTGCAAACGATTTTAACTCTTTCCTAATCCTCGTTAAAGGTACATCTTACTAGGTACACATTGTACTATACAAAATCTTAAATCTATACATATTTTAAAACCTATATACCAATACATAAGGCTTTGCAGGATCTATACTAATAATTCCAGTGGCATATTTACATGTCAACATCAATTATAATGTATTCATTATATACTTAACTCAGAGGTATCTCATAGATATTAAAGTAACTTCATGATATACTTTATAAAATCCAAACACAGAGAATACCTCATTTTATAATTAAATACAATCACTGCTTTACAAAAAGACAGAGAGGTCCCAATCTCCATTGAGCCCTATTGGTTCCATAGTTCCCAATTAGAAAATCCAAAAGGCTTCACATTGCTTTAATAACAGCTCCCTATTCCCACCTCTATGAGGTAAATGTACATACTCTATAATTTGAAACCTTAATTCTTTGATCAAATGTCCCATTTAAAGAAAATGATGGGCTACCGGTGCTTTAATATTTCCTAAAATGACACACACAGATGCAAATGCTGCACTTTGTAACTAAACCACTGATTCAATGCAAATAATATAGCTTGGCTGATACAATAAGTGGATATCATATAGCTTGTAACAGGTGCACTGAACAAAACCGTAATCAGTGTAGCATGTAGTCAGTGGAAGTAATCACTTGTAACAAACTGAGGGTAGAATCATACAGCGTTCGGGTGTGGTGATAAGTAAAGTTCAAATATACACAGGTTTCAGCATGTAGACTGAAATTGAAGTAAAGCAGGTTAATCTCACCACTCTTGTCGCCGACTGATCTTCCACTCAGGCCATCCCATGAAAGGTAAGGATCCACTCCTCCGGTATCCAAAAGCAAAAGCTCAAATAAGCAATAAAGGTTACCTTTTGGTGGGACAAATTGCAGCCGCAGGGTTTGTGCAAGTAAAAAATGATATCTTTATTGTAAGATCATTAACAGGGTGTCAAACAAACTCAGGGGTACACTGAAACAATAGCAAATGACCAATTTGTCCCACCAAAAGGCAACCTTTATTGCTTTAATATTTCCTGTTCTAATAGAACTCTTATGTTCAATTATACGGTCTCTAATGTTTCTTGTCGTTTCTCCTATATAACTCCGCCCACATGGGCACTTTATCAGGTATATTACGAACTGAGTATGGCATGTGTAATACCCCCTAATCTTAAATTTCTTTCCTGTAGTAGGATGATGAAAAGCTGGGCCTTTAATCATGTTGTTACAACAGGAGCAGTTCAAGCACAGAAAACTGGATTATATTCTGATAACACAGACCAATGTTTCCTAATAATTTGCTGGATTTGAACTGACTGGGCATTAAACTCTGACACAAAAATTAAACGCTGATCATCTTTTTTATTTTCCTTCTTTGGACTTAACAAAGTCTTTCTAGGTATAGATACAGCATTCTCAATTTCTTTATCAATCATTGCGGGAAGATAACCTCTACTACAAAATCTATCACCCATTTCTTTGAATCTTACATTCAACATCTTACAAGAAACATTAGAGACCGTATAATTGAACATAAGAGTTCTATTAGAACAGGAAATATTAAAGCACTGGTAGCCCATAATTTTCTTCAAATGGGACATTTTATCAATGAATTAAGGTTTTAAATTATAGAGTACTGTATGTACATATGCCCCGTAGAGGAGGAAACAGGGAGCTGTTATTAAAGCAATGTGAAGCCTTTTGGATTTTCAAATTGGGAACTATGGAACCAATAGGGCTCAACAGAGATTGGGACCTCTCTGTCTTTTTGTAAAGCAGAGATTGTGTTTAATTATAAAATGAGGTATTCTCTGTGTTTGAATTGTATATAGTATATCATGAAGTTACTTTAATATCTATGAGATACCTTTGAGTTAAGTATATAATG
This sequence comes from Bombina bombina, assembly GCF_027579735.1. NCBI lineage: Eukaryota > Metazoa > Chordata > Amphibia > Anura > Bombinatoridae > Bombina > Bombina bombina. Next base: position 537,648,904 of record NC_069504.1, on the reverse strand, counting down.
AATACATTGAAATTGATGCTGGAATATGTAAATATGCCACTGTAATTATAAGTATGGATCCTGCAAACCCTTATTTATTGGTGAATAGGTTTTAAAATATGTATAGATTTAAGATTTTGTATAGATACAATGTGTACCTAGTAAGATGTACCTTTAACGAGGATTAGAAAAGAGTTAAAAACATTTGCACTTTGGAGCACCACCTAGTGGTACATGTGTATAAATTGTGGAAAATCAGTGTAATTATTTAGCATTAATAAGGGAGGTTCTCCCAAAACGTTGCTGCTGTTTTTAACTGTGCTTTTGAGATAAATTATTATTTGCTGCCACCATTGTTGAATTATTTGATATTGTCCTGGAGATTGAAGTAGGCCTCCTAGGTGGCATGCATAGACAGTTGAGTGCTTGGCTGAATCGTGGCTTTGTTTAAAATGGAAGCAGTAGGCTTTAGCCAAGGACTGAATGTAAGGAGTGAAAGAAAGGTCTGAGTCAAGTGTGACCCCCAAGACATCTGGCATGTGAGATAGGGGTAATGATGGAGTTATCAACAGTTATAGAAAATTGGGGGAGAGATTTGGCTTAAGGTAGTGAGAGGACATCCAAGATGAGATATGAGAGAGACAGTTAGTGACACAGGTTAGTAAGGAAGGAGGTAGGTCTGGTGCAGAGAGGTAGATTTGGGTGTCGTCTGCATACAAATGGTATTGAAACCCCTGGGACTTTATTAAGGAACCTAATGATGATGTATAGATTGAAAAGAGGACAGAGCCTTGAGGTACCCCAACAGAAAGTGGTAACAGGGCAGATTATGCTCCAGAGAAGGCTACATTAAAGGTATGGTTAGATAGAAAGGAAGAGAACCACGAGAGAGCTGTGTCGCAGATGCCGAAGGATTGGAGGGTTTGGAGCAAAAGAGGGTGGTCAGCAGTATCAAAGGCTGCAGGCAGATCGAGGAGAATAAGCAGAGAGAAGTGGCCTTTGGATTTTGCTGAAAGTAGGCAATTGGTAACCTTGACAATTGCTGTCTCTGTGGAGTGATGGGGGCGGAATCCAGATTGCAGTGGGTCAAGAAGAGAGTTTAGTGCAAGGAAATGGGATAGACGTACATATATTAGCTTTTCAAGGAGCTTTGAGGCAAGAGGGAGTAGGGAAACAAGGCGGTAATTGGATGGGGAGGTTGGATCGAGGGAAGGTTTTTTTGAGGATAGTTGTGACCAGTGCATGTTTTAGAGATGAGGGAAATAAACCAGTGCTGAGGGAGAGGTTGAAAATGTGTGTGAGTATAGGGGTTAGGGTAGAAGAGAGGGAGGGGAGTAGCTGTGAGGGGATGGGATCGGGGAGACAGGTAGTGAGGTGGGAGGACAGTATAAGGGCAGAAACTTCTTCCTCTGTAACAGGGGCAAAATACCTAAATTTATGGCTATTTGGGTTTTGGATGATTGTGTGCTTTTGAGGGGGTGGGGGATTGTTAGTATGTTGAGAACTGATTTCATTTCTGATAGAGTCAATTTTGTTATTGAAGTGGCTGGCAAAATCTTTAGCTAAGAGAGAAAATGTATTAGGAGGTGGGTGTGGGCGGATAAGATTATTGAATGTGGAAAAAAGATGTTTTGGGTTAGAGGAAAGAGTAGAGATAAGATTAGAGAAGTATTGTTGCTTATAAAGATTAAGGGTAGAATAGTAGGAGTTCAAGATGAAGAAAGTCAGCTGAACTTGGAGATTTCCTCAAGTGTCACTCAGCAGCACGGCAACATCTGCATACATACCGTTTCAGAGGAATATGCCAGGGCTAAGGATGAGAGCGTGGTTTCTGAGCTAAGAAGCCAACGAGCCAAATAAATGTTAAGTTTTATTTAAAGCTATTTGCCTCATGCTCCTCATTAACCAGAAGATCGCTTGTTAATCCTATGGTATGTGGGGCCAGATTGTCAATGACTGATGTAAGGGTAGAGTTATAGTGGAAGATAGATTGGTCAGGGCAGGAAAATGAGGGGATGGAGGAGAGGTTTGAGAGAGCTAGCGAGCTGTTGCTGATCTAATGACTTAGTGCTTCTGTGAAGTTTGGTGTCAGGGGTAGAGGGAGGGGGAGTTTTAGGGAGGGAAGTAATGTTGCAAGTGAGGAGATGATGGTCAGAAAGAGGAAAAGGGGAGTTTGGGAAATTTGAGATAGCTGAAAATCTGATCGAGGGAGTGACCACCTTTGTGAGTGGGAGAGTCAGTCCACTGTCCAAGAGAAGAGTCAGTCCAAGAGGAAGTGAGTTGTAGAAGTTGTTTTCCAGAGGAGGCAGTGGGATTGTCAAGAGGGATGTTGAAGTCACCAAGAATGAGGGCAGGGGTGTATGAGGAAAGGAAATAAGGAAGCCAAGCAGCAAAGTGATCTAAAAATTGAGTTGAGGAGGCATGGGGGCGGTATATGACTGCAACACGTATAGAGACAGGAGAAAACAAATAATGTGTGCTTCAAATGAAGAAAATGTGAGGGAAGAGAAGGACTGTATTTGTTGAAAGGTGCAACAAGAGGAAAGTAAAATACCAACACCACCTCCTTGTCTATTGCCAGACCTAGGAGTGTGGCTGAAGTGGAGACCCCATGTGACAGTGCAGCAGTGGATGCTGTGTCTGTAGCAAAGAGCCAGGTTTCTATAAGAGCCAGAAGGTTGAGAGAGTGGGAGATAAAGAGGTCATTGATAGAAGGGAGCTTGTTGTAAACAGAGTGAGGGTTCCAGCGTGCACAAGTGAAGGGGGTTGCAGCTTTAGATGCAAGAGGAATGAGAATAAGGTTATCAGAGTTTTGTTTTTTAAGTCTATTCAAAGGCACACGTGGGTATGCAAGGCTAGGAAGTTGTGGGGGACCAGGATTAGGGGAGACATCGCCAGCAGCCAGTATGAGCAAGAGGGAGAGTGACATGAGATGCAGATTTGCACCAATGAGACTGTTTTCGGCTGAAGTGCAAGGGGGAGAGAGAGTCTTTAGGTATTTGTGAAGTTTATGAATACACAAGTAAGGTGAGGTTAAAAAACACTGGCAGGTTTTGAATTTAGATCAAATATTAAAGAAAAATTTAGGACCTGAACCTGAAATTAGATTTAAAAAGAAAAAGGATATTAAAAACTTTTTAGCACCAACCAAACTAAGGAGATATGAAATGGTTAAAGAGCCAGTGCAGTGGTGGGGTGCAACACTTGGTCTTTATAAATGTAGGGTTAGGAACTGCGTTATGTGTCCACATATTAGTAAGAATCACAAAGTTTTTAGAAATGCAGATGCAACAAAAATGTATCAATGTAAAAATTGATGCAGTTGCACTTCTACATATGTAGTATACCAACTGAACTGTTCTTGCAATTTAATTCATATAGGTAGGACCAAACGAAAAAAATATATATACAGATTGAGGGAACATCTCACTAATAGCACAACAGGTCTAGAGAAACAAACGGCTAGATTATGAGTTTTGCGTTATGAGGGGTGCGGTGTTAAATTGCACGTTATTGTCACCGCTCACTTACCTACAGTGCTGTTATTACAGGTTTTTATAAAGCCAGCGTTAAAAGGCAAGAAATGAGCGTAGAGCAAAATTGTGCTCCATACCGCACTCCAATACCAGCGCTGCTTAAATCAGCGGTGAGCTGGTTGTACGTGCTTATGGACGATTTCCCCATAGACATCAATGGGGAGAGCCGGCTGAGAAAAAGTCTAACACCTGCAAAAAAGCAGTGTAAATCTCAGTAAAGCAGCCCCATTGATTCGTATGGGGAAACACATTTTATGTTTACACCTTACACCCTAACATGAACCAAGAGTCTAAACACCCCTAATCTTACACTTATTAACCCCTAATCTTCCACCCCCGACATCGCCGATACCAGCATTATACTTATTAACCCCTAATCTGCCGCTCTGGACATCGCCGCCACCTACATTACACTTATGAACCCCTAATCTGCTGCACCCAACATCGCCGACACCTACATTATATTTATTAACCCCTAACCTGCTGCCCACAACATCGCCAACACCTACATAATGTTATTAACCCCTAATCTGCCGCCCCTAATGTCGCCACCACTATAATAAACATATTAACCCCTAAACCGCTGTACTCCCGCATCACAAACATTAGTTAAATATTATTAACCCCTAATCTGCAGCCCCTAACATCGCCACCACCTACCTACATTTAATAACCCCTAATCTGCAGCCCCAACGTCACCGCCACTATATTTATTTATTAACCCCTAAATCTAAGTCTAACCCTAAAACCCCCTAGCTTAAATATAATTTAAATAAATCTAAATACAAATTCCTATCATTACCTAAATAATTTCTATTTAAAACTAAATACTTACCTATAAAATAAACCCTAAACGAGCTACAATATAACTAATAGTTACATTGCAGATAGCTTAGGGTTTATTTTAATTTTACAGGCAAGTTTGTATTTATTTTAACTAGGTAGAATAGTTACTAAATAGTTATTAACTATTTAATAACTACCTAGCTAAAATAAATACAAATTGACCTGTAAAATAAAACCTAACCTAAGTTACACTAACACCTAACACTACACTACAATTAAATAAATTACCTAAATTAAATACAATTAACTAAATTAAATACAAAATAAAAAAAAAACCCTAGCCTAAACTAAACTACCAATAGCCCTTAAAAGGGCCTTTTGCGGGGCATTGCCCCAAAGAAATCAGCTCTTTTACCTGGAAAAAAAAATACAAACAACCTCCACAACAGTAAAACCCACCACCCACACAACCAACCCATCAAATAAAACCCTAACTAAAAAAACCTAAGCTCCCAATTGCCCTAAAAAGGGCATTTGGATGGGTATTGCCCTTAAAAGGGCATTTAGCTCTATTGCGGCCCAAAGCCCTAACCTAAAAAAAAAAAACACCCTTAAAAAATCCTAACACTAACCCCCGAAGATCCACTTACCGGGAGAAGTCTTCATCCAAGATGTCCTCAATGAAATCAGCAGAAGTGGTCCTCCAGACAGGCAGAAGTGGACCTCCAGACGGGCAGAAGTCTTCACCCAGACGGCATCTTCTATATTCATCCCTCCGACGCAGGCGGCTCCATCTTCAAGACATCTGGCGCGGAGCATCCTCTTCTTCCGACGTCTTCTTCTGGAATGACGGTACCTTTAAGTGACGTCATCCAAGATGGCATCCCTTAGATTCCAATTGGCTGATAGAATTTTATCAGCCAATCGGAATTAAGGTTGAAAAGATCCTATTGGCTGATGCAATCAGCCAATAGGATTGAACTTCAATCCAATTGGCTGATCCAATCAGCCAATAGGATTGAGCTGGCATTCTATTGGCTGTTCCAATCAGCCAATAGAATGTGAGCTCAATCCTATTGGCTGATTGGATCAGCCAATAGGATTGAAGTTCAATCCTATTAACTGATTGCATCAGCCAATAGGATTTTTTCAACCTTAATTTGTTTTCTACGAATGCTGTTTTATTCTCACTTATGATATCACTCATGTGCTATATACAAAAAAAGACTGAAAATATAGGATAAAAATATGAACTTGTATAATACTATATAATGGTGTATCAAAGAATAATTGACGTATCTGAGAGACAGTGATGAGATTTTAACTTTAAAATAACATCCACATTTCAAAGTAAAATGAAATAAAATATTTATTTATACATAAAAAAAATGCATTTTTTATTTTTTTATTTGGTTTGTCCTCTTATTCTAATTTTTCTTTGCTAATTTTGCTTTTTCTTCTTCTCCCTCTCGAGCACTATTGTGCAAGCTGCATAGTTAAAGGGATAGTCTACATTAAAATTGTTATTGTTTAAAAAGATAGATAATGCCTTTAACACCCATTCCCCAGCTTTGCTCAACCAACATTGCTAGATTAATATACTTTATAACATTTAAACCTTACTGTCTATGTCTAAGCCACTAAAGGCAGCCTCTTATCACATGCTTTTTTATTTGCTTTTCACAACAGGAGACTGCTAGTTCATGTGGGCCATATAAATAACACAATGTTCACGCCTGAGGAGTTATTTAAGAATCAGCACAACACATTGCTAAATGCAAGTCAATAGATAATAAATAAAAAGTCATGTGATCAGGGGGGGGCTGTCAGAAGATGCTTAGATACAAGGTAAAAAGTATATTAATATAACTGTGTTGCTTATGCAAAACTGGGGAATGGATAATGAAGGGATTATCTATCATTTAAAACAATAACAATTATATTGTAGACTGTACCTTTTAAGTATGTTTCAGTTTATCTGACCATACAACTTGCTTCATATTGATTGCTTAGATTGTGCAGGTGCTTAGTTAAACTATGTCAGACTATGACCAAAATTCTAATCTTTCTAAAATTCTTGTTTGATAATAAAAAAAAAACATTTTTTTGTTATCAAAACAATAACAATGTTACCCAGTTAAACTCATCTGAGCTTCATAATACCCAAATCCAAATCCAAAATGGCAGATTTAGTCTCGTTTTACATTATGTCACATTCCTATCGACTCAACAGCCAATCCCAAACATTGACAGCACGACCAACATGCAACATTGTTACATACTATAAAAACAGCACTGCAACTCCTCCACTTTCCCATGTGCATTGTTTGACATTGGAAATAGGAAAGTAAGCACAATTACTGTAAAATATATCTACCTATCAACTAGGTGTAATTAGACAGTCATCAAAATGTCTGTCGTCTTTATTGGCATTGTTTTTTGGGACTGAGCATGTGCAGATCGGTGGCCAATGTCATTATAATTTATCTTATGATTTCAGTTGATCTGTGGGTCTTAAGTATATATCCCATTCACTTGGCTGTTATTTGGATGTGTCTATTTTGTTGTCAATATTTAGTTGATAACTCATAGTAGGGTTGATTGTGATTGCTGTAGTCAATGCTGTTCATACTCATATGGTTGCCTTTTCCAATATCTGATCTGATATTTCTCAAATATGGAAATGGAGTTAAAATTTCAAAATCCATCTCTCTACCACAACATAAGAATATGATGTAATCAGTGTTTATGGACTACCTAGAGACTGCATCTATATTCAAAGCCAGATCCTAAGTAATAGAATAAAAGAATTCAAAAGTGAAAAACAAATATAAATGTATCAATACACAGTCTGCTGAAGGAATTACACTGCTCTTAAGAGATCTTTTTTATTTTAATATTGCTATTTGTAATTAGATATGATGGTGTATATATTACAATAAACATATCAAAATATGATTTTGGTACATGGTCTAAAAAATGAAAATAATGGTACATGGTCTATAAAGTAAAACATACCAGGATAGACTCAATGACCTAAATATGTATAGCTTAGAGGAGAGAAGGGAAAGAGGTGATATGATAGCAACACGTTAATGGGCTTAGTAAAACTGAGGCTGTGGGTATTTTACATAAAATGGAAAATTCAAGAACAGGAGTAATTTGAGGAAGCACTTATTGACAGAAAGAGTGATTGATTTATGGAATAAACTTCCTTAAGAGGTAATAGCGACAAACACTGTGGGGGACTTTAAAAATGCATGGGACAAGCATAAGGCTATCCTACAAACTAGATAAGTTTATACTGTTAGGTAATATCGGGCAGACTTGCTGGGCCTATGGCTCTTATCTGGTGTCAATATCTATGTTTCTATGTTTCTAAAATATTTACTTACAAAAGCTTTTCTTAAGGATTAGAATTTGTAAATGTAAATGTATATGGTAATAAAAATACAAATACCACTTTAAGTTTTGTGTTAGGGACCCATTGTTGTATTCTTCTTCTTATTATTGTTATTATTATTATTATTATTATTATTATTATTAATAATTATAATATTATTATTTGTATTATTATTGTTATCATTATTATTATCAAAAATATATAAAATTACCATTCCCTTTTAATTTTAAAGGAGGGCCAATATTCCTAATTTAGATGCAGATATCTACCAACTGAAAAGCTTCTCACACAATTGAATGAGAAAAATCTCTCTCTCTCTCTCTCTCTCTCTCTCTCTCTCTCTCTCTGTGTATATGTATGCATGTATGTACATATATATATATATATATATATATATATATATATATATATACACACACACACACACTCTTCAATTAAGACAGACTGTACCCCAAGCCTGGCATATATTTACTTAGACCTTGATGAATTTGCAAATAATTTATAAACCAATGTCATTATGCTAGAAAATTACAGCACATAGCCATTACTAATTTGTTTCAGTCTGATCAATGCAACTATCCCCATTAGTAAATCACCAAATTCATTAGACTAAGAAATTATAAATAAAGTGATTTTCATGGTAGAAATGGAAGCACCAGGATCCTTAGTTTGCAAAAGCTAACAGATGTGTGCTGCATTGTATTCAACTGGATGTTTGTAATCAGAATAATAACAACACTACAGTGTTCTGGAACCAGCTGAAGAATAAACTGTTCAGCCCTCATTCATATGCTACATGCAAATAATTGTGTTGCATCCCAGGTGTTTCAGTATCACACAGTGCACAATACAGAAGACACAAAAGACTCTTGGATACATCTTGACAATGAACACACTAAGAGGTCACTTTTAGTTTCCAAGTTTCTTCACAGGAGCTCTAATATTTTTGCCTACAACATGTTCAATATAATACAACATGATACAGGGAGAGCCAACAGTTCTATCCCTCAACAGATGTTATCCTTTAGCAATGTTTGTATTCGAAGGTCACCTGTGGATATGCAGAGAAAACAATTTTAAAAAGTCATTGTCTCCTAGAACAAAATATACAGAACCTATTCCGTCTGCCAACTCTTTAGGGCAAAAGCTTTTATTAGAAATGTATTTCCGCTCAATTTTATTTTTAATTTACAAAATACGTCTCATTAAAGTAATTGATTCCAAATTTGGTTTTGTTTTATAAAAAGCATGACAACTAGAAAAATATACAGAATGTTGCAGATTATTTTGCTTTAAAAAATGTTACCGTAAAACAGTTTTACTGACCAATGCATACAATGTTTGCTTTCTATTAGAAAAAAACAAGGAAACCCAGCAGCTAAATCGTATTTAGAGCTATATATTATTCTGCACAAGCCAAGAAGACATAAAGCTTACAATTACTAAAGTTACCAACAGATTATCTTATAATGTACTCACAGTTGGAGCAGTATCATTTCATTGCTCTAATTAGAACAAAAATAATAGTTGTTTTCAATTAGTATTAGTCGTAAACATAAAGGCATTCCAAGTGAGCAATATCATATCACAGGGTTTGCTGCTGTTATACAAACTCTGTATAACAGATTAAAATACAACAATCTGAAGCTGAAAACAACGTCTGGGTTCCATCACATATTATCAGTATTTCATGTCATTTTCAGCACTTGCAGCAAACATTTTGCTAAGCTGATAAGAGTGGCTGGACAGTTCCACCTATATGATAACACAAACATATATGCCTAGGAAAATCAAAAGAGGCACCTAAATTGGACAAATGAATTTAAGCAAAAGAGATAAAACACTGCTGTAGTCTCTCATACAATCTCCAATTCAAACGCAGACCTCTCAAAGTTCATAGGAAATGGCTTAAAATAGAAGCATAAAAACTCCAATGGTATTTTACCATGAAATGTGTTCATGTTTCAAATAGGGCATGCAATTCTAAACAACTTTACAATTTACTTTTATCACCAATTTTGCTTTGTTCTCTTGGTAATTTTAGTTGAAAGCTAAACCTAGGTAGGCTCATATGATAATTTCTAAGCCCTTGAAGGCCGCCTCTTATCACATGCTTTTTTATTTGCTTTTCACAACAGGGGTGAGCTAGTTCATGTAAACCATATAGATAACATTTTGATTACCCCTGTGAATTGAGGCAGACACTCCACTAATTGGCTAAAATGAAAGTCAATAGATAATAAATAAAATGTCATGTGATCAGGGGGCTGTCAGAAGATGCTTAGATACAAGTTAATCACAGAGGTAAAAAGTATATTAATATAACTGTGATGGTTATGCAAAACTGGGGAATGGGTAATAAAGGGATAATCTATCTTTTAAAAAACCAAAAATTCTGGTGTTGACTGTCCCTTGTTGTCAAGAACATTCCAATCTTTGTTTATCCAGGTATGAAGCCACACACTTGGAAAAAGGAACTTGTGTGTTGTCGATCAGATACATGTCATACATCCACCTAATGTGTTTCAAAATCAAGAATATCATAAATCAATAATATAGAAATAGGAAAGAAAGTAATTATATTATTTCTTTCTTTTCCTCTCCCCCACCCTACAATCTTAGAGCACAGAAGTATGACACTATTTAAGACTAAAGGCTAGATTATTAGTGGAGCATTATTTATCACTAGAAGTAAGCTTTTTGCATGGATCGGGTACTGCCCATATTACATGTTGAAAGTTATAGTTTTCGCTATTACACTAACCCGATGAATGAAAAAAGCCAAAGTTACAATATCGAGACCGTTTTAACGTATTCACTCATAGACTTCAATGGAGTGTGAGCAAACCTGATCACATTTTCACAAGTGCGCTAGACCAACATGAAATATGAATATTTCACATTCCAATGTACTTCAATGTACTTCACAAAGCAGAATATGTTCTATTTATTCTAAATTACACACACACACACACATGTATATATATATAATGGTATTTTGGTCAAATATATATTATGTCTGATTAAAAATACTTAGAATATATTCCCCTATGTGAAGAACATTGGTATGTAAACAATTACAGTACAAGCACAGTTAAACACTTTATTAAAAATGAATATTGCATTAATATGAGATTTCATGTTTTCCAGCTGACTGCAAATGGCTTCAATTGTCTATATGTCTACATGTGTACATATGTTTTTATGTGTATATATGTCTATAAATAAATATATACACATATAAATACATAAACACATGTACACACACACACACACACACACACACACATATATATATATATTTAGACAAGTGTATATGTGTCTCTATGTTAAAGCCCTTTGCATGCATTTTTTCCCCAACACCTGAGACCTCATATCTTTGAGCCCTTATAATGTTTTATGCATTGTTTTTTCAACTTGTAATATGAAGACTACTTCTGACGCCTGCAAACACACGCAATATTGATTGCGCGCAACTATTGGCGTGCCACTCGTAATTTAGCCCTATGTAAAATTATATTTTTTAATCTCAGCTGAGAGGCTACACAAGATAAGCATAAATGCTAGTTAGACTATCAAGGAAATTATACTTAATTCACAGGAATAAACTTTTGTATGTTTAAACTTTATATTAAGCCTAAAAAAAATCAAAATATGCTGTTTTCAGTGCACTGTACTTTTTTATATGCTGTTATTTTCGTATACATAGGTTTTGCTTTTAGAGTAATTAGTGTTTTGAGTATTTTGATAATTTAAAATTACGATTTTCATTGTGCACCTTTGTAATATATGTATCTCCTTCCCATACAAAAATGTAGTATACACCCCTTAGCAAGACACCCTCTTATCAGGGCAAAAAGTGGATTCCACCAGGAAAATAGAAATACTGGTGAGCATTCTTAAATAATTAAGACCTTAGCAGAATTAAAGGATCACTCAAGTCAAAATTAAACTTTCATGATTCAGATAGAGCACACAATTTTAAACATTTTTTCAATTTACAGCTAAGGCGTAGATTACGAGTGGAGCACTATAGTTAGTGCAAGGAGCGTAAATGCGACCACAAGGGACAGGAAACCCCAAAAAGTTAATTCATGATTCGAATAGAACATACAAATTTAAACAACTTTCAAATTTACTTTTATTATCAGTAACATCATGGTATTTTGTCAACCAATAACCATTTTACTGACCGCGCACTTACTCTCACATGACCACTTTATTTTTAAAAATAATTAAACCTTTTGACTGCTGGCTTTCCACTATAAGTTTTACTTTTCCAGTTTAAGTCTGTTTGTTCTAAAGCTGCACTCAGTTATTTTATTTATACTATTTTAAAATAATTTCTGCCAGCAGAAACCATTTCTTTTAATTAAAACATAAAATGCAGAGAAATAATCTCTGTGTTTAGTTAGTAAAGTTATTGAGGGTCTATGATCACTGATCAGTTTGAATAGCTGTTTCCATAGATAAGTTTTCCACTGCTCACTCTAATGTGTGTCCACAGCCTCCTCCAGTTACTCCACAGATCTGAGTCTCAGAGCACTGCCAGCTCAGCAATAATTTAAAAATTGCGCTTTCAATTCCCTCCCTCCCCCTGAGAATGCTGGTTGGTAAGAAAACATCACAGGCTTCCTCTGACAGGCTGAGAGAAACTGTCAATCTATTCTGCTGCTCATTCCTGGATAATGTCTGCTTGCATCATAAAAAAACAGCATCCACCAAACAAAAAACAAAAACAAATTTTTTTTTTATTTTCTTTTTTCAGTTTTTCGTTTTCGGCCATTTTAATTTTCGGTAAAGCAAAGAATATAAAATGAACATGTCTATTCAGAGTTATTGCAAAGGGACAATTTGTCAGTTTGCATAGGTTTTACTCTGATAGAGAACAGTATGACCAACAGACTAAATCTTGGGGTTAACCAAAAACAATGATTGATGAAACAAATAATTCAGTGGCTTCTATTTCTATGGATTACCTATTGACGAGGGGAGCAAAAAAGACCAAACGGGTCCCATATAAAGAAATCACCTTTATCACCACCTCTAGTGATCAATATTATCAAATATACAATATTGTAAAAAAAAAGTACATTCCACTCTTCTCGGCAGATGAAGGTTTGATAGATGTACAGGGAATGTTGTCATTGTTCCATTAGGAGAGGCTTAACAATTGGCAAAATTATTCCCCCTACCTGCCTAAGGATACGAGGTATGAGGCAGAATTCCTGACTATGTTTTAAAGGGGTCTATGTATGCTACAACTCAACTTGTAAAGCATGTGAATGTGTAGTGAGAAATGTTTTTTGAAGTGTACATACAAATGAAAACTTTTCACATAAAATGTTTCTTAATTGTCGAACCACCCACACTGTATATCTTTTGACTTGCATTGAATGTAAGCTACAGTACGTAGGCATTGATGACACATGAAACAAGATTGCGGCTGCTTGAACATTTGTCCAACATTAAATCTGGTTCCCTTTCTATCCCATTGATACAGCATTTCAAGAACAAGCTTGATAAAAAGGCTGATAGCCTCAGGTGGACTATCATAGAATAGCTATCATAGGGGGACAAGGAGAAGACTTGGATTTATTGCTATTTCTTTTGAAATTTAAAGATGAAAACCATGATTCCACAAGGTTTGAATTCTGAGTACGACCACACTATTTTCTGGAATTGACCCATTGTTACAGTATTAATAATTGTTATTATTCCTATGTTTGAATATTTTTAAATTCATGTAGTGTACTTATAGATTGTAACTTATCTATTATTTATATGAGAATATTAAGGATAAATGCCCTAATGGTCTTGAGGGGGTTAACAGCATGTAAGTAGTACATCCTTTTTATATTATTGCATACTGTGAGGTAATTTTACTGAGAAAATGTGGTTGATTACATTTCAGAACAAATGGTAAAGAAATGGTTGCTGATTGTTCAAATGTATATTGCAAGCTATTTAGGAATAGATGTTCCAATTCAATAGATTTGGAATGAAGACAATAGTTCACACAAATAAATGGATAAGTCTAAACACATCTATACATACAAATTCCAAGTAGTTAGCACATTTTTAATTGCAGAAAAAATAATAAATCAACTTCAATTGCTACAAAGCAAATATATCCTTAATATGTCTAATTTAAAATTGGTCAGGGCAGATAGCTGGTAATGTCATTATGTTTTAACCAATCTTGTACTAGTAATAATTTTAAATTTAGAATGAGTGCTGTTCAGGACATGCAGCTAAGACTATGGCAGTAAGCCAAAACGTGTCTGCTGGTCCTGCTGGCAAACAATTTACCTTGTAAAGTTTTGTGCTGGATTATATTATGAAGATTTTCAAGTAATGTTTTTTTTTGTTTTTTTTTTTAAATATTTTTTTATTGAGGTTAACAGACATACATAACATTTTGGTTTGCACAATACAATTGTGTTGATCCAATAATACAAAGCAAAAAGTCATAAGCAGTGTCATACGTAGTGGCAGATCAACTTATAATTCAGATCATCATATCCATGCAGATCTACCCCATAATTTCAACTAGTCACGCCTGGACCTTCGGAATGACACAGCATTTAGCAAGAGATGTGGTCCGCGGACTATGTTACTGCCATTAATCTATGTATATACGGATACACTAAGGCATACCAAAAACTAGCACATTAAAACTATAAGATGTAGTGCCTTATATAACTCAATAGCATGAAACCTACAATTGAAAGTGCAAACAACATAACAAACCTCCTTTTTAATTTACATAATATAGTAAAGAACCCCCCAAGATGTTAAAAACTAAATTTAAATAAGAAACACCCCAACTAAAAAAAATAATGGCCACTCTTGGGCCACTAATGTCACATAAGGATGAAGGGTGAACATTGGGGGGGAATGTAAGTATGGCCAAAAAAATAATGTGCTAAAGGTAGACAGGTTTCCCCCTAAAATATACAAAAGTTAAGGTAAAACAAACCCCATTTAAAAAAAAAAAAAAGAGGATTTGGCCACTCTTGGGCCACAGGTATTCATCATAAGCAAGGAGGAAATATTGGGGTATCTAGTAGTAGGGTCATATAAGAAAAATAAATCAATATGTACTTCTCTTTGTTCGTGGCTGCTTAACTCGCTCAAGTGTGAATCTGTAAAGCCCACCCTAGCCCAAAATGACTAGATTAGTTAACTAGATATATTCCCTCCATTGCTCAAACATTATAGATGTACTCTGCCATCCCGGCTGCGGACACCAGAAACATCCCCAAATAAGTAAACAATATGGGATAGAATATAGGTCAGTTGGGTGGGAGCATTAAATTTTGTAAAGCCATTCTTAGTCTAAAATAGCTGTATGCAGACAAAAGTGTGGACAAATAAAAATATACAAAAGTAGTAACCTAACATATGTATCAGTGCCCACACATTGTAGTTCGCTGACATCATAACAAAATGATCTGAAGAAAAACAAGTCATAAGTTATACCTCTACATCTCTATTTTAAACTATCAGCACTTATTTGAAGTTTGAGGGTGACCTTGCTGACACTTACACAATGCAATCTCAACAACCTGCATAGGTAAAAGTAAACCACCACCCCTAAATTTAAAAAAAAAATGAACATTTCAGGCCACTAAGCCGTCATTAGGGTATAAAATTGTAGTGCTCCAGTATATCACGTCCATGAGTCCCATATTCAAAGAGCAAATGTTTCAGGCTGTGGAGCCGTCATTGAGTCATAAAGTTACAATGCTCCAAGATGAGTCCCGTCAAAGGGTCTGTTAACCTATACCAGATTTATGGTGAGAGTTCTGCTGCAGGCCGAAAAAGGGGAGAGACAGCCTCAGCCCACAACGGGCCCCACCGAGTGCATCAAGCATTCTTGCAATGTCCATCCAGTTCCAAGTATCCGTGCCAACCAACACTGACCTCACCTTTAACCCGTCGCGGGCAGGGAAAGCACTAGATACAGTGGTGCCCGGGCCCCATAAAACCACCAGAGTCCCACACTGATCCAACCCGACAGGCTGCTTGATTATTCCCTTAGACAGGTCTCGGGGCCCTGACAATACAGCGTAGCCCAGTGCAAGAGGAGCAGAAACCCCTGACATAAGAGACCGCTCTACACTTTCGGGATTATGTTGCCTCGGCTCCTCAGAAGTAACTTCCCCAAGTAGAGAAACTGCAGGTGCAATTGTTGACACGGTCATAGAATCCATTAGAGCTTGGAGACGGTCGAATCTGGCGGCCATCTTAATCTCCTGCTCTTGCAAAAATATCTGCATAGTCATATAGATTGCTTCCATTTCCAAAGTAGAGTGGTAAATCTTTCACAACAAGAATAGTGGTTTAAGCAGTTCCAAGATAACTGCCCGACCCGGATAACTGAGGGGGGTCAAGATCTCGACTTTAGGCCGTCTCCAAAAGATCTTGACAGTCCGGATCAATATTCTAGGATCACTCATGCAGCAAGAATGGTATCGTCAGGTACAGAAGATTGATCTGCATCCAGATCACTGTTTATCCGGTATGGCTGTCGCTGCCTGCTGTAAATATTCGGCGGATACTTCAGCCATCTCCCAGAGCTACTAATTTTGCGACCATGTTGGGTCGCTCAAGTAATGTTTTTAACATCATTTTTGTCCCCAGTAGATGTATTGTATTTAATGCATTATTGTCTTTATGATAAGCCATGTTGTGCAGTTCAGCTTAGTGTGCTCTATACAAAGGTGGAGTAGTTAGTTTTTACAGTGGCTGCACTTTATATTATTCCTAATCCGAATTTCCGATTCGGCACCATAACTAAAATCCCGAAATATTCAGAAAATTAATAAATTAGTTTCCAAATATTTGGATGCATTCTTTATTCATATTCGGGATTTTTCATTGTTCTAATCTAAACCGCAGTTCCGCAACATAGCTGACACTAACTAAAACACTAACTAAACCTATTAACCCATAAATCGCCGTTCCCAAACATCGCCAACACTATCTAAACCTATTAACCCCTATAAACTGCTGTTCCCAAACATCGCCAACACTAACTTACCTATTAACCCCTAAACTGCAGTTCCCACGACATCGAAAACACTAACTAAACCTATTAACCCCAAAACCACCCTTACACCCACATCACCAACACTAACTAAACCTATTAACCCCTAAAACACCACCCCCCACATAGCAACAACTTAAATTAAACTATATTAACCCCTAAACCTAACACTCTCTAACTTTAACATTATGAAATAGACCTAAATTAAAATTACAATTATTAACTATCTACCTATTTAAAAAATAAATACAAACTTACCTGTGAAATAAAAATAAACTACAATTACAAAAAATAATAAACACTAAAATTACAAAAAATAAAAAAACTACCATTACAAAAAATAACAAACAAAATTATCCAAAACAATAAAAAATATTCCTATTCTAATACCCTGTTTTAAAAAATCAAAACAAACTCCAAAATAAAAAAAACTCTAATCTATAATAAACTACCAAGGGTTCTTAAAAGGGCCTTTTGTAGGGCATTGCTCTAAAGTTAACAGGTCTTTTGCTAAAAAATTACAACAAGCACCCCCTAACATTACAACCCCCCCCATCCCACAAAATAAAAAATAAAAACTAATCTACCCATTGCCCTGAAAAGGGCATTTGTATGGGCATTCAGCTTTTTTTCTGCCAATTAAAATAAGAAATCCCTAATCTAAAAAAAAAACACCCCAAAAAAATAACCTATCACTAACCCCAAAATCGGTACTCACAGTTGCTGAAGTCAGCCAAAAGATCTTCATCCCAGTGGCGACGGATCCCTCTTCATCCATCACAGGACCAGTACCTTCTATCTTCATCCCAGCAGAGGCGGATCGGTCAGTGGATACGTGGAGGTGGAGGTCCAGGTGGAGGTCCAGCCGGAGTTCCATCTGTCCGTAGTGGAGGTCCTCTTCATGCGATTGACCGCCGCACACTGAAGTTTGAATGCAAGGTACCCCTTTTATATTGGGCTACCACTGCATTCCTATTGGCTGAAAATTTCAAATCAGCCAATAGGAATGAGAGCTGCTTAAATCTTATTGGCTTATTTGAACAGAATTTCGTTCTTATTAGAACTCAATAGGAATGCAACGGTACCCCAATATAAAAGGGGTACCTTGCATTTAATCTTCAAAGAGCGGCAGTCGATCGCATGAAGAGGACCTCCACGTGGGACCTATGGAACACCGCCTGGACCTCCGCCTCTGCACATCCACCGACAACTCCACCTTCGCTGGGATGAAGATAGAAGATGCCGGTCCTGTGATGGATACAGATGGTGCCACATGGATGAAGATGCTTCACCGCTGGAATGAAGATCTTTCGCTAGACTTCAGCAACTGTGAGTACCGATTTTGGGGTTAGTGTTAGTTTTTTGTTTTTTTGGGGTGTTTTTTTTTTAGATTAGGGCTTTTTTTTATTTTAATGGGCCGAAAAAGAGCTGAATGCCCTTTTAAGGGCAGCAAAAGAGCTGAATGCCCTTTTAAGGGCAATAACAATACAAATGCCCTTTTCAGGGCAATGAGGTTTTTTTAGTTAGGTTTTTTTTTATTTTGTGGTTTTGGGGGGGGGTTGTAATGTTAGGGGATGTTTGTTGTAATTTTTCAGCAAAAGAGCTGTTAACTTTAGGTCAATGCCATACAAAAGGCCTTTTAAGGGCTATTGGTAGTTTATTATAAACAGGGTATTAGAATAGGAATAATTTTTATTATTTTGGATAATTTCATTTTTTATATTTTGTAATGGGATTTTTTTTATTTTTGGGGTGTGTTTTTTTTTTTTTAGATTAGGCATTTTTTTTTTTAATGGACTGAAAAAGAGCTCAATGTGCTTTTAAGGGCAATGTCCATACAAATGCCCTTTTTGGGGCAATGAGTAGATTAGGTTTATTTTTATTTTGTGGGTTTGGGGGGGGTTGTAATGTTAGGGGATGTTTGTTGTAATTTTTCAGCAAAAGAGCTGTTAACTTTAGGTCAATGCCCTACAAAAGCTCTTTTAAGGGCCCTTTGTAGTATATAATAGATTAGGGTTGTTTTTTTAATACAACGCGTTTCTCGGTCGATAATGCTCACTGGCCGTTTCCTCAGGTAAGAATCTTTTTTTTCTTACCTGAGGAAATGGCCAGTGAGCATTATCGGCCGAGAAACGCGTTGTATTAAGCTCCAAATAAATTCCTTTTTTAATATATTTTCACCTAGCATTTGTTCGCTGACTTCCTACTTCAAGAACTTTTGTTTGAAATATATTTTTCAAGTATATTTTTTTAGTTACATGTTTTTATCTTGCCATTATCATGTTGGATTAACAACCTCCTTGCACTGTGCACACTTCGAGCTATCACTCAGCTCCAGGTGCATTTTTTGGATCGCCCACGTCACATCCAGAGGATTTCCTCTCACCAGAGAACAGCTGAGCCACAGCCGCTGATCCAGTGCACACGCTGAGTGAGGAGGACAAGCTTGAACCGTTAACGGCCATAAACAACCAGCGTACTGACTGCTGTATTAGCCTGCCTGAATGCACTACTTGTGAGTGCCAATTCTCTTGTGAGTATCCATCTTGCTGATACCGTTTTTTTTTATCTGTGTCTACCTGGGTTCAGACGATATTGCACCACTGGGTTCTTGTTTTCTTTTCCACCATTACAGATCTCCGATACGAACTCCATACACTCAGCGTACTGACTGCTGTACAAAGGTCAGCTTGCCTGTATGCACTACTTGTGAGTGCCAATCCTCTTGTGAGTATCCATTTGGCTGATACTGTTTATGATTGTATATATTTGGTCCCTGACGATATTAAACCATTAGGCGCTCTCTCTTTTTCGCTCTCAATTCTACAGATTATCCGATTCACCACCGGTTTGGAGTGGAGCAGCCTTATACATCAGCGTTTATTCCACTGGTTGATTTTATATACTGGACTTTACAGTGAATATAATTACATTTATATTTATATATTGAATATATATCACATTGTGGATTTCTAATATATTATATTCCTTCTTTTCTTTCTTATATTTTCTATTTCTGCACATTTACTGTGGTTTTTTTGAGTTCACTATTTTTTGTGAATTTCTCATTTATTGATTCACACCATGCAGGTTTTTTATAGATTTTTTTGCAAAAACTTTTTTTTGTAAGCTCATATCACATCACACACTAAAGTGTTATCACATTGGTTCATTTTCTGTCATAACACGAATATTTAGATCAGAATGAACATTATATGATCACTAGTAAATACATCACTTATATTTATTATTATATATTTACAACACATACTAACAATTTTTTTTCTACATTTTTGCGCACCCTATTGTATGATTTAATATCATACTTTTCCTTGTTTATTATAGGGTTATTGAGGCAGATTAGGGGTTAATAACTTTATTATAGTAGCAGTGAGGTCCGGTCGGCAGATTAGGGGTTAATAAATATAATATGTACCCCTAATCTGCTGTTAGGGGCAGCAGATTAGGGGTACATAGGGATAATGTAGGTTGTGGCGGTGTGCGGTCGGCAGATTAGGGGTTACAAAAAGTTATTAGAGTGGCGTTGAGGTGGGGGGCCTCGGTTTAGGGGTACATAGGTAGTTTATGGGTGTTAGTGTACTTTAGAGCACAGTAGTTAAGAGCTTTATGAACCGGCGTTAGCCCAGAAAGCTCTTAAATCCTGGCTTTTCTCTGCGGCTGGAGTCTTGTCGTTAGATTTCTAACGCTCACTTCAGCCAAGACTCTAAATACCAGCGTTAGAAAGATCCCATTGAAAAGATAGGATACTCAAATGGCGTAAGGGGATCTGCGGTATGGAAAAGTCGCGGCTGGAAAGTGAGCGTTAGACCCTTACCTACATGACTCTAAATACCAGCGGTAGGAGAAAACAAGCGTTAGGGCCCCCTAAAGCTGGTTTTGACAGCTAACGCAGAACTTTAAATCTAGGCGGTAGTTAGTTAATAATTGTAACTTTGATTTAGATCTATTTTAATTATGTTAACGTTTCGGGGTGTTAGGTTTAGGGGTTAATATAATTTAATTTAGGTTGCTGCAATGTGGGGGCGGCGGTTTAGGTGTTAATAGGTTTAGTCAGTGTTAGCATTGTGGGTGTATGGGGGTTTAGGGGTTAATAGGTTTATTTAGTGTTTTAGTTAGTGTTAGCGATGTGGGTGTATGGCGGTTAAGGGGTTAATAGGTTTAGTTAGTTTAGGTGATGTCGGGGAAATGCGGTTTAGGGTTAATAGGTTTCGTTAGTGTCGGGGAACTGCAGTTTAGGAGTTAATAGGTTTAGTTAGTGTCAGCAATGTCGGGGAACTGCGGTTTAGGTGTTAATAGGTTTAGTTAGTGTTGGCGAAGTCAGGGAACTGCGGTTTAGGAGTTAATAGGTTTAGTTAGTGTTGGCAATGTTTGGGAACGGCGGTTTAGGGGTTAATAGGTTTAGTTAGTGTCGGCTATGTGAGGGGGCAGCGGTTTAGGGGTTAATAGGTTTAGTTAGTGTTGACAATGTGGGAGGATGGCGGTTTAGAGGTTAATAGCTTTATTTAGTGTTGGCGATGTGGGTGGTGGCGGCAGTTTTAGATAATTTTGTTTCGGCAATCAGCATCATAGTAGTTATGTTAAGCTAAATCGTTTTTTCGAATCCTGTTGTTTTTTCGGATCCATTCTTTATTCATATTCATTATTCTATTCTAAACTTTAGAATAGAATACTGAATATAAATAAAGAATGGATCCAAAATAACGAACGGATCTGAAAAAACAATTACCTTAACATAACTAGTTTACTATAGATTAGGGTTTTTTATTTTGGGGTTTTTTTTTTTTAACGGGGTATTAGAATAGGAATTTTTTTGTTTTGGATAATTTTGTTTGTTATTTTTTGTAATGGTAGTTTTTTATTTTTTGTAATTTGAGTGTTTATTATGGTTTGTAATTATAGTTTTCATTTTTTGGTAATCTTAGGTTTTTTTTATTTTTAGTAATGTTAGGTTTTTTATTTTTAGTAATGTTAAGTTTTATTAGTGTAAGCTCAGGTTTTATTTTTATTTCACAGGTAAGTTTGTATTTATTTGTAAATAGGTAGTTAGATAAAGGGACAGTCTACACCAGAATTTTTATTGTTTTAAAAGATAGATAATCCCTTTATTACCCATTTCCCAGTTTTGCATAACCAACACAGTTATAATAATATACTTTTAACCTCTGTGATTATCTTGTATCTAAGCCTCTGCAAACTGCCCCTTTTTTTAGTTCTTTTGACAGTCTTGCAGTCTAGCCAATCAGTGTCTGCTCCCAGATAACTTCTCGTGCACAAGTACAGTGTTATCTATATAGAAAAAACGTGAACTAACACCCTCTAGTGGTGAAAAAATGTTAAAATGCAATCTGAAAGAGGTGGGCTTCAAGGTCTAAGAAATTAGCATATGAACCTCCTAGGTTAAGCTTTCAACTAAGAATACCAAGAGAACAAAGCAAAATTGGTGATAAAAGTAAATTAGAAAATGTTTAAAATTACATGCTCTATCTGAATCATGAAAGTTTATTGTGGCCTAGACTGTCCCTTTAATAATTGTAACTTTAATTTAGGTCTATTTTAATTATGTTTAAGTTTCGGGGGTGTTAGGTTTAGGGGTTAATATAGTTAAATTTAGGTTGTTGCAATGTGGGGGGCGGCGGTTTAGGTGTTAATAGATTTAGTCAGTGTTAGCGTTGTGGGTGTATGGCGGTTTAGGGGTTAATAGGTTTATTTAGTGTTTTAGTTAGTGTTGGCAATGTGGGTGTACGGCGGTTAAGAGGTTAATAGGTTTAGTTAGTTTAGGTGATGTCTGGGAACTGTGGTTTAGGGTTAATAGGTTTCGTTATTGTCGGGAACTGCGGTTTAGGGGTTAATAGGTTTAGTTAGTGTCTGCGATGTCGGGAATTGTGGTTTAGGGGTTAATAGGTTTAATTAGTGTTGGCGAAGTCGGGGAACTGCAGTTTAGGGCTTAATAGGTTTAGTTAGTGTTGGCGATGTTTGAGAATGGCGGTTAAAGGGTTAAAAGGGTTTAGTGTCGGCTATGTGAGGGGGCGGCGGTTTAGGGGTTAATAAGTTTAGTTAGTGTTGACAATGTGGGGGGACGGCGGTTTAGGGGTTAATAGCTTTATTTAGTGTTGGCGATGTGGGTGGTGACGGCGGTTTTAGATCATTTTCTTTCGGCAATCGGCAGCATATTAGTTATGTTAAGTTAAATCATTTTTTCCGAATCCTGTTGTTTTTTTCAGATCCATTCTTTATCCATATTCATTATTCTATTCTAAACTTTAGAAGTTGCACATGTCTAATTCCTAAGGGCTTTTTGTATATTTGATATGGATCTAGTTATATACTAGTTGATGCCTTTTTCTTTAAACATTTTTAATTACTTTTGGCCATATTTAATATTTTAATTATTACTCTAAGGTGATTATATGAATAATAATGAAAGTTAAATTATTTTTATATTTTAATATAAACTTTTATATTTTTAGATATTTTAATATTTTCAATATATATGATTATTTTCTCCCTTTATTGTTTTGTTCTTAAATTTTCACCTTTTCATTTTAACAAAATAAATTCTACCACTGAAACTTGAACTTTAATAAGCTTTGGATCTTTTGGAAATTTTAACAACACATATACATTTTTACACTGATTTATGACAGCTATAGACCAGAAACCCATAATATTATCAAAGGAGCTTTTCAATTCACTATGCCCAAAATACTCATCTCATCATAAACTACGATATATTGACCATTACCAACAAAATAAACCTAATAAAGTATATATCACCTAAAAGAATATATGACAGAAAATTCAGAAGTGAATGACGTGTGTCTGCAACAATACGCTCACACTAATGTTTATCACATATACTGCTTTTTATATTGTAGAGACTGCAAAATATATCATAAGGCAATTTAGAGAAGTGCACAGGGTCATCTTCCTTTAGAGAGTAAGGGGGTCTGAAGAGTTATTACATTTAAAATATCTACTGCCAAATATATAAGCTCTTTGTAGGCAGTTTCAATGCTGGGTGCTGGGTTCTATATTTTAATAAACCAACAATTTTGCCAAGAAAGGAGCAAGGATAAAATAAAAATCCATATTTAATATTTCCATTCTAAAAACATATCTGTCTCAGGATTCACAAAACATTCTGAGCCAAGTTACAAGTGGAGTAGTATTTAGCACTCCCGCTCGAGCATAAACACAGCTAGAAATAATCTTTTTTCACGCATGGGTTAGCATGCGTATTGCAAGTTGAAAGTAAAACGTTTGAGCGCACTTATCGCTCGCTAACCCAACAGTAATTGTTAATATTTCACATTCCAATGTTTTTTACCTACAGGAAAAATTAGTTTTAGTTTAAGATATAGATAAATAGGTATAGATATATATTTTACATTAACATTATCAGATATAATAATAAAAAATAAATCTATGTGAAGAACATTGGAATGTAAAATAGTGCTTTCAGTCTAACACGGTGTCCATGCTAACTTTTTTTTCCCTTAGACTTCAATGGAGAGCACAGAAGAAAAAAAAATGTATCGCTCAATCGCTAACTCAATAGAAATTATTAATATTTCACATTCCAATGTTTCCTACAGCAATTAGCCATCCACCAATGATCAGCACCACCACTGCCTGATGCAGAGAGGGACACAGAGTGTCCCTCTCTGGATCGGTACCTCTGCAAGTCTCATGGGGCATGCAGAAATAGCACAATTCCGCTACTTTTAGCGAGATCGCAGCAAAGGGAGGCCCAGGACAGCAGCATCGTACAGGGTACAGAGCTGGTCATTAAGGGGTTAAATCAATTTATTGAATTATTATTTATGCACATACTGTATGTATATTACAGCCCTTTGTAATAGAAATGTGCATTTGTTTCATCACTGTCATTTTTTGTGCCAAAAATCGTATTTTCTTTTTTGTTTAACAAAGCGAAAATCCAAATGAATGCACCAAATTATTTTAAAGAAAACAAAAAAAAAACCTTTTTAAGTGGTTAATACTTACCATAACACGCTCTCCAGAGTGTGTTAAGGTAAGTATTTTTACTATTGTAATTACATGGGAACTTTTCACCTATAGTTTTGAAACATTTACATTTGCTTTAACAAAAACTAATGTAAATGTTCAATGAAATTCAGTATTCGTTTTGTTTTCATCTAAAAGAATACGCAATAGTGCAGTCACCAAATATTTGAGGAAACAAATTGCCCTGAATATTCAGAACAAATATGTCACCCGAAACTAACATTTCTTGAATGCACATCTCTACTTTGCAATCAAATACACGGTCATATACCATATACCTTTTTTTTTTTTTTTAAAAAAAAGCTTTATTGATGTGAAATAACAATGTACAAACAGTGGTCAAACAAAGGATCAGTTACATTCCATGAGTGCTTTCAAACATATTTTTAACCATAATAACTTAGAAGTACTTCACATCTGTAGTAGATATTCCCGTCCATCAGGACACATACCGAGGACAGGAGCTAGAATGTAAAATTTTTCTTTATGTATACATTATGTAAGCGTAAAGTCAAAAATAAACAGACTGAGAGTTGTGTTGATTCAGTTAGATTGAAAATATGTAAGAGAGAGGGGTGAGTAGGGTCAGTAGTAGGGGAAAAGAAGGGGGGGGAATATTATTAATTTTTTTTAGATAGTATTATGCCATAAAGCAAGTACAGTTTCATAGGTTTCCAGTTTGTGTGTTTTCAAGTAGTGAAATCTCTCCATAAGGAGAATCTCATCCACCTGGGCATGCCATTCCTCTATTGTAGGGATGATCTGTGATTTCCATTTCCTGGGGATTAGTTTCTTGGCTCCTGTGAGCATTATTAATAGTAAAAAATAGTAAAAGTGTGCTTCGCTTTGTGTTTTGGGCAAGGCGAGAAACAATAAGATCTCTGGAGTATTCGGGATATCTAGATTGAGGATTCCAGACATTTTCTTTGTGACCCCCAGCCAGAAACTCCTCAAGTTTGGACAATGCCACCAAACATGAAGAAGAGTCCCCTCCTCTCCACATCCCCTCCAACAGGAGGAGCTAAGAGAAGAAAATATTGATTCTCAATAATTGGAATGAGAGGAGAATGCTTTGTGGATATATGTGTAGTGGTAACTAAAATTCCATCCCACACCCGAAGAGTCTCTACTAACATATAGTAGTCAATGGTATTGTTTGGTCTTTTTTGAGAAGGTACCCAGGCCAAGGTACCCAGATTATTTAATTTAAGAATTTTTCTGTCTAATTGGACCCAAGCCTTCTGGTCTGTATTTTGTGACCATTCAAATATTCTTTGCAGGATGATAGCATTCCTGTATGAATTTAGGTCTGGAAGTCCTAAGCCTCCTCTGTCTCTAGGTAAATACATGGTGTGTCTAGGTAACCTAGGTTTGACCTTGGCCCATATGTACTGTTCAATTATTTTTTGAAGTTGAGTGATATATCTCGCTGGGAGTGCAATAGGAACTGTTTGGAAGATATATAATATCTGTGGTAGGATATTCATTTTGATAACACCTACTCTTCCCAGCCAGGATAGAGGTTTACTATTCCAAGAGGAGAGGTCTACTGCGATCTTATTTTTAAGAATAATGTAATTTTGCTTAAAAAGGTCTGAGGGGTCAGAGGTGAGATGTACCCCTAAGTATTTTAGTTTGTGTTTGGCAATTTTGATCTTATGTTCTTTTTGCAACATTTGTATAATCTTTGGGAATGTATTTATATTCAAGAGTTCCGACTTGTTTAAATTAAGCAGTTGTTTAAATTAAGCAGTTCAGGAAGTGAAGTGTTAGCATTAGTGATGGTGTAGAGGACGTCATCCATTTATAGTGCCTGTTTATATTCAACTTGTTCAAGTTTTATGCCCGTGATGGTTTGATTCCTCCTAATTCTTTGGACCAAGGCTTCTATTGATATTGCAAACAGCAATGGGGACAGGGGACATCCCTGTCTAGTGCTGTTGCTAATTGAAAAAGAATCAGACAGGGTTCCATTTACTCTAATTCTAGCATTAGGGTTTGAGTAAAGCGCAAATACTGTGATTAAGAAAATGTTCTTGAAGCCCATTACTTCCATGACACAATGCAAATAAAGCCAATTGACCCTGTCGAAGGCCTTCTCCGCGTCGGTTGAGAATAGCACCAGAGGGGTTTTTGACACTCTTGCATGGGAGATCAATTATAGAATCTTGGTGGTATTATCCTTGGCCTCTCTCCCTGGAACGAAACCCACCTGATCATTAGATATTAGTTCCGGAAGGTATTTATTTAGACGGGTCACTAAAATTTTTGCCAATAATTTCATGTCTGCATTAATAAGAGAAATGGGCCTAAAGTTTTCTGGGGAGTCTGGTGCTTTACCAGGTTTGGGAATTACAGTAATGGGAGCCTCTAAAAGGACCTTAGACAGATGTGGATTTTCTTCAAAATTGTTAAATAAATCTAGTAAGGGACAAGACACTTCCTCTGTAAATTTTTTATAATAGGATGAGGTGAAACCGTCTGGGCCCGGGCTCTTTCCCGATGGGGAGCTTTTTATTGCCTGAACTAGCTCTTCTTTTGTAATCAGGGAGTCTAAATGATCAGAGGCTTCTTTAGATAAGGTAGGTAAATCAATGCCATGAAGGTAGGAATCAATATTATTTGTCCTCTGGCGCAGTGACTCCTCACCCCTATCCTGTATCATGTCTCCCCCAATATTATATAAGGAGTGAAAGTATTTGCAGAACACAGTAGCAATCTGTGAGCTACTTTTCAGCTGTTGTCCATCCTTGGTTTTGATCGTGTGAATATATGATTGAAGTTGCCTTCTTCTAAGGGATCTAGCTAATATTTTATAAGGTTTGTCCCCCCCCCCCTCATAATAGTACTGTTTTAGGAAGAGTGCTTTTTTTGGTGATATTCAGCTAAGTGTTTATTCAATTCCAATTTTGTGGCAATTAGTCTATTTTTAATGTCTATACATAAGGGGTCTAATTTATGCTTGACTTCTAGTGCATTCAATGCGGCCAATAATTTGCTGTATTTTATTCGATACTGTTTATTAAGTAAAGCTTTATGTTTGATAAAGGCCCCCCGCATCACACTTTTATGAGCTTCCCATACTGTCATGATCGATGAGGATGGGTAGGTATTTATCTCAAAGTATTCCTTTAGCGTTTTGCATATATACTCTAAAATAAGGGGATTGTCTAACAGTGTATCATCTAATTTCCATATTTGGTGCGTGATTGGAATGTCGGGCCAGAGGACTGAACATGTGACCGGCGCATGATCTGACCAAGTAATGTGGCCTATATCACACTTTTGTGTGATTGTAAGACCACAGGAATCTGTGTAAATATAATCAATCCTTGAGTAGCTGTTGTGGGGTATAGAATAGAAGGAATAATCCCTTGAATTTGGGTGTAGTGTCCTCCATGTGTCATGTAGGGCTATGTCCTTAAGAGTAAAATTAACCTGTTTAATCGTAGAGGAGGGGGGTACGAGTTGCTCCTCTCGATGAGTCTAATGAAGGGTTAGTCACTAGGTTAAAGTCACCAGCGAGATAAGTTATCCCTTTAGAGTGTTCTAGCAGTAAATTTATGATTTTTTTGAAAAAACTGTCCTGAGAGAGACTAGGAGAGTATATTGATGCTAATGTAATGTAATGTCTGTATAATGTACCCACTGCTATTATGTAGCGACCCTCCGGATCTCTTTCGATGTGAGTCAGTTGAAAAAGGATGGATTTATGAAATATTAAACCTACTCCTCCTTTTTTGCTCATCCCTGAGGCAAAGTAGGCTATAGGGTACAAGGGGTGGTGCCATTTAGGTTCCTTTCCTTCTGAAAGTGCGTTTCCTGAACTAAGATAATGTGGCTATGTAACTTGGTGAGTTCCTTAATAGCGATAGATCGCTTTCCAGGGTTATTAAGACCTTTTGCATTTATTGTTGTGAGGTTTATAGAGTGGTTTTTAAATTTACTGGCTCTAGTCTGCAAAACCATCTTCTAGAGAGAAAAAAAAAAAAAGAAGGGGAGAGAGGGAAAGGGGATCAGAAAGGAGAATGTTGCAAAGTAGGAACAGAAGAGAACTGCTTTAACAACACGATCTCAGTGCAATTCGAGCAATGAAAGAATAAAACTTTTACACAGTAATCCAGGTCAATCAGAGTATGATCAACCTGAAAGTATATATCAGAAAAACTCTTAAGCTCAACAGTTACAATTTCTATACTACAACAACAACGGGGAAAAGCCCCCTACCTGACGTTAATTATTCATATCTTTATCACCCTGATTATGTTATCAGGGTGTGTTATCTTTTGGCACATAGAAAGATAAAGGTATGTGTGGATTGGGCAGGTAAAAGTCATGGGGCAGCTGAATAGTTATAGTATTGAGAGGGGGTGGTAATATGTGTCTATCGGAGCCGGGGTCTTAAAACTGTAGAATGGCTATTATAGATTTAAATCTCCATTCAACCCCTTTCTTACTTAGGCAGTGCTATTATTCACAACAGACCTCAGCATCTAATCAAAACCTACTCCGTACAGAGCTAAACAATATGTGGACCAGGTAGGGACCATTGTGCTATACCCCTTTCATCTGGTGTTATATGGGACCAGTATCACTTTTTTTTTTTATTTCTCCTTCTCCCTTTTTTTTATTTTTATGTGCTTTCCCATAAATTAACTTATCTCTGGAGGTGGTCCAGTCTGTGCCCTATTTCTATTCCTTAGTTATGTGTACTTCTTGATATAGTAATAAAAATTCTCTAACGGTCCTAGGGACTCTTGCTACTCAGTGTTTGAATCATCTTATCGGTCCGTAAGTTTGAAATTCTGGAAGGCTATCAGGCAGTAATTATACAGAGTAACATCTCTCTATTGAAACCGGGGAAACTAGCTGACATTCCTCTCTGCCCTCAATCACTTCATCAGAGCGCATAACAAGACCATATATTTAGTACACAAGTGTCTTATTCTTCATAGGACAAGTCATGTGACCGTTACATAAATAGAGATAAATAGATCTACAGAGGCGCCCCATCTTGGGGCTACAAATAAGGGAGTTCTAGTGGCAATAAGAAATTATAAACGAGCTGATATATATGAAATGCCTAGCAGAATATAGAGATACATTCTACTTTCATTCTGATTAACTCACAGATGAGGTTTAAAGTATATTAAATCAATGTTTCGGGCGCAGCCATACCATCATTTTATAAAATTTGCGTGGAGGTGAAATATCTATTGCCCGAGTTCAATATTTCACATTGACCCTGTTTGTTAGGTATATGTTATATAAAGTATTATCCTCTACACCCTACCACATCTAGTTTGGTGCAAATTCCCTTACAAAAGTGTAAATATTCATAAAACAAAATACAGTGAAACATTTTTATATAAGCAACAGATCAATTCCAGAACCAACAGGCCTTGCCATATGAGAAAGTTCCGGAGGCAAGACATAGTCATATATAATACATTACCCAGTAACCTCTCCTGATGTTCATCTGATAGATGGCTGAGATAAGGATGCTCCGTCTTCAGAGCTTGTACCTTGTAAATTAGAAATCTGAATTGACAAATTCTCGTAAAAAGTTTTTTCATCTGTCCCAGGCCTGAAAATTGCAGTTTTGTTATTGTTATTGGCAATAATGGAGACTGGGAATCCCCATCTGTACTGAATCTTATGACTCCTCAATGTAGCGGCAATATGACTCAGTTCCCTTCTCTTCTGTAAAGTCACTGGAGATAGATCTGTAAAGAGTTGTATTTCCTCTCCTGCATGAAATATAGGATGCTTACGCCTTGCTTCTTGAATGATCTCCTCTTTATCTTTGTAGCTAAGGAATTTGACGATATTGTCTCTAGGTGGGGCCTTGCTAGGGGGTCTGGGTCTTAAGGCTCTATGTGCTCTTTTTAGTGGAACTTCCTGAGCTGAGGGGTTTCCTTTTATGATCCTAAAAAGAGCTTGTAGATAACCCTCAATCCCCTGTTGGGACACCGTTTCAGAAACTCCTCGGACACGCAGATTATTCCTGCGGCCTCTGTTTTCAAGGTCTTTGACTTTGTCATTGAGAAATTGCAGGTTATCTGCGTGATGTTGTAAATCTGTAGTGTTCTGTTGTATTGAAGAAGAGGCGATGCTAATATTTGTTTCCACTTTTTGAATTCTGGAATCCAATGCCGCCATGTCTTTTCTAAGGTCCCCAAATAAACTTTTCATTTCTTGCATGACTCCTTTAATATCCTCTTTGGAGGACAAGTGCAAAATATCGTCCTTTGTTACATAATGAGTTTGAGAAGTGTCAATGTTGTGAGGGGAGTTCTGTTTTATAGCCATATCCTCACTATTAGGGTCCTTTCCGGAGTCTAGGGGTTTCAGATATTGGGTCAAAGGCTTTGTGGTAGCAGGTTTTTCAGCCCTATTTTGCCTCTTGTTAGGCATTACCTGAATAGTAAGGGGTATATTGAATCAATGCTGTGGAGGGTAGATATGAAATACTGGGCGCCTCGCTATCTATGTGAGTAAGAGATCTAAACACAGATATAGGCATTGGAGGCTGTGATGGCGACACAATTATATTTAAAACCGGTTTCTTTTCATTGAGATCTTTGCATTTCTATATGAGATAATAGGTAGTAGTGTATCTAAATATTAACCTTTCCGTAAGCAATATTCTCTATGCTCCTATTTCACTGCTGTTTTTTATTTCAATATCCGTTTTCTGCCTGTGGCGCACTTAGCGCAACTTAAGCCTTTAGTGTCCCTCCCTTCAAAAACCTTCAGGCCCCGCTCAGAGTCCACACCAGTGATGTTATTTTTTTAGGTTTATGGGTATTTGAAATTACCTTTGCTCTGTATGAGGATCGTAACCGGTGTCCAAGCTGTGCGGTAAGAGTGTGGTCCACTGTGAGTCTCGCCACTATATTGCCTACCTCCATTCTATGACTGGTTCCCAGTCTGTCCTGTGTAAAATTTCGCCGACTGCATGGCTATTTGCTTTACCTCCTGAATCCTTTAAGATCTCTGGCGTTTGCGATTTTTATCCCTCCACAGGGAGTGTCGGCAGCCACCGCCATGTCAGGAGCCTAGGAAGATCCTCTTCTCTCTTTTACTTGTCTCCTTGAGTCTTTAAGATTGAAGCAATTCCCAAAATAAAAGCTCTTTTATCGGTAGCAGTTCTCCTGCTTCACCACATCTAATTATAAAGGTTTAGTGCCATGATATCATAGCTGTTGTGTCAGTTTAGGATGCAGGAGCCCTTCTAGTGTGCGGAGATCTTCCAGCATGGCCAGACTCCGCCCCCACCATATAGCTTTTAACCCTTATAAAAAAATATTATTAATATTGATATGTCTAATTGTTATTAGATAGTGTTTATATGAGTCTAACAGTTTATTTTAATGTATTTATGTTGTGTTCAGTGCAACTTTTATTTTAGCCCTATCCATTTTCGAGGTCTTCAGTCACGTTAACCCGACATGAGTTAAATTGGAGTTTAATAATGTCCTCTCCCTATTGGGGTCTTCAGTTTATGATGTCAGGTCAGCTTTGAGGTGTCTCTATTTTTTCCATTTTTTTACTCCATTTTTTAACACACTTAGGTTTTTTTAACTTAAAGGGACAGTCAAGTCCAAAAAAACTTTAATGTTTTAAATAGGACATGCAATTTTAAACAACTTCTCAATTTACTTTTATCACCAATTTTGCTTTGTTCTCTTGGTATTCTTAGTTGAAAGCTAAAACTAGGAGGTTCATATGCTAATTTCTTAGACCTTGAAGACTGCCTCTAATCTGAATACATTTTGACGACTAGAGAGCATTAGTTCACATGTTTCATATAGATAACATTGAGCTCATGCATGTAAAGTGACCTAGGAGTGAGCACTGATTGGCTAAACTGCATGTCTGTCAAAAGAACTGAAATAATGGAACAGTCAGCAGAAGCTTAGATACAAGATAATTACAGAGGTAAAACGTGTATTATTATAACTGTGTTGGTTATGCAAAACTGGGGAATGGGTAATAAAGGGATTATCTTTCTTTTTAAACAACAAAAATTCTGGTGTTGACTGTCCCTTTAATATGTATCTATATAATACAATATGTTCTGATACAACTAACTGTTTCCTATGAGGTGTGTCTTAGGTATTTTGTATAAATAATTTGTAGGATCTGTCCAATATACCAGTGTCAATGTACATATGTGGTCATTTGAAAATATATGTTTGATTTTATTGTGTTTTCTAACTGGTCACCAATAGATTAATTGTATCTGGTTTGGGGTATATATAAGACACTATGGCCTAGATTTAGAGTTCGGCGGTAGCCGTCAAAACCAGCGTTAGAGGCTCCTAACGCTGGTTTTGGCCGCCCGCTGGTATTTGGAGTCAGTGATTAAAGGGTCTAACGCTCACTTTACAGCCGCGACTTTTCCATACCGCAGATCCCCCTACGCCATTTGCGTAGCCTATCTTTTCAATGGGATCTTTCTAACGCTGGTATTTAGAGTCGTTTCTGCAGTGAGCGTTAGAGCTCTAACGACAAGATTCCAGCCGCCTGAAAAAAGCAGGAGTTAAGAGCTTTCTGGCTAACGCCGGTTCATAAAGCTCTTAACTACTGTACCCTAAAGTACACTAACACCCATAAACTACCTATGTACCCCTAAACCGAGGTCCCCCCACATCGCCGCCACTCGATTAAAATTTTTAACCCCTAATCTGCCGACCGCCACCTACGTTATACTTATGTACCCCTAATCTGCTGCCCCTAACCCCGCCGACCCCTGTATTATATTTATTAACCCCTAACTTGCCCCCCACAACGTCGCCGCAAGCTACTTAAAATAATTAACCCCTAATCTTCCGACCGCAAATCGCCGCCACCTACGTTATCCCTATGTACCCCTAATCTGCTGCCCCTAACATCGCCGACCCCTATGTTATATTTATTAACCCCTAATCTGCCCCCCACAACGTCGCCGACACCTACCTACACTTATTAACCCCTAATCTGCCGAGCGGACCTGAGCGCTACTATAATAAAGTTATTAACCCCTAATCCGCCTCACTAACCCTATCATAAATAGTATTAACCCCTAATCTGCCCTCCCTAACATCGCCGACACCTACCTTCAATTATTAACCCCTAATCTGCCGACCGGAGCTCACCGCTATTCTAATAAATGTATTAACCCCTAAAGCTAAGTCTAACCCTAACACTAACACCCCCCTAAGTTAAATATAATTTTTATCTAACGAAATAAATTAACTCTTATTAAATAAATGATTCCTATTTAAAGCTAAATACTTACCTGTAAAATAAATCCTAATATAGCTACAATATAAATTACATTGATATTATAGCTATTTTAGGATTAATATTTATTTTACAGGTAACTTTGTATTTATTTTAACCAGGTACAATAGCTATTAAATAGTTAAGAACTATTTAATAGTTACCTAGTTAAAATAATTACAAATTTACCTGTAAAATAAATCCTAACCTAAGATATAATTAAACCTAACACTACACTATCAATAAAATAATTAAATAAACTACCTACAATTACCTACAATTAATCTAACACTACACTATCAATAAATTAATTAAACACAATTGCTACAAATAAATACAATTAAATAAACTATCTAAAGTACAAAAAATAAAAAAGAACTAAGTTACAGAAAATAAAAAAATATTTACAAACATAAGAAAAATATTACAACAATTTTAAACTAATTACACCTACTCTAAGCCCCCTAATAAAATAACAAAGACCCCCAAAATAAAAAATTCCCTACCCTATTCTAAAATTACAAGCTCTTTTACCTTACCAGCCCTGAACAGGGCCCTTTGCGGGGCATGCCCCAAGAATTTCAGCTCTTTTGCCTGTAAAAAAAAACATACAATACCCCCCCCCCAACATTACAACCCACCACCCACATACCCCTAATCTAACCCAAACCCCCTTAAATAAACCTAACACTAATCCCCTGAAGATCTTCCTACCTTGTCTTCACCATCCAGGTATCACCGATCCGTCCTGGCTCCAAGATCTTCATCCAACCCAAGCGGGGGTTGGCGATCCATAATCCGGTGCTCCAAAGTCTTCCTCCTATCCGGCAAGAAGAGGACATCCGGACCGGCAAACATCTTCTCAAAAGCGGCATCTTCGATCTTCTTCCATCCGATGACGACCGGCTCCATCTTGAAGACCTCCAGCGCGGATCCATCCTCTTCTTCCGACGACTAGACGACGAATGACGGTTCCTTTAAGGGACGTCATCCAAGATGGCGTCCCTCGAATTCCGATTGGCTGATAGGATTCTATCAGCCAATCGGAATTAAGGTAGGAATTTTCTGATTGGCTGATGGAATCAGCCAATCAGAATCAAGTTCAATCCGATTGGCTGATCCAATCAGCCAATCAGATTGAGCTCGCATTCTATTGGCTGTTCCGATCAGCCAATCGGATTGAACTTGATTCTGATTGGCTGATTCCATCAGCCAATCAGAATATTCCTACCTTAATTCCGATTGGCTGATAGAATCCTATCAGCCAATCGGAATTCGAGGGACGCCATCTTGGATGACGTCCCTTAAAGGAACCGTCATTCGTCGTCTAGTCGTCGGAAGAAGAGGATGGATCCGCGCTGGAGGTCTTCAAGATGGAGCCGGTCGTCATCGGATGGAAGAAGATCGAAGATGCCGCTTGGAGAAGATGTTTGCCGGTCCGGATGTCCTCTTCTTGCCGGATAGGAGGAAGACTTTGGAGCACCGGATTATGGATCGCCAACCCCCGCTTGGGTTGGATGAAGATCTTGGAGCCAGGACGGATCGGTGATACCTGGATGGTGAAGACAAGGTAGGAAGATCTTCAGGGGATTAGTGTTAGGTTTATTTAAGGGGGTTTGGGTTAGATTAGGGGTATGTGGGTGGTGGGTTGTAATGTTGGGGGGGGGGTATTGTATGTTTTTTTTTACAGGCAAAAGAGCTGAAATTCTTGGGGCATGCCCCGCAAAGGGCCCTGTTCAGGGCTGGTAAGGTAAAAGAGCTTGTAATTTTTGTATTTTAGAATAGGGTAGGGAATTTTTTATTTTGGGGGTCTTTGTTATTTTATTAGGGGGCTTAGAGTAGGTGTAATTAGTTTAAAATTGTTGTAATATTTTTCTTATGTTTGTAAATATTTTTTTATTTTCTGTAACTTAGTTCTTTTTTATTTTTTGTACTTTAGATAGTTTATTTAATTGTATTTATTTGTAGCAATTGTGTTTAATTAATTTATTGATAGTGTAGTGTTAGATTAATTGTAGGTAATTGTAGGTAGTTTATTTAATTATTTTATTGATAGTCTAGTGTTAGGTTTAATTATATCTTAGGTTAGGATTTATTTTACAGGTAAATTTGTAATTATTTTAACTAGGTAACTATTAAATAGTTCTTAACTATTTAATAGCTATTGTACCTGGTTAAAATAAATACAAAGTTACCTGTAAAATAAATATTAATCCTAAAATAGCTATAATATCAATGTAATTTATATTGTAGCTATATTAGGATTTATTTTACAGGTAAGTATTTAGCTTTAAATAGGAATCATTTATTTAATAAGAGTTAATTTATTTCGTTAGATAAAAATTATATTTAACTTAGGGGGGTGTTAGTGTTAGGGTTAGACTTAGCTTTAGGGGTTAATACATTTATTAGAATAGCGGTGAGCTCCGATCGGAAGTTTAGGGGTTAATAATTGAAGTTAGGTGTCGGCGATGTTAGGGAGGGCAGATTAGGGGTTAATACTATTTATGATAGGGTTAGTGAGGCGGATTAGGGGTTAATAACTTTATTATAGTAGCGCTCAGGTCCGCTCGGCAGATTAGGGGTTAATAAGTGTAGGTAGGTGTCGGCGACGTTGTGGGGGGCAGATTAGGGGTTAATAAATATAACATAGGGGTCGGCGATGTTAGGGCAGCAGATTAGGGGCACATAGGGATAACGTAGGTGGCGGCGGTTTACGGAGCGGCAGATTAGGGGTTAAAAGTGTAATGCAGGGGTCAGCGATAGCGGGGGCGGCAGATTAGGGGTTAATAAGTGTAAGGTTAGGGGTGTTTAGACTCGGGGTACATGTTAGGGTGTTAGGTGCAGACGTAGGAAGTGTTTCCCCATAGGAAACAATGGGGCTGCGTTAGGAGCTGAACGCTGCTTTTTTGCAGGTGTTAGGTTTTTTTTCAGCTCAAACAGCCCCATTGTTTCCTATGGGAGAATCGTGCACGAGCACGTTTTTGAGGCCGGCCGCGTCCGTAAGCAACTCTGGTATCGAGAGTTGCATTTGCGCTAAATATGCTCTACGCTCCTTTTTTGGAGCCTAACGCAGCATTTGTTTGAACTCTCGATACCAGAGTTAAATTTATGGTGCGGCCAGAAAAAAACCCGCGGAGCGTTATCAGCCCTTTTACCGCCAAACTCCAAATCTAGCCGTATGAGAGTATAGGGTATGTCTATAAATAATCACCACTAGGGGGCGCAAAACGCATCAGGTGTTCTGCCTGTATGTCCACCAGCTTACATGTCTGTGCACTTTTTCATTTTTTATGTGATCTTTCAATACATTTTGGACTTTTA
This sequence comes from Bombina bombina, assembly GCF_027579735.1. Lineage (NCBI taxonomy): Eukaryota > Metazoa > Chordata > Amphibia > Anura > Bombinatoridae > Bombina > Bombina bombina. The sequence continues at coordinate 537,611,502 of NC_069504.1, read as the reverse complement.
TTTAGCACCTTTTCTGCAGTGCCTGCTTTCTCCTTGTCATCTGATAACACCTTTACTACCTATTCCCCAGCTTTGCACAACTAACATGGTTTAATTAATATATATATAACATTTAAACCTCTACATGTCTGCCTGTTTCTAAGCCACTACAGACAGCCTCTTATCAAATGCTTTTTTATTAGCGTTTCCCAACAAGACACTGCTAATTCATGTGTGCAATATAGATAACATTATGCCCATACATTGGTGCACAAGTCATGTATTATTCAGAAGCAGCATTGCAGAGTTTAAAAACAAAGCAACAAGAAACTGTTTAATACAAACTATGGTACCCTGTTATGTTCCATTAAAGCATACCTGGACTGAGCATAAACTATACAGGGAATTTGTACTGAGGACCGTGGCACGTTGTGGGCCGGTTGGGTTAGTTTAACTCAGTCAATAGCATGATGTAGGGTCAGCCCTTTCCTGTCTCTCAGTTCCTTGCTTTGTCTGTGAGTCAGGTCAGGTCCAGTCCCACCGCCAGCCCTGTTAATTTTAGAAAAATAACTACACAGGTTAAAGAGCAATAAGTTTTTATACTTTATTTAAAAATGAATTTTTATAACTTCTGGGTTTTTTTTTTTATTACATTTCAATTTACTATTTATTGACAATCAATGAACAAAACACAATGACATAAGGGTGCTACAAACTTTAAACATTTTTGCAACTAGTATATTATATTTGTCAGCTTGGGGGTATGGTTAAAGGGACAGTTTACTCAAAAATTTTCTCCCCTTTAATTTGTTCCCAATGATCCACTTTACCTGCTGGAGTGTATTAAATTGTTTACAAGTAGCTCCTTTACCCTTATATTGGCATTTGAAATAGTTGATTTAGCATGTGGTATCCCCACCTATTCTGAAAGTTTGTGGCCGCAGGTCCCAGCTATAGATAAGCTTTGTAAACACAGCCAGCAGAATAAATTACACTTCCAGTGGGATATAGCAGAGATAAGGTAATACAATCAGGGCCGGATTTGCCATTAGGCACAGTAGGCATGTGCCTACAGGCGCATTGCAGCAGGGGGCGCCACAGAGTCAGTGTCTAAAAAAAAAAAAAGTTTTTACTTTTTTTTTTTTTTTTTTTTGCTGAACCTGGGAGTGAGGGCTTTATTACTGTAGACAGTGTTTAATTAATAATTTGGTTAGTGCTTTATCAGATTCAGGACAGTCAGAGCAGGCACAGAACTCAACTAGCAACAGCAAACAACTTTAGCAAGTAGAGAGTAAACATGTCTGCTCTGCAGTGCAGTCGTCTCGTCCGACTCCTCCTAGGCTGACTTCCGAGTCCCTCCCACCACTGACTCCACCCTCGCTAGTATCCAGTGGCACTGTGGCAGACAATGCAGCAACAAGTCAAGTCGTCCCCAGGTAGGTGAGTGTGCTGCCTTGTTAAGCGCTGCGCAGCATGCGCACCATCGCTGCTAATTTTGTTTGGGGCTGGCCGGGGGGCGTCACGCCCACGTCACAGTCACGTGATGCCGGCATTGCCGGCTGCCGCCCTTTGCCTCTCAGAGTCAGAGACGGCGGGAACAGTGAGCTGAGGAAGGAGGAGTGCGTTGTGACTCGTGCTCATTTCTGGTTGCTCCTCCACCGGTCCACCTACTGCTGAGCTGAGTGACGCTGTCAAAGTGGAGCCTGTCGCGTGTCCCTGCCCTGGGGCCCTTAGACACCTCTCTGCAGCCTAAGTTAAAGTGAGTGACCAACTTAGCGCTGTCTGACAGACTATGAGAGAATAGTAGTGACACTGAGTGACAGTCCTCTTCTCTGTCTGTAGGCTTGCTTGCTAAGTTGCTTTAGATTAATTATTAGTGATAGTGTATGATGATCAATCATGATGAATACATTTGATGAAGATGATGTACAACTTGGTTATGAGTGTGCTGCCTCTAACAAACACAGTAAAACAAGTTATCTGACTGTCAGTGACAGTGAGTAGTCTGTGACGCAGCATCAAAAACCTAGTAGTACACTACTACTAGTTTGTTTACTAAAATTATTTACTAACTAACTAAGGGTTAGTTACAGACAGTGAAAGTGATTTAGACAGGCTGAAATGGATGATGTTTCCAGACCTGAGGGCCTGAGACAAGACCCTCATTTTTTTAATTTAATTACCCTCTCTGGATTGGGAACAGCCAGAGAAAGGGGTAGGCAGGCTGTTTGTTTTGCTGCGTCACAGTCAGAATGTTTTACTGGTGTTAGTTACTGACTGCTGACTGTCTGAGACTGTGTATAGTACTATTCTACAGCACAGAACTAGTGTTTACTACTAACTGTAAGTTACAGTAGCCAGAGAGAGAGTAAGACAGGCTGGGATTTGAAAAAGATGATGATGTTGATTGTTTGTTTCAGAAGCAGAGACCAGACCCTATTTTTTTCTATTTAAATTACCCTCTGGATTGGGAACAGGCACCAGAGAAAGGCGCAGGCAGGCTGTTTGCTTTGTGGCATCACAGACAGTCAGATAACTTTTACTGGTGTTAGTACTGACTGTCTGTAGTACTAGTCTACAGCACAGAAATAGTTTACTACTAACTGTGTAAGTTAAAACTTTCAGAGAGAGTCAGACAGGCGGCTGTGAAATGGATGATTATCTGTGTTCCAGACCTTAGACCAGGCAGACCCTCATATTTTTATTTAATTACCCTCTGGATTGGGAACACAGCCAGAGAAAGGGGCAGTCAGGCTGTTTGGTTTGCTGCATCACAGACAGTCAGATAACTTTTACTACAGTCAGTAACTAACACCAGTAAAAGTTATCTGACTATGACGCAGCAAACCAAACAGCCTGCCTGCCCCTTTCTCTGGCTGTTCCCAATCCAGAGGGTAATTAAATATAAAAAATAGGGTCTGGTCTCAGGTCTGGAACAAGCATGATCATCCATTTCACTGCCTGTCTGACTCTCTCTGTAACTAACTGAACTATGTCTTCTCTTCTGTCTTGTAGACTAGTACTACAGACAGTCAGTGACTAACACCAGTAAAAGTTATCTGACTGTTAGTGACGCAGCAAACCAAACAGCCTGCTTGCCCCTTTCTCTGGCTTCCAGAGGGTAAATAAAAAAATTAGTGTCTGGAATCATCCACCTCTCTATCTCAGAGTAAATTACTATGCTATGAAGCTGACACTGGTCTCAAAGTTTACTATAGGAATAAAAAATTGGACATTGTTTTTCAGAAGGAAAAGTGTTTGAATATGTCTGTCTGAGTCTCTGAGTAAATTACTCAGTATTGTATTCAAACACTTTTCCTTCTGCAAAACAATGTCCAATTTTTTTTCTTCCTATAGTAAACTTTGAGACCAGTGTCAGCTTCATAGCATAGTGTTCTGAATAAGTCCTGTCCTGTGAGCCTCTATCAATAAATAAACAAAATAAATTACCAGAGATATCTGCAATACATACATTTAAAAAGGTGTATATGTAATGTTCCATCCATTTTTGATAACTGTTTTCAATTGTATGGCCATTTGAGTTAAGTTAAAGGGACATAACCCCAAAATTATTTGTTCATGATTCAGGTAGAGAATACAATTGAAAACAACTTTCCAATTTACGTCTATTATCTAATTTGCTTTATTCTGTTGATATCCTTTGTTGAAAAGCATATCTAGATAGGCTTAGTAGCTGTTGATTAGTGGCTGCACATATATGCCTCATGTAATTGGCTCAACCCTGTGCATTGCTATTTCTCTAACAAAGGATATCTAAAGAATGAAGGAAATTAGATAAAATAATTCTGGGAATATTGTTTAAAATTGTATTCTCTATCTGAATCTTGAAATATTTTTTTTAGGTTTAATGTCCCTTTACGTGTATATTGATTTTTGGTGTAGCTTTAATTACAACAAATATAGCAATAATAGGTGTATGTGTGTTAGTTAGTGTAAGGCTTTATGGTTTAAGTTGTATTGCAAACATATTTTATTTGCTCTAAAAGATTGCTTTCGCTGCCTTTTTTTGTACAATTTGATTTTAAAGGGACAGTCAACAACAGAATATTTGTTGTTTAAAAAGATAGATAATCCCTTTATTACCCATTCCCCAGTTTTGCATAACCAACACTGTTTTATTAATATACTTTTTACCTCTGTGATTATTTTCTTTATTGTGATTTTGCACAGCCACAGAGTTAAAAGTAATACAACTGTACATACCTTGTTACCTTAAGCTTTAATGTTTTACATCTAATATTTATTTTTAGTTGTCCTAAATAATAATAAAAAAAAATTCCTAAAGTTATTTTCCCTTTTTTTGGGGTGGGGTGGGGGGGGGGGGGCGCTTCAGATTTTTGTGCCTACAGGCTCCTGAGATGTAAATCCAGCCCTGAATACAATGTTGATTTTCCATTGTTCTCTCCAAGTACTGGTGATTGTTTTATGGACAGATATAAGATAAAGAAGCAGGTATATGTATACATTGTGATACAGTAATGAGATCAGATTATACCCACAAGCTCAACCCATTTTATTAGGTTGTGGCTTCAAAACACAAAATCAGAGCTTTAATATACACAAAAAACATAAAAAGCTATTTTTCATACATTTTTTTTTCTCTGCAGTTGGTAAAAAAAGCAATTGTAAACACATTAAGCGAAAAACTATTTTTGAGTATACTGTCCCTTTAAACAACAGAAGGTTAGGAGGAGAGTGGTTGCTCTGACTTAAATTGCCTATTTTTGTTCCTTGTCCACCCCTGCTTTAAAGATATATTTAACTCAAAATTGAATATATTTAATTAAAGAAAGTAAAACAACATTGCTATACACATTTTATTTGGCCTTATTTTTTGCTGTAAAATACCTTTGGAAAAAAAAGTTTTAATTTCACTTCCAGAAAGGCTGGAATCTATCATACTTGAGTATGGTGAAATTTACCTGAGCCTGCATCATTCTACATAGTAATTGGTTTGCCCAGAACACAAGCTCATTTTTTCTGTTCCTGTTTTTGCCAGCACAGGAGAAAAAGACCATGAATTACACCAGGCTTTAAAGAGCTGTGTCCCTGAATGGTTCATGACTTCTAAAGCCATGTATATGATGTTTACAAAATGTTGTAAAATTATTAAAAAGATTTCTTTAGCAATTTAATGCTTAAATAGTATATTAATATAGGCTAGGAGTCCTTCAACCATCTGTTCCATCCGTAGACTAGGTATTCAGTAACTAATCCCGACTTGTATAGTTTTTTAGGGATAAGGTTTATTCTCCTGCTTCCTGATATGTAAACATTTTTTCTAGTTATATAACAATATAAATATTGTTTATATAAATATTGTTTATATAAATATTGTTTATATTGGGTAATACAGGTAATAAGAGTAATAAGAGTAAATTAATATAATAATATAGAGTGTATATTATATACATATAATTATTCATAATTAAAATAGTGCTCAGAAAATATTTTTGAAGACGTCAGGTATTATTTGTGTGTATCAAATTATCCTTCTATTATTCTTTAATTTTTCAGAGATTACTAATAATTTTTTAGGCAAATGAGTAGAAATTAACTAACGAGCTGCAGCTGTCATCAAAATCTTTTTTTTTTTCAATTTAAACATACATACTTCAAAAAACAATACTACATAAGTATTATTTGAACACCACTGGTCCGTGGACAGTATTATTTCCATATATGGTGTTGTACTTTGTACAGTGCTGAAATACCTCTGGAAAGTGTGATTTTTAAATCAAAATATTTACTAAATATACAGTTAAGTTTATGTCAAATATTTAAAATTATAAATCTGTGTTTCTGTTTTTAGGGTAATTATTGGCTTGTGGACATTTTTGTAACTGTGTTCCACATCCTCTGGCTGCTTAAAACATTCTGCAATCGAAATTAAATCAGTTTCTTTAATCAGAACTCAAAGTACCTTACCAAAAGCACATGTGTATTTTAGGATAGAAATTTGTATTGTGCAGGTGAGTGTGTAACATTTAAAAAAAATGCTTGAACAATTACTAAACAAATGAAATATATCTGCATTTACAAGATGAGGTTGTTAAAAAAAAATGGAAATCTCAATGTAAAAAAGCAGTACATATTCCTATTACTCTCAAGCAGATTATGTCACCAGATTTGTGACAGAAATATTCAGAGCAAACACAGTTCTTTCATAGAAGCAAGGAAGTGTGGGATGTTAGGTTCACATAAAAAACTGAAATATAACATTTGAGGGTAGATAAAAACCAGAATACCCAAAGTCTGCCTATATTTCCTTCTGAAGTAAAAACTTAATTTATTCTCATGACAGGCTTATGCATGTTTCAGACATTCTTGATTTTCCTTATAGGTCTAGTTTACGTTCCAGTTGTAAATTTTATGAACTAGTAGTAACAACAAATATCTCCATAAAAAGTAAAAGAAGATTGCTTATATTACTACCACTTCATAAAGCTTACCACTGGAATGTAAACTAGCCATATTATTTTCCCTAGCACCTCTACAGGAAATTTATGAATCAACAACCATTTCTGTGAACAAATGTTTACGTAAATGACCTGCTACCCTGTAATTTGTCATATATATTATGACTTCATGTTCCAGAGTTCTTTTCTTTTATTAAAAATAATTTCATCCTTAACTTTATTAAATCTCATAAAGGGACATTAAAAAATGTCATACAATTAAAGAGCACTAGAAGCATGTTAAATTATTTTTGGCTTAAAATTGTATCTTAAAATTCTTTAAGTTGAACTTGAAATTAACAGGAAGTAAATGCATGAGCACATTTCATGCCTAGGCTGACTAACTCACGTGTCTCTATAGACAAAGAGTAATATTATTAGAGTTAGTATTATTAGCATCTATTTGTAGAGCACCGACAGATTCAGCAGAACTATAAGATAGGTATTATATGCAAAGGTAGCATTTATAAGAGCAGATGGTTGGAGGGCCCTGCCAAGAGTTGTAGTGTTACCTCACATAAAGGTGATCTAAAAAACAGCTGGGGTCATAGACTTACATGCTAATGGTGTTCAAGGGGATGGCAAAAGAGACAAGGAATGGATGTAAGAAAAAGGTTAGATTATATTGTATGCATCCCTGAATAATAGAGTATTTAAAGGGATGTTAAATGGTCTGTTTCATTGTTGTAATAAAAAAAGCATTAAGCAGTTGTTTATACCGTAATGTTCATGGGATATTCCACTATCAGACCAAACTCGGCCCGTAGTCTTTTTATCCTGGCGTTGAGCCGGAAAAATAGGGAATATCCCAGAGCAGAGAAAGTATGCAAGATGAAATAAGCAGCACTCACCACAGGCAGGAAAGCCTGCGGCAGCATTAGGCAGGGAATCATCAGAAGGCAGTTCAGGGGTAAACCACTAGAAAGGTCAGACAGCCAGGGTTTGGCAACAGTAAGGCAATACAAAGGTAAACCACTTGAATGGTCAGACAGGCAGGTTTTGGCAACATTAAGGCAGTCCAAAGGTAAACCAATTGAATGAAAAGACAGGCAGGTTTTGGCAACAGTATAGCAATCCAGTACGTTAAGGATTAAGCAAGCAAAGTAGTCAGACAGGCAGAGTTCATCAACAGAAAGGCAATCAGTATTTCAGGTTTTAAGCAAGCAGAGGAGTCAGACAGGCAGTTCAATAGCAGTGAGACAATCCAGTGATTTAGGGGTTAAGCAAGCAGAGTACTCAGACAGGCAGAGTTCAATAATGATATAGCAATCCAGAATACAGTAATCTATTACACCCAGTAGCTAACTGGAAGTACCAGTAGGACGAGAATCCGAGGACTGCCTCAACCGGAAAGCTCTCTTTGGAGCTGCACACTCAGCCGCATCTCAGGTTTGAAGTGGAAGTAACACCGGAGCATTGCAATATTGGAGGTATGTGCAGCGTAGCCCTGAGGCGGTCTGGTTTGCTACTTGTCACTGTTTAGTTCCAGTTAAGACTATTTACTTGTATGCTTTAAACCGTAAGGTCAAGTTTCTACTTTACAACGTTAAGAGGGGAGGGAGGAATTCCCCCAACGCTGTCTACAGGTGCTTCATTATCCGGGGGGGGGGCAAAGTTTTATACCTAACAAGTGGTTTGAGCAATACTCTTTTTTACAATAACCTACAACTCTGCTATTGTTTAAACACCCTGATGTAATTCACACCATATAACTGTTTCCTCCTTCCATTGTTTGTCCACACAAAGTAACACCTATACTTGGGCAGTGATAGGTAGCAAGTGAGTAACTTACATAGACGCAGGATTCGCGCCACAGGAGATCCTGACCGGCTTCAGAACGGAGGGAGCGTGCGGCAATGACATCACCGCCACACGCAGACAGGAGCTGACTTCCCCCTAGGCAATGAGCTGAAGAGCAGGCACCGCATCCCTAGCAACAGCTAGAGTGGTGCTGCGTGACATAGCCCCCCTCACAATCGTTCCCTCTGGGAACTAGAGTTTGCCTCAAAGGATGAGCAGCATGGAATCTGGAGACCAAAGATGGAGCATGCACATCACAGGCAGGAACCCAGGAATGATCCGCCACAGAGTAACCCTTCCTATGTACCAGATACTGCAGTTGTCTGCATCTGTATCTGGATTCCAGGATCTTAGCAACATCATATTCAGGGTCACCACAGACCAGAAGAGGAGGAGCTTGGAGCCGGGTATATCTATTCTTGATGTAAGGCTTGAGTAGTGAGATGTGGAAGACTGGGTCTATGCGCAGGGTTTTGGGCAAGGCCACTTTGTAGGCAACAGGAGACAGTCTTTTCAGGACTTTGTAAGGACCGATAAACCTAGGCTCCAATTTTTGACAGGGTTGACGTAGACAAATATGTTGAGTAGAGACCCAAACATGTTCACCTACCGAGATGGCACGTACAGAAGCTCTATGATGATCAGAAAACGTTTTGTATCTAGAGACAGCTGAACGCAGCTGAGAGCGAATACGTTGCCAATGAGTGGTGAGTTCAGTAATGTGTCGGTCTGCAGCAGGAACCCCAGTAAACTAAGCAGAAAGAGAGAAGACACAAGGTTGATACCCTACTGCGGCTTGAAATGGAGAACATCGAAGAGAAGAGTGCCAATGAGTGTTTCTTGCCAGCTCAGCTGGGGGTAACAACTCAGACCAGTTGGTATGGAGAGCATTGACAAAGGCTCTAAGGTAGGCCTCGAGATCCTGGTTTACTCTCTCAGTTAGTCCATTGGTCTGAGGATGGTAGCCAGAAGACAAGGAAACAGTGGTTCCAATCAACTTACAAAAGGCTCTCCAAAAGGTAAAGATGAACTGTGGACCTCTGTTGGAAACAATATTTGCAGGAATGCCATGAAGTCATACCACATGCAAGAGAAAAAGAGACGATAATTCTTGGGCAGAAGGCAGTTTTGTTAGGGGTACAAAATGAGCCAGTCTGGAAAAGCGATCCACCACAACCCAGATAACTGTATGGTGGTCAGAAGGAGGAAGGTCCACAATGAAATTCATTGTTACTTGTGTCCATGGTTGTTAGGGTATGAACAATGGTTGGAGCAAGCCTGGAGGCAAGGATTGAGGAGTTTTGTTGACAGCACAAGTTGTGTAGGCTTTCACATAATCCTGAGCATTAGACTTCATTGTACGCCACCATACATGTTGGGAAAGACGCTTAAAAGACCTTGTCAAACCAGGATGTCCTGTGAGTTTACTATCATGAGCTCCCGATAGCACAGGAGTGCATAGGTTCAGAGGTAAAAAGATATCGAAGCAACAGGGGCTTCAGGAGGTTTACTAGACTGGGCATGTTGGTTGCAGTCTCTAGGTAGGTCATATTCTTATGGTCCGTGAGAATCTGAATGGGATTGGCGGTGCCTTCTAATCAAGGATGCCTTTCAGTCAAGGCCATTTTAATGGCTAAGAGTTCACAATTACACACATCATGATTCCTCACTGCAGGAGTAAAGCGTTTGGAGAAAAAGGTTACAGGGTGCGACTTGGAGGTTAAAGGATCCCATTGGGTTAGATCTGCTCCAGCCCCTATCTCGGAGGCATCAATCTCTAAAGTGAACTGTCAGGATCAGGATGGCGGAGCACAGGAGCAGAAAATAAAGCCTTTTTTTAGATGAGAGAAGGCATTTATGGCCTCAGGGGGCCATAGTTTACAGTCCTTGATCCGTTTTTGTCATTTCAGTGAGTGGAGCAACTGTTTGAGAAAAGCTCTTTATAAACTTACAGTAATAATTGGAGAACCCAAAGAATCTCTGTAATTCCTTTAATGAAGTAGGTTGAGGCCATTCTTAAACTGCAGTGAGTTTAGCAGGATCTATGGCAAAACCTTCTTTCGAGATGACATAACCAAGGAACTATATCTGAACTTAGTCAAACTCACATTTTTCTAGTTTGGCTACCAAAGAATTGTCTCTGAGACGTTGAAGTACCTGTCTCACGTGCTTATGATGCTCCTCCAGAGTGGAACAGAAAATAAGGATGTCATCCACGTAGACGATGACAGTGCGATTGAAGAGGTCACCGAAGACATAGTTGACAAATGCCTGGAAGACTGCAGGGGCATTACACAGCCCAAAGGGCATTACGAGGTATTCATAATGCCCTGATCTTAAGTTGAAGGCGGTCTTCCATTCGTGGCCTGGGAAGATACAGAGAGGCAATCCAGTATTTCAGGGGTTAAGCAAGCAGAGTAGTCAGAGAGGCAGAGTTCAATAGCAGTAAGACAATCCAGTACTTTAGGGGTTAAGCAAACAGAGTAGTCAGACATGCAGAGTTCAATAACGATATGGCAATCCAGAATACAGTAAGCTATCACACCCAGGAGCACACAAAGTAACATCTATACTTGGGCAGTAATAGGTAGCAAGTGAGTAACTTACATAGGCACAGGATTCGCACCACAGGAGATCCTGACCGGCTTCAGAATGGAGGGAACTTGTGGCGATGACGTCACCACTGCACGCAGACAGGAGCCGACTTCCCCCTAGGCAACAAGCAGAACAGCAGGAGCCGCGTCCCTAGCAACAGCTAGAACGGTGCAGTGTGGCATATACTTAATATAAATCATTGCAATATCTATTATTCATTTATTTAAATGTATTTATCCTTTTAATTTCTTTTATTTTTACACTACATTTGTGCTTCCTGTCACAGCCCTACAAGGAAGAGGAGGCATTTGCAGGAAGTTTTATCTTAGCCTGATGTCATTACACTGTGTGCAGAATTATTAGGCAAATGAGTATTTTGACCACATCATCCTCTTTATGCATGTTGTCTTACTCCAAGCTGTATAGGCTCGAAAGCCTACTACCAATTAAGCATATTAGGTGATGTGCATCTCTGTAATGAGAAGGGGTGTGGTCTATTGACATCAACACCCTATATCAGGTGTGCATAATTATTAGGCAACTTCCTTTCCTTTGGCAAAATGGGTCAAAAGAAGGACTTGACAGGCTCAGAAAAGTCAAAAATAGTGAGATATCTTGCAGAGGGATGCAGCACTCTTAAAATTGCAAAGCTTCTGAAGCGTGATCATCGAACAATCAAGCGTTTCATTCAAAATAGTCAACAGGGTTGCAAGAAGCGTGTGGAAAAACCAAGGCGCAAAATAACTGCCCATGAACTGAGAAAAGTCAAGCGTGCAGCTGCCAAGATGCCACTTGCCACCAGTTTGGCCATATTTCAGAGCTGCAACATCACTGGAGTGCCCAAAAGCACAAGGTGTGCAATACTCAGAGACATGGCCAAGGTAAGAAAGGCTGAAAGACGACCACCACTGACACACAAGCTGAAATGTCAAGACTGGGCCAAGAAATATCTCAAGACTGATTTTTCTAAGGTTTTATGGACTGATGAAATGAGAGTGAGTCTTGATGGGCCAGATGGATGGGCCCGTGGCTGGATTGGTAAAGGGCAGAGAGCTCCAGTCCGACTCAGACGCCAGCAAGGTGGAGGTGGAGTACTGGTTTGGGCTGGTATCATCAAAGATGAGCTTGTGGGGCCTTTTCGGGTTGAGGATGGAGTCAAGCTCAACTCCCAGTCCTACTGCCAGTTTCTGAAAGACACCTTCTTCAAGCAGTGGTACAGGAAGAAGTCTGCATCCTTCAAGAAAAACATGATTTTCATGCAGGTCAATGCTCCATCACACGCGTCCAAGTACTCCACAGCGTGGCTGGCAAGAAAGGGTATAAAAGAAGAAAATCTAATGACATGGCCTCCTTGTTCACCTGATCTGAACCCCATTGAGAACCTGTGGTCCATCATCAAATGTGAGATTTACAAGGAGGGAAAACAGTACACCTCTCTGAACAGTGTCTGGGAGGCTGTGGTTGCTGCTGCACGCAATGTTGATTGTGAACAGATCAAAACACTGACAGAATCCATGGATGGCAGGCTTTTGAGTGTCCTTGCAAAGAAAGGTGGCTATATTGGTCACTGATTTTTTTTTTTTTTTTGTTTTTGAATGTCAGAAATGTATATTTGTGAATGTTGAGATGTTATATTGGTTTCACTTGTAAAAATAAATAATTGAAATGGGTATATATTTGTTTTTTGTTAAGTTGCCTAATAATTATGCACAGTAATAGTAACCTGCACACACAGATATCCCCCTAAAATAGCTATAACTAAAAACAAACTAAAAACTACTTCCAAAAATATTCAGCTTTGATATTAATGAGTTTTTTGGGTTCATTGAGAACATTGTTGTTGTTCAATAATAAAATTAAGCCTCAAAAATACAACTTGCCTAATAATTCTGCACTCCCTGTAAACTTCTAGGCTAGTGTATAGACTAAACAACAGGGACACTGATTTGCTCATGCCTAGAACTGACAGACTAAAAACATACACCTAGATTACGAGTTTTACGTTACAGTTTTAAGGCTGAAAAAATGGCCATTTCAGAGTAAAATCATTACGTAGCCATTACGAGTCTTGTCGATATAGCTATACCGCAAGCATTTTGCCTGTAATGCAACGTCAATCCTGCACTCATAAAAACTGATGTTTTTGCGTGGGATTTCCATAGCACTGGTATTACAAGTTGTGCAGTGAGGCTAAAATGCTTACGTTCCAGCCTATACCGACATGATCCGTTCCGCCATCTGAGACCAGTATTTATGAGTTTTGCGCAACAAAACTGTTACACAAAAATGTTACAAAGTACACTAACACCCATAAACTACCTATTAACCCCTATTCCACTGCCCTCCCGCATCATAAACACTATATTAAACTTATTAACCCCTAATCTGCCGCTCCCGACATCGCCACCCCTATGATAAAGTTATTAACCTCTATTCCCCCACACCTCAACATTGCCGACACTATAATAAAGATATTAACCCCTATTCCACCGCTCCCCGACATCCCTGCCACTAAATAAACCTATTAACCCCTAAACCACCAGCCCCACACATCGCAAAAAACTAAATTAAACTATTAACCCCTAAACCTAACAACCCCCTAACTTTAAATTAAAATTACAATATCCCTATCTTAAAGTAAATAAAAACTTACCTGTGAAATGAAAAAAAACTAAGTTTAAACTAACAATTAACCTAACATAACTATTATACTAAAATCAAAATAATTACAAATTAAATAAACTAAATTACACATTAAAAAAACTAGCACTACTAAAAAATTAATTCTAAAATTACAAAAAATAACAAATACTGAATTAAAAAAAAAAAAAAAAATAACAAACGAAACTATCCAAAATAAAAACAATTACACCTAATCTAATAGCCCTATAAAAATAAAAAGCCCCCCCCCAAAATAACCTCCCCAACCTACAATAAACTACCAAAAGCCCTTAAAAGGGCCTTTTGTATGGCATAGCCCTAAAGAAATCAGCTCTTTTATCTGTAAAAAAATACAAAGAGTAAAACCCACCACCCAACCAACCCCCCAAAATAAAAAAACTAACTCTAACAAAAACCTAAGCTACCCATTGCCCTGAAAAGAAAATTTGTATGGGCATTGCCCTTAAAAGGGCATTTAGCTCTTTTCAAAAAAGTCCAAACCATAATCTAAAAAAACAAAAACACCCAAAAAAAGTTTAAAAAACCTAACACTAACCCCCGACGAGCCACTTACAGTTTCTGAAGTCTGGACATCCAGGCGGCAAGAAGTCTTCATCCAGATGGCGAGGTCTTCATCCATTCAGGCTGCGTCTTCTATCTTCATTACGGAAGATGAAGATTTCTCGCTGCCTGGATGTCCGGACTTCAGAAACTGTAAGTGGATCGTCGGGGTTAGTGTTAGGTTTTTTTGTAACTTTTTTTTTTTTTTTTTTTTTTAGATTAGGGTTTGGGCTTTTTTAAAAGAGCTAAATGCCCCTTTCAGGGTAATGTAAAAGAGCTAAATGCCCTTTTAAGGGCAATGCCCATACAAATGCCATTTTCAGGGCAATGGGTAGCTTAGGTTTTTGTTAGAGTTAAGTTTTTTATTTTGGGGGGTTGGTTAGGTGGTGGGTTTTACTGTTGGGGGGACTTTTTTACAGGTAAAAGAGCTGATTTCTTTAGGGCAATGCCATACAAAGGGCCCTTTTAAGGGCTATTGGTAGTTTATTGTAGGTTAGGGGTTTTTTTTATTTAGGGGGGCTTTTTTATTTTTATAGGGCTATTAGATTAGGTGTTTTAGTTTGGATAATTTTGTTTGTTATTTTTCGTAATTTAGTGTTTGTTATTTTTTTAAATTTAGTATTTGTTATTTTTTGTCATTTTAACATTTTTTAGTAGTGTTAGGTTTTTTTTAATGTGTAATTTATTTTATTTAATTTGTAGTTATTTTAATTTTAGTATAATAGTTATGTTAGGTTAATTGTTAGTTTAAACTTAGTTTTTTTAATTTAACCGGTAAGTTTTTATTTATTTTAAGATAGGGATATTGTAATTTTAATTTAAAGTTAGGGGGTTGTTAGGTTTAGGGGTTAACAGTTTAATTTAGTTTTTTGTGATGTGGGGGGCTGGCGGTTTAGCGGTTAATAGGTTTATTTAGTGGCGGTGGGAGACAAGAGGTTTAAGGGTTAATAACTTATTTAGTGGCAGCAATGTCAGGGAGCGGCGAAATAGGGGTTAATAACTTAATTATAGTGGTGGCGATGTCGAGGAGTGGCGGAATAGGGGTTAACAGCTTTATTATAGTGGCAGCGATGTTGGGGTGTGGCGGAATAGGGGTTAATAACTTTATAATAGTGCTGGCGATGTCAGGGAGCGGCGGAATAGGGGTTAATAACTTTTATTAGTGGAGGCGATGTTGGGAGCGGCAGATTAGGGTTTAATAACTTTATTTCGATGTCGGCGATGTCTGAGGCAGCAGATTAGGGGTGTTTAGACTTCGGGTCTATGTTAGGGTGTTTAAATGTAACTTTTTTTCTCCATAGATATCAATGGGGTTGCATTACGGCGATCGCCATTCCGCGCTTCTCCCCATTGATGTCTATGGGGAAAGCGTGCACGAGCACGTATTCTCAGCCCTTGGATTTTGTGTGGTATGGAGCTCATCGCCACCATATCGCACGCACCAGGTGGCTTTTTAGAAACTTGTAATGGCAGCGCTTTGGTGGGTGAAATAACACAACTTTTGTTGCGTTCGTTTCGCACCCCATATAGCGCAAAACTTGTAATCTAGGTGATAGTATTTAAAATCCTCTGCGCTTAAAAAATTGGGGGAAGGGCTTCAATGAGACGTGCTAATTTTGTAAGAATGCAAGTAAGTTGTTTTCTGTTTTTTACACATTCTGATTTTTTTATACTCACTTTGATTTAAAGGGACAGTAAACATATTTGTTTTTACCAAAGAAGCACTGTTTAAAATCCCTTTAAGGAGCCCCTGAAACTTTGAAAAATATGGCAGAGTTTAGTGGAGCAAGGCAGAGAGTTCCACAAGATAGGGGACATTCTTCATACATCCTGTAGATGGGATAGGATTTAAAATATATTTTTAGTGCAAATTGACTTAAATGTGCTTTTAATATAATATCATATATCCTATATTGCTTCTCATCCTCTAAGCTATACATATTAATGTCAGGAAGTTGTAAACAGGTTTGATAAGGTATTACGTTTACACTTCTATAGGTATACATAACATCCCTTAAAATACACTAGTTTTCCCTGACATGTTTAAAGAACACCTGATCAAGTGTTAACAAACTAACGGCTAGATTACGAGTATTGCGTTAGAGGCTATGCGGTGCTAACGAGCAGTTTTCTCTCACCGCTCACGTACCTGCAGCGCTGGTATTACAGGTTTTTATAAACCCGGCGTTAAAAGGCAAGAAGTGAGCGTAGAGCAAAATTGTGCTCCTTACCGCACTCCAATACCAGCGCTGCTTAAATCAGCGGTGAGCTGGTCGTACGTGCTTGTGCACGATTTCCCCAGAGGAATCAACGGGGAGAGCCGGCTGCGAAAAAGTCTAACACCTGAAAAAAAGCAGCGTAAAACTCAGTAACTCAGCCCCATTGATTCCTATGGGGAAATAAAATTTATGTTTACACCCTAACATGAACCCCGAGTCTAAACTTACACTTATTAACCCCTAATCTGCCACCCCTGACATCGCTGACACCTACATTATACTTATTAACCCCTAATCTGCCGCTCGACACCGCCGCCACCTACATTATATGTATTAACCCCTAATCTGCTTCCCCCAACATCGCCGACACCTAAATTATAATTATTAACCCCTAATCCGCCGCCCCAACGTCGCTGCAACCTACCTACACTTATTAACCCCTAATCCGCTGCCCCAATGTCGGCGGCACTATAATAAACATATTAACCCCTAAACCGCCACACTCCCGCCGCGCAAACATTAGTTAAATATTATTAACCCCTAATCTGCCATCCCTAACATCGCCGCCACCTACCTACATTTATTAACCCCTAATCTGCCGCCCCCAACGTCGCCGCCACTATACTAAATTACAGAAAATAATAAACAAATTACAAGATATTTAAACTAATTACACCTAATCTAATAGCCCTATCGAAATAAAAAAGCCCCCCCAAAATAAAAAAAAACCTAGCCTAAACTAAACTATCAATAGCCCTTAAAAGGGCCTTTTGCAGGGCATTGCCCCAAAGTAATCAGCTCTTTAACCTGTAAAACCCACCACCCCCACAACCAACCCCCCAAATAAAATACTAATCTAAAAAAAACCTAAGCTCCCCATTGCCCTGAAAAGGGCATTTGGATGGGCATTGCCTTTAAAAGGGCAGTTAGTTCTTTTGTGACCCAAACCCTAATCTAAAAAATAAAACCCACCCAATAGGATTGAAGTTCAATCCTATTGGCTGATCCAATCAGCCAATAGGATCAAGCTTGCATTCTATTGGCTGTTCCAATCAGCCAATAGAATGCAAGCTCAATCCTATTGGCTGATTGCAATGGGGAGCTTATGTTTTTTAGATAGTATTTTATTTGGGGGGTTGGTTGTGTTGGTGGTGGGTTTTACTGTTGGGGTGGTTGTTTGTATTTTTTTTTTTACAGGTAAAAGAGCTGATTACTTTGGGGCAATGCCCTGCAAAAGGCCCTTTTAAGGGCTATTGATAGTTTAGTTTAGGCTAGGTTTTTTTTTTTATTTTGGGGTTTTTTTTTTTTATTTTGATAGGACTATTAGATTAGGTGTAATTAGTTTAAATATCTTGTAATTTGTTTATTATTTTCTGTAATTTAGTGTTTGTTTGTTTTTGTACTTTAGCTAATTTAATTTAATTTATTTAATTGTTTTTAATTTAGTTTAATTTATTTAATTGTAGGGTTAGGTTAGGTGTTATTGTAACTTAGGTTAGGTTTTATTTTACAGGTACTTTTGTATTTATTTTAGCTAGGTAGTTATTAAATAGTTAATAACTATTTAATATCTATTCTACCTAGTTAAAATAAATACAAACTTACCTGTAAAATAAAAATAAACCCTAAGCTAGATACAATGTAACTATTAGATATATTGTAGCTAGCTTAGGGTTTATTTTATAGGTAAGTATTTAGTTTTAAATAGGAATTATTTAGGTAATAATATTAATTTTTATTTAGATTTATTGTAATTATATTTAAGTTAGGGGGTGTTAGGGTTAGGGTTAGACTTAGGTTTAGGTGTTAATACATTTAGTATAGCAGCGGGGATGTTGGGGGCGGCAGATTAGGGGTTAATAAGTGTAGGTAGGTGGCGGCGACATTGGGGGCGGCAGATTAGGGGTTAATAATATTTAACTAGTGTTTGTGAGGCGGGAGTGTGGCGGTTTAGGGGTTAATTTGTTTATTATAGTTGCAGCGATGTCCGGAGCAGCAGATTAGGGGTTAAAAATTTTAGTGTTTGCAATGTGGGAGGGCCTCGGTTTAGGAGTTAATAAGTAGTTTATGGGTGTTAGTGTACTTTTTAGCACTTTAGTTATGAGTTTTATGTTACGGCGTTGTACCACTAACTACTGACTTTTAAATGTGTTATGGATCTTGGAGGTAGAGGGTATACCACTCACCTTTTGGCCTCCCAGGACAGACTCGTAATATCAGCGCTATGGAAGTCCCATAGAAAAAATACTTTACAAAGTTTACATATGTCGTTTTACGGTAAGGCCAAAGAAGTGTGCGGTGCCCCTAAACCTGCAAGACTCGTAATAGCAGCGATAGTGAAAAAGCAGCATTAGGACCTGTTAACGCTGCTTTTTCAGCCTAACGCACAACTCGTAATCTAGCCGTAAGGGCTAGTTTCCTGTGAGGTGGTAAAGTTTGTAAACTGGTGGTAAAAACATTTATCTTTATTAAAGTCTATGGAGATATTTAATGTTACCACCAGTTTCCAAACTTTACCTCCTCAATGGAAATTAGCCCTAATTCGATATGAGGTTTGTTTCTTATTTCTATACGGTGAAACTGTTATGGGTAAAAAGATATTGAAACACATTTTAATGCAAATAATGGGGGATATTTTAGCACAACTACATGCAAGTTAGGGCATACAATTTCCAATAGAATTACCCAGTATACATTGCTGCTAATGAATCTAAACATTATGGGCTACATTACAAGTGGCACGCTAATGTTAGCTTGCACGTGATACTAAAATATTGTGCCCACATTAAACTGCACGCGTATAACAAGTTGACAGTGAACGCGACCAAAATTAAAAGTTGCATTAAACA
Organism: Bombina bombina; assembly: GCF_027579735.1. NCBI lineage: Eukaryota > Metazoa > Chordata > Amphibia > Anura > Bombinatoridae > Bombina > Bombina bombina. The sequence continues at coordinate 537,592,359 of NC_069504.1, read as the reverse complement.
CTACATAAATACATTAAAATAAAGTGTTACACTCATATATATAATATGTTATAAAAAATATTCACATAAATATTAATGAAAACATTTTATAAGGGTTAAAAGGTATAAAGTATATGGCAAGGTATTTGCATGTAAAGTGATATAATATATATATATTAGGGATGTGCATTTGTTTTAATATGAATGCACTAACTTTAGAGCAGGTCCTGGGAGCTGAGCTCGCTAAGCCTCCTGTTAGCGTGGCTGGGCTCTGGCAAGAAGAAGGACGGGTTAAAGGGCTCTACGGAGTGCGTCAGGGTAAGTATTGTAGCTACAGGTGAACTTTTCACCTTTAGCTTTGAAACATTTAAATTTGTTTAAAAAAAATTAATGTAAATGATTAAATAAAATTCAGTATTTGTTTCACTTTAAACAGCCTAAACAAAACCAAACGAAACAAAACTGTCTTGGCTGCACAAATCTAGTATATATACATATACATGTGTATATACAGCATGTATTAATACATATGTCTATATGTGTATACATGTATATTTATGTTTATATGTGTATATATGTACAGTATTTAAACATATATATACACACACGTATATACATATAGGAATATGTATATATATATATACTATAGAGCCATTTGAAATACCTGAAAACATCAATTTTAATATTTAATAATGTGTTTCAGCTTGTATGAACTTTAAATTGTTCACATTCCAAAGTTCTTCACATTTTTCTATTTCATTCTATTTTTGAATAGATATTCCTGTATATATATATATATATATATATATATATATATATATATATATATATATATATATATATTATTATTTTTTTAAATAAATAGAACAATGGAATGTAAAATATTCCTAACTACCTTTGGGTTAGCGCCCGAGCGATAAGTATTAGGTTTTTTCTAGTTTGTGCTCTCCATAGAAGTCTATGGGAAGATGTCCTCAAATTAGCACTTGAGTGAAAGCCCTAAATAGCGCACCACTTGTAGACCTATGGAAGTGACTTGCATTGTATCCCTTTGTCATTTTTGCAGAAGTAAATTTTAGATTGAAGTAGATATTATAAACATATGCATACTGTTCAAATAACTGAAAATCCAGAGACTCTAAATAAAAAATGTATCAGCATATATATGAGATATTTATGTAAGATTGAATACCAATTCTACTATGTTTTGAGCTTAAAGGAGCAGTAAAATCTAAATTAAACTTTCATATTTCCGAAAGAGAAGCGATTCTCAAACTTTTTGTAGCAAGTATCCCTATAGGAAAATGTTTTACCAAAAATACACCAACTGCAAAACATGAATATTATTAGGTTCAAAAAAAGGCAATTGTGCATATCTGAGAATTTGACAAATTAGTATCAGGTATAGTTTTCTGTTTTCAGGAATTGGTTTTGAAATCGAGTTTTATCAAATGCAAATGCAGCAGATCTTTTCAAATGTAAGAGGAGCAAATCAAAAAGACAGTGACAAAGAGAAAACACACACATATACAGGTGTTTAATATTGTGTCACATAACAAAAGAATCATGCACCTAACTTCATAACATATGCAGCTTATCAGGCTCATTTCATTGTGGCACACTTGGGTACAGAACACTTTAACTGTCACTTTTCATCTGTGTGTAGTATCCCTGTGATATTTCACTGTGGCCCTATATCTGTTACATGTCTCTGAGATTACTTTTCACAATGCTATACACTTTACCTAGCACTTTCCCTGTAACACACTTTATAATATCAGAGTTTCTCAACTCCAGTCCTCACTGGTCAGATCCTAAGGATTTTATATCTGAGTACAGGTGAGTCAGTCACAGTGAGTGAACAACTAACCATCCCAGCCAGGAGAAACTGGCTTATTAGGCAACTTGAGGGTAGACCTGAGAAATACTGATTTCTGTGATACATGGAATATTTACTTTAATCATCATCAATTTGTATTAGAGCAAAGAAATAATTAAAGGGCAAGTGTTGAAGTACTTGCCTATTCATCTCAATATCCCCAGGGTTACACGTACCACAGGTTGAGAAGCAAGGAGCCAGAGCATGCTATTTTAAACAACTTACCAGTGTACTTCTATGATCTAATTTTCTTAATTTTCTTGGTAATCTTTATTGAAAACTATACCTAGGTAGGCTAAGCACTACTGTGAGCTACTTGCTGTTTGGTGGCTGCACATATATGATTCCTGTTATTGGCTCACCAATGTTTTCAAGTAAAGCATTGCAGCTCCTTCAACAAAGAATACCAAGATAATTAATCAAATTTGATAATAAAAGTATGTTGGAAATTTGTGTAAAATTGTATGCTGTATTTTAGGTTTCTTGTCACTTTAACATTTAAATTCCCCACAAGGAGGGGACCTGTAAATGCACTTCTCTCCACTGTATGGCCAGTAATCGATTGTGATGATAGTCCGTGACTATTGTCCTAATCACCGGTATATGTTTGGCAAAAAGTAATACTTTTTATTACTTCTACTTACTTCTACTTACCCCCTCTCTTCACGGCCCTTCTCTCTCTCTTAGCCGTCAATGAATGGAAGTCTTTAGGGAGACCTCTCTCCTGTCCTGTCGGCAGTTCCTGGCTTGGAGACACTCCACTTTAGCAGGCCCTCCTTTTTCAGTTGCAGCTCTGACTCCGTTTTAGGAAAGCCTCCTCCTCCGCTCTTGACGTAGAGAGACACGTACACTTACATGGTCCGGCTTTTAGGTGGTAAGGCTGAGAAAAGCTCAGTGATAGGCCAAAAGCTCCGTAGAGGGATTTTCAAAGTATGCTGGCTCACCTTCCAGAAAAGTAGTGCTGCACACTCCTGGTTGACCTCAAGGTATCCACAAAAAGAAAGTTCGGAGTAGCAGCAACTTAAAACACAAATAGTTTATTTCGACATCTTGTTAAAAACACGTACACACATGGTAACATTACATGTGCCCCTCAGCTCTAGACAAGCTTGTAATGTAACCATGTGTGTACGTGTTTTTAACAAGATGTCGAAATAAACTATTTGTGTTTTAAGTTGTTGCTACTCCGAACTTTCTTTTTGTGATCACTTTAACATTTGTATGAGATACAGTGACCAAACTTCAGGTATTTCTCAATCATATAAAATAACATATCATTTTTCCTTTAATCTAGTCAATGGATATTGACTTGATCTCTTGAACCTTTTTACACTCCATTTCCTCTTAGATATTGATGTGATATTATATTTAAGTGGATACATCATAACTACCTCATTTGACCCTTCACCAATCATGTATCATTAATTCATGTCACAAAAAAGAGCCATCAATTTTAACTTCCATTAAATAATGTCTGTTAAATCACTTTCCATTTATAGCAGCAGTATTTCTAATTACATAGTAAATTGTCTTAAAAATAAGCATTGTATGGCACAGTTCCAACTGTCACATATCAAATGAAACAGAGCTTTTAAAATTGGAGCCTTTGTGATAATTATAAAATATCAACTTTTATAATTCTGGAAGTCTCATCCTTTCACTGCAGTATCCAGTGGAGCTACAAGCAAATCTTTATGGCGGTTTCATTGGCTCCAACTGTGAGATTATATGATCATAAAATTTATCAGCAGTATGCTACTAACACCAGCTTTATAACAAATAATCAGCCAATTATTGCATAAACCAGAGACATCGATGTAAATAATGACACTGTACGTAGTAATTAATTAACAAGAACCAATGATTTAATCATTTTCCTTACAGTTACGGAAGCTAAGATTTACTTTCTAACTTTAGTTTTGGTTGATCAAATAGTATTGCTACTTGAAGACTTGTTATCTGTTGAAATAATTATTTTATTATAATCAGAAACACCTAAGAATCCCAATTTAAGATGCTAGTAACAAAGGGGTAAACAATATTTATTATTATAAACATAACATTTCTGAGCCAATGAGGTCATGTAATAGTAGTAATGGTAGATAGGGGACTGCAACACGAAAAGGTATAGTTTTGGGTGTTCCAGTAAAGGGATTCAAGAGTTGGTGGTGTTATATTTAACACTATGGGCCAGATTACAAGTGGAGTGCTAAAATCGCAAAAGCTAATGTGCTCTGGTATTACAAGTTGCCAGCAATGTGAACGCGAGCTCGCGTTTGCATTGCTAGGAAGCATTGCTCTCACAAGAGCGTGCTTCTATAGGCTCCTATGGGAGCCTCGTTCTCATGCCTATCAGACACCGCATGAGAAAATTGCACAGCGAAAAAGGTAAGTAGTGCAGCGATTGCAGCAAAGTGTAAAAATATATGTATATGATTATATAGTTATTCATGAAGACTCAGCTTTTGTATTTCAAATTAATATTTTAAAGCAGTGAGCATATATATGATTATATACATATATATTTATGTGTTAATATGTATATTCATATACATACAGTATATATTTACTGGGAAAACACAGTTCCCATAGACCGCATTGTAAAGGCACTTTTCAGTGTCGTTTTTTTTTTCTAGCATCCCACACCCGAAGAAATTTAAAACCCTAAAAACTGCTTTTTACGGATATTTTACAAAAAAATAAAGATACTGCTATCTTTATGTTTTAATTAAATATATGACACTTGTTTTTGAGGCATTTTGTGGACATTTATAAAATTGAACAGAGATCTCTGGTTAATTTTATAAGTGCTAATTGCTACTGCGAGGTCGGGGTAGCATTAACCAGCCACTTGTAATGGCTGATTATTTACGGCACGCCCGCAAATGGGCAAATTTTCTCCACTTGTAATCTAGCCCTATATATGTATAGTTTTCTTAGCACTTGGGCTTATTTATCATATGATATTTGTGGAGCAAATATCAATAACTGTCAGAATTAATAAATTGTACAACTACACTTACATAATATGGATTGTAACTTATGTTCTGGAATGTGTGTGTGCTGTTTAAAGTGTGTCAGCGTTATGCGCCAGTACCAAAACAAAGATATTATAATGCACTTGCTGTTTCAAAACCTACATAACATAACATACACACTAAAGAAAACATTTTCTTCCAGCAGAAATGGAACCTGCTCATTTAGCAATAAATGCTTAGATAAATATAAGATAAATTCACAACAGCATATTGATTTCTGATGTGCTCCTTTAACAGTTATTGAAATACAGCGCTCCCAAAGTTTGTGGTTTTGAACTATTCTTGACGATTAGTAGGGACAGCATACTTGTCCATCCTATCATTAACGTGTTGAAAAGAGTATGCTATTTATAGCACTTAAAGCTGGATTTTGGAGTTTTTGCCCAACATTTTTAAAGGGGAATAGTTTTCATTAGTTAGGGCTACTACAGTAAGCCAAGAAGTGTGAGCTCTAACCAAGCTTTCCCCACTATTTGTTCAGATATAGAAATAAATTGCTGTTAAAAAATAGTTACTTACATAATTCATTATATTTTTCAAGTATTTTATTTTTATGAAAAACTCTCCAATATTGTTATCATTTTAAATATGTCCAATAATGGTTATTAACGCCATCTGAAATATATATATTTTCCACATTCTAACTGAGCTTTTTCAATAGTTTATGGATTTCTATGGATTTTTGTTGTCTCCTTATGTGTACGGCATATCAAGGATTGTAAAATATATATTACATTTCAATCTTATAGAGCACAGCCATATGGCATGTCACAAACATTCTGATTCAATTTAACAGCTTTTGCCATTATAGTAAATTTTGCCAAGACAGCTATGTGACAACTTTCTGGGTTGCATACTAATCTAACAGGATTTATCCATGTCCTGAATGATTAAAGTTTGGACTCACCACCTTAAAGATCTTGAGAGATTGGTATTCCCTCATTTCTAAAGCAGAGAAAGATAATTGTTGATCTGGTGTGCTTCTTGGGAAAGTCTTGTGCTTTGTGTGGTCTTTGCAGCTATTATCATCTAATTACTATGCAGACTTTGTTTAATTTTCTATAACTGGGGATTAAATAAAGACATATAAATGGTCAGTATGGTCTAGATTAAAAAAAGATGGTTCCTTTTTTAATTCAATGGTTATGGAAATTGTACATCATGAATTTAAGACATAAATAATATTTTGGGGTTATTTACCTCTTTTCACATTGAGTAGAAAGGAAATTAACTCATTCAATCAATATGACCGCCCAGGTCTAAGTTTGAGAATACAAAGAATTCAGACTATTAAAAGTATTCTCAGAAGAGATTTTGCAATGGTTTGAACATCATTTTTTTACTAAATAAGATATGTCGACCTTTAGAGGCCCATTTATCAAGCTCCGAATGGAGCATGAGGGCCCATTTTTCTGGTGAGTCTTCAGACATGCCAGAAATGCCAGTTGTGGAGCAGAGGTCTAAAGACCAATGCTCCATAACCTGTCCGCCTGCTCTGAAGAGGCATACAGAGATCGCCGCAAATCAACCCGATTGAGTATGATCAGGTTGATTGACAAACCCCTGCTGGCGGACGATTGGCTGCGAGTCTGCAGGGGGTGGCGTTGCACCAGCAGCTCACAAGAGCTACTGGTGCAATGCTGAATATGGAGAGCATATTGCTCTCTGCATTCAGCGATGTCTGTCGGACCTGATCCGCACTGTGGGATCAGGTCCGACAGACCTTTGTTAAATAGGCCTCTTAGTCTTCAGTGGCCACAGACAGTTCAAGATTTAAGAATTAATCTGCCTAAATTATAATGAAACAGGCTAATTCTGATTGAAAAAAAATATGTTCAAACCTAAAGCCTTAAATCTTGATTTGTTAATTGCCCATGAGGACGTAGCTTTTGGACACCTCATAGTAAAATTAATAAATGCAACAGAAGATACACAGAAGAATCATCATGATGGGAAATATAATTTTTAAACATATAAACCAAACCATTCTTTATAGATGTGCCCTCTTCCAGTTAAACACTACTAATAAACATGTATGGTTTTACATGATCTTACGTTTTACTCATATATGTATACATTTAGTCAAGTGAATCAAATGTCCTAACTTCTTCAACAGCAGTTTTGATGATCAAACATCTTTACCCACCACAGTATGGTTTTCACACCATCCTGCTTCCAGACTTTAGACTTGACTTTGTAATCTCCCTTTACAGTCTGATAACTACCCTGAATATTCTAATGAGAAAAATGTATTTAATCTTGAAATATTACATATAAAACATTGTGTAAAATATTCTAAATAATCCATAGAATATATCTATGTATTTTACAGTATGTTTAACCAATTTTAATAATTTGTATTTTTTTTTTAAATTTTATATTTAATATTTTAATGAAGTACCTTAAGATTACTATATTTCCATGTGCGCTAACCCAACCGAATCAAAATGTATATCATGAAACCTGATGTGCAAAACTCATATTTTACATTCTTATGGTCTTCACATAGAGAATAATGTACTTTTTATTATGATATATATATATATATATATATATATATATATATATATCTGATACTGTTCATGTCAAATATTTACACCTATATATCTATATATATATATATATATATATATATATATATATATATATATATATATATATATATATATAGGAATAGATACATGGGTATATACAGATATATATATATAAACATGTATTTACAATAAAAAGGACATTATCATATAAATAAAGAACACTTGGATGTGAAATATTTACAGTACATATACAGTAAAACACAAAAATACATAGATACATAATTATATATGCACATTGGAGCTCTTTGCAGTCAAATACCTGAAAACATAGGAAAGTATTTTTTGACTACTTATATTTAATAATGTGTATATATATTTAATAACTGTGTATGTAATGTAAATATTCCACATTCCAATGTTCTTCACATAGGGGAGTATTTTTAAATATCTAGATATTACTATATATATATATATATATATATATGTTACAGTTAAAGTGCAGAAATCAGTTAATGTGCACATTACCTAGTTAATCTGCAGATTAACTAGGGTGATCAGTTAAGGTGCAGAAAACTTGTTTCATTTCTCACATTACCTAGGTAATCTGCACATGACCTACTAGGCACTAGTTAAAGTGCAAAAAAAAATAAAAGCAATTTAGCTTTTTAGAAAAGTTCGTTTCTCTCATGTAAACTGTTTATTGAAAAAGAAGCAGAAGAATGTAATAAATAAAGAACAGAATGTTCCGATATGCTCCAGACACAATTTGTGACTGCAAATTAATTTCCTAGATCTAATATTTTAAAACCGTTTGATTGTTTGTATTATATTTTTTTAATTGTTATAGTTGAGTTTAACTAAATAAATAAAGAACATGATGTTAAATAATAACATTATATTAATTTCATTAATTGTTATAGTTGAGTTTAACAAAATAAATAAAGAACATGATGTTAAATAATATTTGAGTTTAACAAAATAAATAAAGAACAAAATGCTTCAATTTCGTCCGAGGGCAGATACGCTCCAGAGTGCTCTGTTCTAATCAGAGCCTCGGGCACCGCAACTGCCTCTGGGAACCTTACCATGGGTCCCAACCCGCACGTCTTGAAATTCTCTGTCTGGGAAATTATCTATCCATCTATCTATTGAATCTATAATAAATAGATCGATTCGATAGATAGATAATTTCCCAGACAGAGAATTTCAAGATGTGCGGTCTGGGACCCATGGTAAGGTTCCCAGAGGCAGTTGCGGCACCCGAGGCTCTGATTAGAACAGAGCACTCAGGAGCGTATCTGCCCTCGGCCGAAATCGGAACATTCTGTTCTTTATTTATTTAGTTAAACTCAACTATTATTTAACATCATGTTCTTTATTTATTTTGTTAAACTCAACTATAACAATTAATGAAATGAACATAATGTTATTATTTAACATCATGTTCTTTATTTATTTTGTTAAGCTCAACTATAACAATTAAAAAAATATAATACAAACAATCAAATGGTTTAAAATATTAGATCTAGGAAATTAATTTGCAGTCACAAATTATTTTATTGAAGTTTTTAGATTTGATATAGGAAATGAATTTGCAATTGCTTACTTATTTGTGCAGTCTAAAAATTGGTGAAACTTTGAATTACATAGATAGATTCGATAGATAATTTCCCAGACAGAGAATTTCCAGACGTGCGGGCTGGGACCCATGGTAAGGTTCCCAGAGGCAGTTGTGGTGCCCGAGGCTCTGATTAGAACAGAGCACTCTGGAGCGTATCTGCCCTCGGCCGAAATTGGAACATTCTTCGGCTTCTTTTTCAATAAACAGTTTACATGAGAGAAACAAACTTTTCTCACTTTAACTACATGGAAGCAGTTAATGTGCACATTACCTAGGTAAAGTGCAGATTCTGCACTTTAACTGAGCAAATCAGTTAATCTGCAGATTAACTAGGTAATGTGCACATTAACTGATTCTGCACTTTAACTGTAACATATACACTGTATCTCACACAAAAGTGAGCACACCCCTCACATTTTTGTAAATATTTTATTATATCTATTCATGACAACACTGAAGAAATGACACTTTGCTACAATGTAAAGTATTGAGTGTACAGCCTGTATAACAGTGTAAATTTGCTGCCCCCTCAAAATAACTCAACACACAGCCATTAATGTCTAAACTGTTGGCAACAAAAGTGAGTACACCCCTAAGTGGAAATGTCCAAATTGGGCCCAAAGTGTCAATATTTTTTGTGGCCACCATTATTTTCCAGCACTGCCTGAACCCTCTTGGGCACCAGAGCTTAACAGGTTGCAACTGGAGTCCTCTTCCACTCCTCCATGATGACATCACGGAGCTGGTGGATGGTAGAGACCTTGTACTCCCCCACCTTCCATTTGAGTATGCCCCACAGATGCTCAATAGGGTTTAGGTCTGGAGACATGCTTGGCCAGTCCATCACCTTTATCCTCAGCATCTTTAGCAAGGCAGTGATCATCTTGGAGGTGTGTTTGGCATCGTTATCATGTTGAAATACTGCCCTGCGGCCAAGTCTCTGAAGGGCGGGGTTCATGCTTTGCTTCAGTATGTCACAGTACATGTTGACATTCATGGTTCCCTTAATGAACTGTAGCTCACCAGTGCCAGCAGCACTCATGCAAGCCCATACCATGATACTCCCACCACCATTCTTGACTGTAGGCAAGACACACTTGTCTTTGTACTCCTCACCTGGTTGCTGCCATACATGCTTGACACCATCTAAACCAAATAAGTTAATCTTGGTCTCATTGGACCACAGGACATGGTTCCAGTAATCCATGTCCTTAGTCTGCTTTTCTTCAACAAAATGTTTGCAGGCTTTCTTGTGCATCATCTTTAGAAAAGGCTTCCTTCTGGGATGACAGCCATGCACACCAATTTGATGCAGTGTGCGACGTATGGTCTGAGCACTGACAGGCTGACCCCCCACCCCTTCAACCTCCGCAGCAATGCTGGCAGCACTCATACGTCTATTTCCCAAAGACAACCTCTGGATATGACGCTGAGCACGTGCACTCAACTTCTTTGGTCGTCCATGGCAAAGCCTGCTCTGAGTGGAACCTGTCCTGTGAAACCGCTGTATGGTCTTGCCCACCATGCTACAGCTCGGTTTCAGGGTCTTGGCAATCTTCTTATAGCCTAGGCCATCTTTATGTAGAGAAACAATTCTTTTTTTCAGATCCTTAGAGTTCTTTGCCATGATGTGCCATGTTGAACTTCCAGTGACCAGTATGAGAGAGTGTGAGAGCGATAACACCAAATTTAACATACTTGCTCCCCATTCACACCTGAGACCTTGTAACACTAATGAGTCACATAACACCAGGGAGGGAAAATGGTTGATTGGGCCCAATTTGGACATTTCCTCTTTTGTTGCCAACGTTTTAGACATTAATGACCTTATCACAGGTGCGAGGTTTGAATGATTTTCCATTATAATTAATGTAGCTGCATCTATTTATTTAATAGTGGATCACTTTTCTGTGAGGGATAACAGCATTACAAAAATGCCATTGAAACCTTATAGAACAAACAAATGGAAACAGAAAAGCTCTTATTAAAAAACAATTCACTCTAACAAAAAGAAAACTTAAAACAGTTAAAGAGAAATAAAAGAAAGATAAAAAACAGAAAAAAATATCAGCTTTGAAATAATGAGACACAACCATGAGACTTCACTGGGGCAATTCCGCATGCTGGGCTAAGCTGTAGGTGAAAATCCGACCACACATATAGAATGCAAGTAGTGTACACGACCATTTTCTTGGTGACACCTTTCATTTTATCCAATGAGACTACATTACCCTAACACAACAGGTGCAAATCTTTTACAATTGTCAAACATTGACATAAACTATTTTGCAAGTGCTTCCTACGTGATGCAGATATAATTATTGTTTGAAAACTAAATGGCAGGAAAAAGTGCAAATCTATAACATTCTAGCTAAACTGCACCAATATAGTGCTGCAGACACATGCATGCTTCCTGAGCAAACTTTCCTGTTTTTCAACAAAGGATAACAAGAAAATGTGATAAAAGAAGTCAATTGGAAAGTTGTCTAAAATTGAATTCCCTATTGTCGTTTTTTGTTGTTGTCCCTTTAATGTCAGGAACTATCATTGACAAAACTGTGGAATATATAGGTGAAGAGAAGCTCAACTAATTTGAAACATGATCTTGCCTTTACAATCTCACATATTGTTGTACTGAACTTACAACACATATAAATGTTTTTTCAGAAGGATTTAGAAAAATGCTACCCATTATATATGAGCAATTAAGCACTGTATTGCTTAACATGTGCATAAAAATAAATATTGTACTAGCATTCTATTGCTGTGCAGTGACTGATTACTTGAAAACCTTTTTTGAGTATGTTTATCTTATCCCCTTTGCTGTGGGACAGATATAAACAAGCGCCTATACTGATAATAAACATCTAAAAAAAACTCAGGAAAAAAAGGAAGTAGACATAAACTAGCTCAAAGCTCTTTTTATAAATTCTTTAAGTATAATTCTATGCACGTCCTAACTACATACAAAAGGCCAGTACAGTTATGTTACCGCTCGTAAAGTGGAACATATTTCTTACTATTTTTAAGTACACAAAGTAATTATTGCCTTTGATTGCTTGGATTGCACAAAGGCTGTAAAAATAAAGCAATTTATTACGCACAAAGAACTTTGAATAATAACTTCAGCAAACAATTACCACACACCTGCTGATGAAATAGTCATACTAACACTTTCAGATAAATACTCTGCTCTGATTGTGGTTGCATGGGAGTGCAGTCATAGTTTAAGTTCAAAAAAAGCATTTTATGTTAAACACTGATTTTCAAATGCTAATCAATTTTGAATACCTTCACAAGTCTGTCTGCAACTTGACATTTTAGTTTAGGAATCACTACATAACATTTGTTTTGTTTTGTTTTTTAGAGATGTAAAAATGTAACATTTTTGCTGTATGGCCACAATAAGATTTTTTTTTTTTAGAAAAATATACAGCAAAAACATTTATCTTTATGAAATCTGGCAGCTCGGTTTAAACAAAAGATACAGGTCCTGATGGTCAAAAATTCCCTGATGGCGGCAAGATATTGAAAAGGGATCCGCTGTGATGTCGAGTACGCAGCTGAAATATTCCAAGCAGCTGGCATCATTACTATACATCGCAATGGGTGGCAATGTTGACGAAATACATTGGTGATGTAAAGTAGAGGATCCCTTTAAAATATCTCACCAAAAAAATAAACATACCGATTAACTGACATAACTCCCCACCGCAAACTATCCCTACATTACTTAACACCCTAACTGCCAATACCCTACCGCAAACTACCCCTACACTATTTAACCCCAACCACTTATACCCCACCGCAAACTACCCCTACACTACTTAACCCTATATATATATATATATAATGTTTCATCTTTATGCATTTTCTAATATAATGCATATTATTGTATTTATTTTTTTAAACAGCTGTTTTTGCGTGTTTTTTTTTTACAAAAAACAGCAACTTTTATTTTTAGTTATATTATTTTTTTAGAAAAGTCAGTTGCTGCAAGTTTGAATTTTTATCTAACAGCATTTGTTTAATTTTGCAATGTTAAACATTATGCAGTTATGTAAAACTATAAAGTTGTGGCTTCCGTTTTTTATAGCAAATGTATATAACTAAAAATATTGTTTTAAAAAAGCTGTTTAAAATCAAAACAATTTCTACAATAATATGCATTGTACAATAAGATACATATGAATAATGCATTATACTGTATGTACATGTTTCGACAGCTCCTATAGTTTTAATAGGATATTTTTTTTTATTTTTTTTTGTCTTTATTAGCAAGGCAGATCTCAAACATGACATAGAAATAGGTGTTCTGTGGGAGTGTGTTCGGCATTCCAGGGGAGTAGCCTACATTTTAATGGGCAAACATTGCCAGTTGAGCAAAATATTCCAAGGGCTGCCCTGCAGGTTAGGTACATGTTTTCAGCCATATAGTGTACGTTTAGTAAAACTAAGGAGAGGTATGTATTATTTGAAGTGTTCCTACACAGAAACCTCTTTTTGTTTTGGTAAACACACTGTCTGTGCTGTGTAGGAACATTTTGTGTGGCAATGTCGGATGACTTTTGCAGAAGCCGCAATCCCTATTATTTCCTATGTGAGACACATCGTCACTCGTTGGCACTTTGCTGTTTAGCCCTCTTTTTTTTAATATTTTGACAGGCTGGCGGACTGTGAGCCTGGCGAACCTAAACAGGCAGTTTCACATCAGACTGTTGGTGTTTTCAATACTGGGGCCACAGAGAGAAAGTAAATTTGACAATAGACAGAAATTTGATTTTTTTTTTTTTTTAATTGTACACTCTAACTTACATGTCCCTTTTAAAATGACTTTTTACATGGCTAACACAGGCATTGTAGAATCAAAAAGCTTAAAATAAATCTAGTAAACATTCCAAAACACTATTTTCAATAGTGGATTATTTTTCTTTTCTTTACTAGATATAACTTTTATTTCAACCTGCAGTATTAGTTTTATAAGTTAAGCTGATGTTGTTTTTACAATGTGATTGTTATTCTTTTCAGATGTATAGTTTTGGGTACTAGCTTGGCTTGGCCTAGCCAGAACAGACTAATCAGCCACACAAGATGAAACTCTGCCTAGATTGTATACATGGAAACTATAAGTCAATTCACATTAGGGGAGGGATCTTCTAATTATTGTTTTGACACTTATAAAAATGTCTTACTTTAAAATATAGAATGGAAATGTAAAAGTCTGAAAATTAAAGTAGCTAAATTATATGCCTCCCGTGGCTCCACCAGTTCCAAATATAGAGCAAGCCCTGCTGTGATCATGCACATCACTAAATTCTCCCAAGTATAATTAAAGTTTCTATTTAAATTTTCAAAGTTGTATAACAAAAAATATGTGTAATTGTATGGAAATTTTGCATTTTTGCATCTATTACTGTTAACTACAGAACTGCCAATCAGTAATAAAGCTGACATGGCTGAAGGTATGTTTATGAAACATAGCATGCTGATATATGTTGACTTGATCTAATGCCCTTTGGTAGATTAAAGTTTATAACTTGTATTATTTTTAAGATATTTAATTCAATTTAGCTTTTGTTTTGTAGCCGTGCAGGTTGGATAGTCATGTGGACACCTGACAAGAATATTGTTAAATTATTATTGAATAGTGCGCATATAAAAATGTAATAGGGCAAATCTGAACTTTTTAGAAGCCTTTCCCACTTGCAGAAAAGGCTCTCAGCCTTCAGGAAAAGAAAAAGTAAAGACAAGTGCAAAATGAACTAAAAACAAACACCTATAGTAAAGGAAGAATTCCCAAAACTCCCTAAGAACAGGAAAAAGTAATTCAATAGCTTATAGGTGCGCAAACCAAAAAGGATGCCAAAGTTAATAGTATAAGAGGTGAAAAATGGAACTACAACTGGTATCAGAAAATTTCATTGGAAAACCAAGTGCATCTTAAAATATATATAACCTTAAAATAAATATGTCTCAACTCCAAGCTCATAAATAAATAAATAAATAAATACATTTAAATTTAAATGAATGAATGTATTAGTATAATTAATTAGTATAATTTATTCATGCTTACAATATTAATTATACTAATAAATAAATTTGTTTAAATTTAAATTAATTAATTAATTTATTTATTTATGAGCTTGGAGTATTTCCTTGGAGTCGAGACATATTTATTTTAAGGTTATATATATTTTAAGATGCACTTGGTTATCCAATTAAATTTTCTGATACCAGTTGTAGTTCCATTTTTCACCGCTCTTATACTATTAACTTTGGCATCCTTTTTGGTTTGCACACCTATAAGCTATTGAATTACTCTCCGCCTTCAGGACAATGGTTTTATTTTTTTTTATATTGGTCTGACTCCAAGTGCATATCTAGGGGCATATGTATAAATGTGCGAGCGAACATGATGCAAAGTAGAGTGTATTATGTCCACTGCACATTGCTACACATCGATAAATGCCGACAGCATACGCTGTCGGCATTTATCATTGCACCAGCAGTTTTTGTGAACTGCTGGTGCAATGCCACCCCCTGCAGATTTGCGGCCAATCGGCCGCTAGCAGGGGGTGTCAATCAACCCGATCATATTCGATCGGGTTGATTTCTGTCCGTCGCCTCAGAGCAGGCAGACAAGTTATGGACCGCTGCTTCATAACTTCTGTGTCTGGCGAGCCTGAAGGCTTGCCGGAAAAAAAGGGGCATCAAGCTGCATACGGAGCTTGATAAATATGCCCCTTAATATTTATCCCATTCTGAGCTGGATATAGGCTGGTGGCTATGCACTCATGCCACTCATGATTGTTTCACCAGACCATATTCAGTTTATAATTGGCAGTGGATTGTTGTTTTATTGCTGCCTTTAACTATGTGTTTAACCTCATTTTTATTTATGTTTGCTCTTTCTTATCCACAGTAGAAAAAAAAAATAGAAAGTAAAAAAATGTGTGCTGCCTATTTCTTTAATAGTGTCTATTTTTACTCAGCAATCACAATGAATCTACTACTTAGTCAATTCTTATTCCAACCAGGCCTACATGCCATGTTTATTCAAATCTCTTGACCAGCTTTGTGTTAACAGGAGTCCTATGGAGTAATGGATGAGAATCATACTGTCAGCACTTTCCAGGGAATACATGCTAGGCATTAAATTACATATTGTCCAATTACATTCTTTTGCTTATTGACAGTACGTGACTATCAGCAATTCAGCTTTCACAGGTCAACCTCAATGAAACCATCTGTGGCTGCTGTTTGAAATTACAAGGAAATGAACCGAGCTTCAGTGATATTTTAGATTTAAATATCAGTGGCTAAACTATGCCCAGTGCAATTACATGTCTTTTTTTTTTTTTAACGTAAATATCTGACTAGCACTACTTTTAGAGAAATACAAGCAGCATTGTGCTAACAATGCCATTCATATGAAAATGCAGCATTTAAACGTATTGATTTTTATTGATTAAAGTATTTTATTTATTTTTGCTTGAAAGACATAAAGTAAAAGTAATTTAAATTTAGTAATTAAGGCTTCCACAACAATGCCTGATGTGTGCTTCCTACTAAAACTCATTGGACCACATGTATTAAAGTGCATACGGAAAAGGTTCCCAACTTGAGAACTTGTCCGCACGACTTTGCCGCATACGGGCAGTGGAGCCTATTTGTCAAATTCAGATGTTAGTGTGCTGCACTTTCACAAGAAAAAGAGAAGAAGGATGCGATCTGCCAACTTCTTCCTCATTTGACAGCTAACAAAACTGCTGAATACACATCGCTAATAGAAACTCTTTGCATGCAATGTCCCTTTAACTCCTTCAACACTATACTGTTTTCAGGACAATGTACGCTATATATATGAATATTGTTCATAATTAGCACATGAGTGTTGTTGCTAAACACTAATATTTAAATATGATTGGACATTAAATCTAAAAAAACTGTATTTCAAGCATAAGAACAAGAAGCAATTAAATATATTTATAAAAATGCATATAATGCTGTAATTACACTCTTAGAAATAATAATGCTAATTTTCTTAGCTATATTACTGGACAGCGACATGCTTCTATAAGCAATAATTTTAGTTTATTCTATAGTGGGGCATTCATTTTTTTTTTTTTAAATGTACTATAAAACATCTCTACCCTTTAATATTTTCACGATGATCCATTTACCTGCTGGATTAAATTGTTTACAAATTAACACCTTTTATTTTCAGTAATTTAATTTGCAGTATTCTGTATAGAAAAGCTATCGGCTAGATAACGAGTTTTTGTTGTAAAGCTTGCGGTGCTAACACGCAGTATATGCTCACCGCTCACCTACAAACAACGCTGGTATTACAGGTTTTTTTAAACCCGGCGTTAGTCTCAAAAAAGTGAGCGGAGAGTAAAATTTAGCTCCACATCTCACTGTAATACCAGCGCTGCTTACGGTAGTGGTGAGCTGGCTAAACGTGCTTGTGCACGATTTCTCCATAGGAATCAATGGGGCTGATTTGGCTGAGAAAAAGTCTAACACAAAAAAGCAGCGTTCAGCTCCTAACGCAGCCCCATTGATTTCTATGGGGAAATACTTTTTATGTGTACACCTAACACCCTAACATGAACCCCCTGTCTAAACACCCCTAATATTACACTTATTAACCCCTAATCTGCCACCCCCGACATCGCCGCAACCTACATTATATTATTAACCCCTAATCTGTCGCTCCTGACACCACCGATACCTATATTATACTTATGAACCCCTAATCTGTCGCCCCCAACATCGCCGACACCTACATTATGCTTATGAACCCCTAATCTGTCG
The DNA here is from genome assembly GCF_027579735.1 of Bombina bombina. Classification (NCBI taxonomy): domain Eukaryota; kingdom Metazoa; phylum Chordata; class Amphibia; order Anura; family Bombinatoridae; genus Bombina; species Bombina bombina. The sequence continues at coordinate 537,574,488 of NC_069504.1, read as the reverse complement.
CCCCCAACATCGCCGACACCTACATTATAGTTATTAACCCCTAATCTGCCGCCCCAATGTCGCCGCAATTTACCTACACTTATTAACCCCTAATCTGCCGCCTCCAACGTCGCTGCCACTATAATAAAGTTATTAACCCTTAAATCTAAGTCTAACCCTAACCCTAACCCTAACTTAAATATAATTTAAATAAATCTAAATGAAAATACTATTATTAAATAAATTATTCCTATTTAGAACTAAATACTTACCTATAAAATAAACCATAATAGTTACATTGCATCTTTCTTAGGGTTTATTTTATTTTACAGGCAACTTTGTATTTATTTTAACTAAGTAGAATAGTTAGTAAATTGCTAACTATTTAATAACTTCCTAGTTAAAATAAATACAAATATACCTGTAAAATAAATCCTAACCTAAGTTACAATTACACCTAACACTACACTATAATTAAATGAATTACCTAAATTAACTACAATTAATTAAAATTAAATTAAATAAACTAAATTACGAAAAATAAAATAATTAAAAAAAAATTAAACTAATTACACCTAATCTAATCCCCCTAATAAAATAAAAAAGCCCCCAAAAATAATAAAAAGCCCTACCCTATACTAAATTACAAATAGCCCTTAAAAGGGCTTTTTGTGTGGCATTGCCCCAAAGTAATCAGCTCTTTTACCTGTAAAAAAAAAGACAATACCCCCCCAACATTACAACCCACCACCCACACACCCAACCCTACTCTAAAACCCACCCAACCCCCCCTTAATAAAACCTAAAACTACCCCCTTGAAGATCACCATACCTTGAGACGTCTTCACCCAACTGGGCAGAAGTGGTCCTCCACACGGCCCGAAGTCTTCATCCTATCTGGGCAGAAGAGGTCATCCAGATGGGCAGAAGTCTTCAACCAGGCGGCATCTTCTATCTTCATCCATCCGGAGCGGGTCCATCTTCAAGACATCCGACGCGGAGCATCCTCTTCGTTTGACGGCGACTGAAACAATGATGTCATCCAAGATGGAGTCCCTTCAATTCCGATTGGCTGATAGAATTCTATCAGCCAATCGGAATTAAGGTAGAAAAAATCCTATTGGCTGACCCAATCAGCCAATGTGATTGAGCTTAAGTTGCCTGTAAAATAAAAATAAACCCTAATCTAGCTACAATGTAACTGTAAGTTATATTGTAACTTTATTAGGGTTGATTTTATAGGTAAGTATTTAGTTTTAAATAGGAATAATTTATTTAATTGTAGTAATTTTATTTCGATTTATTTAAATAATATTTAAGTTAGGGGGTGTTAGGGTTAGACTTAGATTTAGATTTTGGGGTTAATAAATTTAATATAGTGGCGGCGACATTGGGGTTGGCAGATTAGGGGTTAATAAATGTAAGTAGGTGTCAGCGATGTTAGGGACGGCAGATTAGGGGTTAATAATATTTAACTAGTGTTTGCGAGGTGGGAGTGCGGCGGTTAAGGGGTTAATACATTTACTGAAGTGGCGGCGATATCCGGTTAGGCAGATTAGGGGTTAAAATTGTTAATATAGGCCTAGATTTGGAATTCGGCGGTAGCCGTGAAAACCAGCGTTAGAGGCTCCTAACGCTGGTTTTGGCCGCCCGCTGGTATTTGGAGTCAGTGATTAAAGGGTCTAACGCTCACTTTTCAGCCGCGACTTTTCCATACCGCAGATCCCCCTACGCCATTTGCGTAGCCTATATTTTCAATGGGATCTTTCTAACGCCGGTATTTAGAGTCGATTCTGAAGTGAGCGTTAGAGCTCTAACGACAAAATTCCAGCCGCCTGAAAATAGCAGGAGTTAAGAGCTTTCTGGCTAACGCCGGTTCATAAAGCTCTTAACTACTGTACCCTAAAGTACACTAACACCCATAAACTACCTATGTACCCCTAAACCGAGCTCCCCCCACATCGCCGCCACTCGATTAAAATTTTTAACCCCTAATCTGCCGACCGCCACCTACGTTATATTTATGTACCCCTAATCTGCTGCCCCTAACCCCGCCGACCCCTGTATTATATTTATTAACCCCTAACCTGCCCCCCACAACATCGCCGCCAGCTACTTAAAATAATTAACCCCTAATCTTCCGACCGCAAAGCGCCGCCACCTACGTTATCCCTATGTACCCCTAATCTGCTACCCCTAACACCGCCGACCCCTATATTATATTTATTAACCCCTAATCTGCCCCCCTCAACGTCGCCGACACCTAACTTCAATTATTAACCCCTAATCTGACGACCGGAGCTCACCGCTATTCTAATAAATGTATTAACCCCTAAAGCTAAGTCTAACCCTAACACTAACACCCCCCTAAATTAAATATAATTTACATCTAACGAAATAAATTAACTCTTATTAAATAAATTATTCCTATTTAAAGATAAATACTTACCTGTAAAATAAACCCTAATATAGCTACAATATAAATTATAATTACATTGTAGCTATTTTAGGATTAATATTTATTTTACAGGCAACTTTGTAATTATTTTAACCAGGTACAATAGCTATTAAATAGTTAAGAACTATTTAATAGTTACCTAGTTAAAATAATAACAAATTTACCTGTAAAATAAATCCTAACCTAAGATATAATTAAACTTAACACTACCCTATCAATAAAATAATTAAATAAACTACCTACAATTAACCTAACACTACGCTATCAATAAATTAATTAAACACAATTGCTACAAATAAATACAATTAAATAAACTAGCTAAAGTACAAAAAATAAAAAAGAACTAAGTTACAAAAAATAAAAAAATATTTACAAACATAAGAAAAATATTACAACAATTTTAAACTAATTACACCTACTCTAAGCCCCCTAATAAAATAACAAAGCCCCCCAAAATAAAAAATTCCCTACCCTATTCTAAATTAAAAAAGTTACAAGCTCTTTTACCTTACCAGCCCTGAACAGGGCCCTTTGCGGGGCATGCCCCAAGAATTTCAGCTCTTTTGCCTGTAAAAGAATAAATACAATACCCCCCCCAACATTACAACCCACCACCCACATACCCCTAATCTAACCCAAACCCCCCTTAAATAAACCTAACACTAAGCCCCTGAAGATCTTCCTACCTTGTCTTCACCATTCAGGTATCACCGATCCGTCCTGGCTCCAACATCTTCATCCAACCCAAGCGGGGGTTGGCGATCCATAATCCGGTGCTGAAGAGGTCCAGAAGAGGCTCCAAAGTCTTCCTCCTATCCGGCAAGAAGAGGACATCCGGACCGGCAAACATCTTCTCCAAGCGGCATCTTCGATCTTCTTCCATCCGGTGCGGAGCGGGTCCATCTTGAAGCATGCGACGCGGATCCATCCTCTTCTTCCGATGTCTCCCGACTAATGACGGTTCCTTTAAGGGACGTCATCCAAGATGGCGTCCCTCGAATTCCGATTGGCTGATAGGATTCTATCAGCCAATCGGAATTAAGGTAGGAATTTTCTGATTGGCTGATGGAATCAGCCAATCAGAATCAAGTTCAATCCGATTGGCTGATCCAATCAGCCAATCAGATTGAGCTCGCATTCTATTCTATTCTTAAAGGAACCGTCATTAGTCGGGAGACATCGGAAGAAGAGGATGGATCCGCGTCGCCTGCTTCAAGATGGACCCGCTCCGCACCGGATGGAAGAAGATCGAAGATGCCGCTTGGAGAAGATGTTTGCCGGTCCGGATGTCCTCTTCTTGCCGGATAGGAGGAAGACTTTGGAGCCTCTTCTGGACCTCTTCAGCACCGGATTATGGATCGCCAACCCCCGCTTGGGTTGGATGAAGATGTTGGAGCCAGGACGGATCGGTGATACCTGGATGGTGAAGACAAGGTAGGAAGATCTTCAGGGGCTTAGTGTTAGGTTTATTTAAGGGGGGGTTGGGTTAGATTAGGGGTATGTGGGTGGTGGATTGTAATGTTGGGGGGGGGGATTGTATTTATTCTTTTACAGGCAAAAGAGCTGAAATCCTTGGGGCATGCCCCGCAAAGGGCCCTGTTCAGGGCTGGTAAGGTAAAAGAGCTTGTAACTTTTTTAATTTAGAATAGGGTAGGGAATTTTTTATTTTGGGGGGCTTTGTTATTTTATTAGGGGGCTTAGAGTAGGTGTAATTAGTTTAAAATTGTTGTAATATTTTTCTTATGTTTGTAAATATTTTTTTATTTTTTGTAACTTAGTTCTTTTTTATTTTTTGTACTTTAGCTAGTTTATTTAATTGTATTTATTTGTAGCAATTGTGTTTAATTAATTTATTGATAGTGTAGTGTTAGGTTAATTGTAGGTAATTGTAGGTAGTTTATTTAATTATTTTATTGATAGGGTAGTGTTAGGTTTAATTATATCTTAGGTTAGGATTTATTTTACAGGTAAATTTGTAATTATTTTAACTATTTTAGCTATTAAATAGTTCTTAACTATTTAATAGCTATTGTACCTAGTTAAAATAAATACCAAGTTGCCTGTAAAATAAATATTAATCCTAAAATAGCTATAATATAATTATAATTTATATTGTAGCTATATTAGGATTTATTTTACAGGTAAGTATTTAGCTTTAAATAGGAATCATTTATTTAATAAGAGTTAATTTATTTCGTTAGATGTAAATTATATTTAACTTAGGGGGGTGTTAGTGTTAGTGTTAGACTTAGCTTTAGGGGTTAATCAATTTATTAGAATAGCGGTGAGCTCCGGTCGTCACATTAGGGGTTAATAATTGAAGTTAAGTGTCGGCGATGTTAGGGAGGGCAGATTAGGGGGTAAATACTATTTATGATAGGGTTAGTGAGGCGGGTTAGGGGTTAATAACTTTATTATAGTAGCGCTCAGGTCCGCTCGGCAGATTAGGGTTTAATAAGTGTAGGCAGGTGTCGGCGACGTTGAGGGGGGCAGATTAGGGGTTAATAAATATAATATAGGGGTCGGCGATGTTAGGGCAGCAGATTAGGGGTACATAGGGATAACGTAGGTTGCGGCGGTTTACGGAGCGGCAGATTAGGGGTTAAAAAAAATATGCAGGGGTCAGCGATAGCGGGGGCGACAGATTAGGGGTTAATAAGTGTAAGGGTAGGGGTGTTTAGACTCGGGGTACATGTTAGGGTGTTAGGTGCAGACGTAGGAAGTGTTTCCCCATAGGAAACAATGGGGCTGCGTTAGGAGCTGAACGCTGCTTTTTTGCAGGTGTTAGGTTTTTTTTCAGCTCAAACAGCCCCATTGTTTCCTATGGGAGAATCGTGCACGAGCACGTTTTTGAGGCCGGCCGCGTCCGTAAGGAACTCTGGTATCGAGAGTTGCATTTGCGGTAAAAATGCTCTACGCTCCTTTTTTGGAGCCTAACGCAGCATTTGTTTGAAATCTCGATACCAGAGTTAAATTTATGGTGCGGCCGGAAAAAAGCCCGCGGAGCGTTAACAGCCCTTTTACCGCCAAACTCCAAATCTAGGCCATAGTGTTTGCGATGGGGGGGGGCTCGGTTTAGGGGTTAATAGGTAGTTTATGGGTGTTAGTGTACTTTTTAGCACTTTAGTTAAGAGTTTTATGTTACAGCTTTAGCCCATAAAACTCTAAACTACTGACTTTTAAATGCGTTAGGAGTCTTGTGTACCACTCACTTTTTCCAAGACTCGTAATACCGGCGTTAGTAAAATCCCATTGAAAAGATAGGATACGCAATTTACATAAGTGGATTTGCGATATGCTCGAGTCGCGGAAAAAAAGTGAGCAGTACACCTGTACCTGCCAGACTCGTAATACCAGCGGGCGTTAAAAAGCAGCGTTGGGACCTCTCAACATCTCAGAGACCATTTGAAAGGGTGTTCATGCAGCAACTTTTATTGAAATAAACTTGTATCTGTTTTTTAAGAATCAAAACACCATACACCATACACCATACACCATACACCATACACCATACACCATACACCATACACCATACACCATACACCATACACCATACACCATACACCATACACCATACACCATACAGTCTTCTTTCCAAAAAAAAGTAAAAGTTAAAAAATAGAATACATTTAAAGAACTCTTGAAACAAATAATTTTCATTTTGTTTGTTCTGCAGTTTGTCTGTATCGATTGCCATCTTTATTGTATTTATCTGTATTATATTGGTGCAAGAAAACACTGTACAAACTGCAATCATCACACTATTAATCGTGAAGCTGTAATGTCTTTAAAAGACCAGTGATTCAAAGAATGCATATGAGCCAGAAAAGAGTTAAAACCGCTGATATAACAGCATCTAATCATCTTTATATATTCTGGGTTTTATTGAAGGAAACTGATTTCCAGCCTCAAGTTATGAAAAATGTGTGTACAAAAATGTTCATATGATGTTTTTGAATGCTCATGATTTACTGGAAAACCAAAACTAAAAAGTAAAATTTATAAAGACAATTTTTTTTGCATGGGTGGCCACTCACATATACACAGGCCATTACAAGCATATATACACTCACAAATGCACACATGACTACAAGCGTATATGCACACACCACTACAAGCATATATACACACACACAAATGCACACATGACTACAAGCGTATATGCACACACCACTACAAGCATATATACACACACACAAATGCACACATGACTACAAGCGTATATGCACACACCACTACAAGCATATATACACACACAAATGCACACATGACTACAAGCGTATATGCACACACCACTACAAGCATATATACACACACACAAATGCACACATGACTACAAGCATATATACACACACACAAATGCACACATGACTACAAGCATATATACACACACAAATACACACATGACTACAAGCATATATACACACACAAATGAACACATGACTACAAACATATATACACACACAAATACACACATGACTACAAGCATATACGCACACAAAACTGCAAGCATATATACACACACAACTGCACACATGACTACAAGCATATAGACATACACAAATGTACACATGACTACAACCATATATACACTACTACAAGCATATATACACACATAAATGCACACACCACTACAAGCATATATACACACACAAATGCACACATGACTACAAGCATATATACACACACAAATGCACACACACTACAAGCATATATATACATAAATGCACACAAGACAACAAGCATATATACACACACAAATGCACACACCACTTCAAGCATATATACACACAAATGCACACATGGCTACAAGCATATATACACACACAAATGCACACACCACTACAAGCATATATACACACACACACATGCACACATGACTACAAACATATACAAACACAAATGCACACACCACTACAAGCATATATACACACACACATGCACACATGACTACAAACATATACACACACAAATGCTCACATGACTATAAATATATAAATACACACACACAAATACACATATGACTACAAGTATATATGCACACAACACTGCAAGCATATATATATATATATATATACACACATGCACACATGACTACAAACATATATACATACACAAATACACACATGGTTACAAGCATATATGCACACAACACTACAAGCATATATACACACGCACAAATGCACACATGACTACAAACATATATATACACACAAATGTACACATGACTACAAGCATATATACACTACTAAAAGCATAATTACACATACAAATGCACACAAAACTACAAGCATATATTCACACACAAATGCACACATGAATACAGGCACATATATTCACACGCAAATGCACAAATGAATATAAGCATATATACACACACACAAATGCACACATGACTACAAGCATATATACACACACACAAATGCACACATGACTACAAGCATATATACACACACAAATACACACATGACTACAAGCATATATACACACACAAATGAACACATGACTACAAACATATATACACACACAAATACACACATGACTACAAGCATATACGCACACAAAACTGCAAGCATATATACACACACAACTGCACACATGACTACAAGCATATAGACATACACAAATGTACACATGACTACAACCATATATACACTACTACAAGCATATATACACACATAAATGCACACACCACTACAAGCATATATACACACACAAATGCACACATGACTACAAGCATATATACACACACAAATGCACACACACTACAAGCATATATATACATAAATGCACACAAGACAACAAGCATATATACACACACAAATGCACACACCACTTCAAGCATATATACACACAAATGCACACATGACTACAAGCATAAATACACACACAAATGCACACACCACTAGAAGCATATATACACACACAAATGCACACATGACTACAAGCATATATACACACAAATGCTCACATGACTACAAGCATATACACACACAAATGCACACACTACTACAAGCATATATACACACACAAATGCACACACCACTACAAGCATATATACATACACAAATGCACAAATGACTACAAGCATATATACACACAAATGCTCACATGACTACAAGCATATATACACACACATGCACACATGACTACAAGCATAAATACACACACAAATGCACACATGACTACAAGCATATATACACACAAATGCTCACATGACTACAAGCATATATACACACACAAATGCACACACTACTACAAGCATATATACGCACACACAATGCACACACCACTACAAGCATATATACATACACAAATGCACAAATGACTACAAGCATATATACACACAAATACACGCATGACTACAAGCATGTATACACACACAAATGCACACATCACTGCAAGCATATATACACACACAAAATGCACACACCACTACAAGCATATGTACATAAACAAATGGATACATATGGAGTAAGCCAAAAATGTTTAATCTTAAATCACTTCCAATAATTCTTTCTGCTGCTGCCTTAATGAAAAAATATGTGTATCACACAATATAGCCAGTGCTGATAAAGAAAAAAAAAATCTTAAATCTGTTAAGAAAGAAACAATTTGTTGTGTTAGTTTATAATACTTTAGTCATGCATATCAAGCAATAGATTTACAATGTAATCAAAATTCAGTGGATATAATGTTGTATAAAATACATTGAGCCCATTCACAGTAATAAAACTATAAAAAAATATTGCTTCCTCAGGGGTGTGACAAACATACACACAAACACATGCACAACATTTATCATATTAGAAGTATCATTATTATTGTTAAAGTGAAGGTCAATTTCCATGAATTAGAGCCCGGTTTTTAATAATCTTATTAAAAACAAGGGCACTTTAATTCATCAAAATTGACATTTCACTTGTTTTCCTCAAAAACTTACCTTTTAATCCTGACAGCCGCTCCAGCGATTCCCCTGGCCATCAGAAGCCTCTTCATATGCCAAAAATGACGAATCCGGCGCCCCCCCCGGGGAATCATGACCTGAGGCAATGCCGTGATTGGCGGAAGCCGAAAACATAATTTTGGACCCGCAAAGAGGGCTTGCGATGGACGGAGGAAGCGCTGCAACGGCTTTTAGGATTAAAAGGTACGTTTTTGAAGAAAACAAGTAAAATGTCAGTTTTGATGAATTAAAGTGCCCTTGTTTTTAATAGGATTATTAAAAACCGGGCAACTAGTTCATCAAAATGGACCTTCACTTTAACTTTATTTATTTGTAAAGCACTGTCAAATTCCATAATGCTGAGCACATTTAAGTGAATGTAAATTTTCCCCAATAAAAGCCCTGTTTTTAAAAATACTAATAAAAACAGGGGCACTTTCATTCATGAAAGTTTACATTGCAGCCGGTTTTTAAAAAACTTACCTTTTATTCCTTGCAAGCTTAGAACACCGGAGCAGCGATTACCCTGCGAGGAATAAAAGGTAAGTATTTAAAAAAACAGCTGCAATGTAAACTTTCATGAAGTATTTTTAAAAACAGGGCTTTCATTCGGGAAAATTTACATTCACTATAAGTAGAGATACACAAATAAAACTTGTTTATTAACTAATATCTCACTGATAAAACTAACCACAACATTTGAAATTCAAAAATTGCAGAATTCAAAGGGATTTGTATCCTTGTCTGATCACAGCAACAAGTTGCGAGATCAGCTATGTGATAATCATCTCAAAACCGACAGTAAACACTATTTGTATTTACAAGACATTTCTATATAATATCATATCAACCAAGTATAAACATTTTTTTAAAAAACTGAACTTTTTCACTTCCAAAATAATAGTAAAACTTGTGAATGAATTATTCATATATTTAAGCTGGGGCATTATGGGTATACAGTACATGTGCATATGATGTTTTATTTATAAGCATTAAACTTTAAAACTGGTTATTATACATTTTTTTCTCACTTCATGTATTGTAAAAAAAATGTGTTTTTCAATCTGATGCGATATTGGTCTAGAAACAAGATTAACAGTACGGGATATAAATATCTTACATAAAAAAATGTCGGCATCATTTCCAGTTTACAATAGTGATATTTTAAACACTTCTTATATGGTAAAACATTTTTTGTTTTGACCATGTCTAACATTGAAACTAATGAGCCGCTTTATTCTTGCAAAACCGTAATTTCTCCTTGTAAATAACGGATCCTGCTAAGGCTGTTAAATTAAATATATTTCAAAATTCTGCAAAACAATGTGCAAAAACTATTTAAAGGGACATTCTAGCCAAAAACTTTCTTTCATGCTTTAGAAAGAGCATGCTATTTTAAACAGTTTTCTAATTTACTTCTGTTGTCTCATTTGCTTCATTCTCGTGATATACTTGGTTGAAAAGCATTTCTAGATATGCTCATTATCTGCTGATTGGTGGCTGCAAATAGATGCCTCTTGTTATTGGCTCACCCATGTGCATTGCTATTTCTTCAACAAGGGATATCTAAAGAATGAAGCAAATTAGATAATAGAAGTACATTGGAATGTTGTTTAAAATTGTATTCTCTATCTGAATCATGAAAGAAATATTTTGGGTTTCATGACCCTTTAATGAGTGATTCAAATATCATTGTCAAGGAATTTTAGACAGTGATGTATTTAGTCTTTAAAGGGACAGTACATGCAAAAAATAATAGTGCAGAGTTATGTAACATTATTTTAGCAACATGTTTGAAAATCTTAAATCTTTTACCCCTGAAAGTTGAACTTACCAGGATCGTCTGATCTTGTCTGCTTCACGGGCGTGTCTAATCACAGCGTGCCCGATCACACTATTGAACTGAATGTAGCGCGCTTCTGCTACCAGACAAGAGTGGGAGTGCGCTACATTCAGTTCAATAGTGCGATCAGGTGCACTATGATTAGACAGTGCGCCAGTGAAACGCTTTTGAAAAAGCAGACACGATCAGCAGATCCTGGAGAGAAGACCAGGTAAGTTCAACTTTGAGGGGTAAAATCTTTAAAATCTTTATAATTTCAAACCTGTCGTTAAGATAATGTAACATTATTTTTTGCATTTACTGTCCCTTTAAGCTGCTCTAGGCCCTGGGAAATGTGCTGCCTCCTGAACCCCCACACCCAAATTTCCTTCACATATTTCTCACAACCAGAGGCCAGGACACATGGAGGGGTCATGCACCCCTCTAAAAGAAAAAGAAAAAGATTTTTAATACAAAATGAATAAAATAAACATGTGGAGAGCATAGCACTAGAAAGGCATCATGCCATATATCTTATACTGCAGCCCAATATATACCTCTGGTCTCAATTCAAAGTATCTGAAAGATTTTAATCCGGAATTATTCCAAAAGACAGACTTTTAAAAATGATTACAAATTACCATTCTTCTCTGCCAGTAATTCACAATATTCTCTGCCTGTGCATTTGTTGTTTTTTTATGTTCTAAAATGCAAATACTAATCTATATTTATTTAAAATAACTATTACCTATCTGATGGTACTATGTATACAAAAGTATTACAAATTATATTAAGCTCCCTTAAAGGAACAGTCTAGTCCACTGGTTTCAAACCTGTTCTCAGGCCTCCCTAGCAGGCCACATTTTGAGGATATCTGAACTGGAGCACAGGTGAAATAATCAGCTGATTAGTAAACATGGATATGTTACCTGCTCCCAACCATGGTAATCCCGAAAACCTGGCCTGTTGGAGAGGTGTGAGGACAGGTTTAAAAACCAGTGGTCTAGTCAAAATTAAACTTTCATAATTCAGATAGGGCATGTAATTTTAAAGAACTTTACAATTTTCTTTTATCATCAAATTTGCTTTGTTCCATTGGTATTCTTAGTTGAAAGCTAAACCTAGGTAGGCTCATATGCTAATTTCTAAGCCCATGAAGGCCACCACTTATCTGAATGCATTTGATAGTTTTTCACAGCTGGAGGGCGTTAGTTCCTGTGTGGCATATACTGTAGATAATATTGTGCTCAAGCCCATGGAGCAACTTATGAAAAGGCACTGATGCAAGTCTGTCAAAAGAACTGAAAAAAGGGTGCAGTTAGCAAACACTTAGATACAAGGTAATCACAGAGGTAAAAAGTCTATTAATATAAAAACATGTTGTTAGCAAAATTGGGGAATTGGTAATAAAAGGATTATCTATCTTTTTAAACAATAACAATTCTAAGGTACACTGTCCCTTTAAGGTTCTATGTATAAAATACATAAAATATTGTTGTCCAAACTTTATCCCATCCCCCTTTCCAAGTTTTTCCAATGTACAGATGTAAATATATAAATATTCCAGAACTTTTCCGGTCCTAAGCAGTTTGGATAAAAGGTTTTGTACCTGTAATAAATTGACCCTTTAATTACATTATAGTCAGGTGCACAATATAAGGTAAATTATATCTTACAGATACTGAACAGAGCTTTTTGCCTTTCTCACTTTTATTCCCTTTTAACTTTTTTCTTCTAGCTTCATCATTATTAATCCTATCATAAAAAGGTGAGCATGTTTTTAATATTAATTAACTTTGGTATTCTAAGATGCAGAGTACTTTTATGTGAACTAAACGTTTGTTCCGCTGCCGCCAAACACCAGATAACTTCTCAGTTTACCCTTTATTATTCAGCTCTTCTGAAGTGTATTAAAATGCTTGTTCTCCTCCTTGTGTTTCTTGACTGAGGATCTAGATAAAGAAAATGAAATGTAGTGCCCGGATACTCAGATCTTTGGAGAAAGAAAGACAGGTTTTGTCTTTGGTTTTCCACTCTGATTAATCCTTTTATAAAAGTAAAAGTAGCTGTCCTCTGAAGCTGGATCACATGACATTTCCCTTTGTCTGACACAATAAAGCTGATCCTTCAAATTGAAAGGAACAACAGGTTGCATGACTCCCTATATTGCTATATTGATCAGACTTATCTTTTATGGGCAATCTTCAGCAAGACCTTTTATTTTGTAATGCACAGCCCCATTTTATTTCCACCTGTTTATAAAACTTGGGGCAAAATTACATATGCGGTGTCGATTTTTACGCGGTTTTGGTATCACATATAAATGCGGTGCGTATATTCCACCTGTCGCCCACAATTTTTACTCCCATAAGCTAACATAGAACCGCGTCGCAAATCGGTATCACATATTCAGCACAAGGACTTGCGCGGCGAAAATGGAGAAATTTTACTCCATTTTCACCTTGTCACACATATACAGGCGTAGCAAGCCTTACGCTGAAAATGTGAGCACCGTAACTCCCGTAACTGCCTTAAAATATTAACTAACACCTAACACATGCACAATAACTATCTACCTGTCACCCGCAATCCCCCACCTCAATAACTAATAAAGTATATTAACCCCTAATCCGCCATTAACCCACATCACAATAAACCTAATAAAGGCGAGGGGGAAAGACCTTTACCTCACGGACAAGGATCTGGTAAAGTACACGGCTGAATGTTTTGCTAAGTGATATCTTACACAGTAAGAGAACTTTGGAATATAAAGTGTATAACTTCTAGGTACACTGTTTGGCAGCTACTGTTCAATTCATTTTGGCAGCTTGGTGGTATTTGATTAATGAAACGCTGACTACTTACTCAGTTTCTCTTTTTTTTATGGAGAAAAGACATTTTTATCTGACCCAATTATAACGAACTGATTAGGACTGCTCAATACATATAGTGTTTGATTTTTAGATCTGTGGAAGTTTTATCAATTGTATTAGATTTTTTAATATTTCAAGTTTTTATTTAGTATTGTATTTCTTGGGGAGACGTCCCTTTTACATGTGCTATTGTTTGCTTATGTGTTTTTATTAAACTGCTTAAGTGTTTGATACCTTTGGCTTTTAGCGCCTCCCTTATTACCTGTTTATTTTTTATCTTATTTTAGACAATTGTAGGGATATTTGTCTTTTAAGGGGGTGTATGGTTATCAGTTTGGCCTAGCGCACCTATCTCTCCTTTTTTATCTAAATGCATTAACCACTAATCCACCATTAACCCACATCGCAATAAACCTAATACATGTAATAACCCCTAATCTGCCATTAACCCACAACACAATAAACCTAATACAATTATTAACCCCTAATCTGCCAAACCCACGCAACGCAATAATCCTAATAAACCTATTAAACCTTAATCCGCCAAACCCACACAACGCAATAATCCTAATAACTCTATTAACCACTAATCCGCCAAACCCACACAATGCAAATAACTAATTAAATTAATAAGCCCTCTAACCTAACACCTCCTAAATTAACTCAAATTACCTAAATTAAAAAAGCTAATGATACTTAAAAATAAAAAGCTCTTTTACCTTAGAAAACACTAAGTCCCCCCTCTAACAGTAAACTGCCCCCCCAAAAAAATAACACTAAAAAATCCTAAACTACCCATTGCCCTAAAGTGGCATTTGTATGGGCATCACCCTTAAAAGGGCATTCACCTCTTTTAAGAGTGTCCAATAAATCCCTAATCTAAAAAAATAAAAATAAATCTAACCTCCAAATAGGTACTACTATTGGCTGATTTGAATTTGAAGAATCAAATCAGCCAATAGGAATGCAAGGGACGACATATTTAAACGCAAACCTTGAATTCACTATTCAGTGTATGGCGGCAATTGTATGAAGAAGATCCTCCACGCTCCATGGCTCCGTGGTCGTTGGTCCTGCTCCACACTCATCTCCACTGTGCACTGGCTTGGTCCTGGATGAAGAAGGAAGTGGTCCCCGCTTAGAAGAAGACTTCACCGTCGCTTGGAACAGGACCTTCTTCGCCGGACTTCAGGAACGGTTAGTACCTATTTGGGGGTTAGATCTTTTATTTATTTTGGAGGGTTTTTTTTTTTAGATTAGGGATTTATTGGGCATTCTTACAAGAGCTGAATGCCCTTTTAAAAGCAGTAAAAGAGTTGAATGCTCATACAAATGCCCCTTTAGGGGCAATGGGTAGTTTAGGATTTTTTAGTGTTAGTTTTTTTTATTTTGGGGGTGGAGGGGTTTTACTGTTAGAGGGGGGACTTAGTGTTTTTAAGGTAAAAGAGCTTTTTAACTTAGGGCAATGCCCTACAAAAAAAACATTTTAAGGGCTATTGGTAGTTTAGCATTAGATTAGGGAGTGTTTTTATTTTGGGGGGGCTTTTTTATTTTCGTAGGGATTGGGTTTAATTTTTTTTTATTTTTGAAAGTTTTGTTTATTATTTTCTGTAATGTTAGACTTTTTTTATATTTGTTAATTTTAGATTAATTAATTTTAATTTAATTTTAGGTTTATTTTTCTAAGTACTGTTAGGATTTTTTATTTTAATTAAAATTTTGTATTTTATTATTTTATGTAATTTGGGGTTAATTTAGTGGGTGTTAGGTTAGGGGGCTTAGTAATTAAATTAGTTATTTGCATTGTGGAGGGTTGGCGGATTAGGGGTTAATAGGTTAATTAGGGTACTTCTGTTGTGGGGGTTTGGCAGATTAGGGGTTAATAGTTTTATTTGGATTATTGGGTTGTGTGGGTTAAAGGCGGATTAAGTGTTAAAAGTTTTAATAGGTACTATGGGATGTGGGTTAATGGCAGATTAGGAGTTAATAGTTTCAATAGGGACTTTGCAATGTGGGTGAATGTCGGATTAGGGGTTAATACATTTATTAGGTAGTTTGCGATGTTGGAGTTGGCAGATTTAGGGGTTAATACTTTTATTAGGTAGATTGCGATGTGTGTAAATGGCAGATTAGGGGTTATTAGTTTAATTAGGCATACTGCGTTGTGGGGGGTTGTCGGTTTAGGGGTTAATACATTTTTTATTAGTTCCGATGTGGGTTTGATGGTGGATATAGGGGTTTTAAGTGTCAGGTTTATTTTTGGGAGGAGGGTTAGACTTTTACAGGAAATTTGATATATTTTTTTATTTTCTTAGGCTCCGGCAGTTTCTAAAGTGCCGTAAATCACTGGCGACTCCAGAAATTTGTATTTACGCTCATTTCTGAACATCACTAATTTACGCCACTTTATGAACAGCCGGCAGAGTTTATATGATACCCCGATGTGAGAGGTAAAAATACAGGCGGCGTGGGTTTCAGTAGTTGTGCTGAAGCTTGCGCCGCATATGTAATCTCGTCCTTGGTTAGAAAATATAATAGAGGCAAAATCATTTTATTTGCTACATACTGCAGTTATTTTTGTAGGGTGCTTTTGTTTTTGAGGTTGATAAATTAGACTGATTGAGATTATGAGATTTATGGACACTTTCTCCAAATTTTGTTTTGATTGTAAATATAGTTATCAATGGTCTAAAAAGGAAAGAATTGGGAAACAAAGTTATACCATATATATATATATATATATATATATATATATATATATTACTGATCCTTCTAGGATGGTAAATGATTAAGGGCCAGATTACAAGTGACGTGCATCGGGGTATTTTTACATCTCACATCGGGTTATCATATAAACCCCGCCGGCAGTTCATAAAGTGGCATAAATTGGCGATGTCCAGAAATGAGCGTAAATACAAATTTCTGGAGTCGCCATTTTAAGGGCTATTGGTAGTTTAGCATTAGATTAGGGAGTGTTTTTATTTTGGGGGGGCTTTTTTATTTTCGTAGGGATTAGGTTTAATTTTTTTATTTTTGAAAGTTTTGTTTATTATTTTCCGTAATGTTAGACTTTTTTATATTTGGTAATTTTAGATTAATTTATTTTAATTTCATTTTAGGTTTATTTTTCTAAGTACTGTTAGGATTTTTTTATTTTAATTAAAATTTAGTATTTTATTATTTTATGTAATTTGGGGTTAATTTAGTGGGTGTTAGGTTAGGGTGCTTAGTAATTAAATTAGTTATTTGCATTGTGGAGGGTTGGCGGATTAGGGGTTAATAGGTTAATTAGGGTACTTGTGTTGTGGGGGTTTGGCGGATTAGGGGTTAATAGTTTTATTAGGATTATTGGGTTGTGTGGGTTAAAGGCGGATTAAGTGTTAAAAGTTTTAATAGGTACTTTGGGATGTGGGTTAATGGCAGATTAGGGGTTAATAGTTTCAATAGGGACTTTGCAATGTGGGTGAATGTCGGATTAGGGGTTAATACATTTATTAGGTAGTTTGCGATGTTGGAGTTGGCAGATTTAGGGGTTAATACTTTTATTAGGTAGATTGCGATGTGTGTGAATGGCAGATTAGGGGTTATTAGTTTAATTAGGCATATTGCGTTGTGGGGGGTTGTCGGTTTAGGGGTTAATACATTTTTTATTAGTTCCAATGTGGGTTTGATGGTGGATATAGGGGTTTTACGTGTCAGGTTTATTTTTGGGAGGAGAGTTAGACTTTTACAGGAAATTTGATATTTTTTTTATTTTCTTAGGTGCCGGCAGTTTCTAAAGTGCCGTAAATCACTGGCGACTCCAGAAATTTGTATTTACGCTCATTTCTGGACATTGCTAATTTACGCCACTTTATGAACTGCCGGCAGGGTTTATATGATACCCCAATGTGAGAGGTAAAAATACGGGCGGCGCGGGTTTCAGCTATTGCGCTGAAGCTTGCGCCGCATATGTAATCTCGCCCTTGGTTAGAAAATATAATAGAGACAAAATCATTTTATTTGCTACACACTGCAGTTATTTTTTTAGGTGCTTTTGTTTTTGAGGTTGATAAATTAGACTGATTGAGATTATGAGATTAATGGACACTTTCTCCAAATTTTATTTTGATTGTAAATATACAGGGAGTGCAGAATTATTAGGCAAATGAGTATTTTGACCACATCATCCTCTTTATGCATGTTGTCTTACTCCAAGCTGTATAGGCTCGAAAGCCTACTACCAATTAAGCATATTAGGTGATGTGCATCTCTGTAATGAGAAGGGGTGTGGTCTAATGACATCAACACCGTATATCAGGTGTGCATAATTATTAGGCAACTTCCTTTCCTTTGGCAAAATGGGTCAAAAGAAGGACTTGACAGGCTCAGAAAAGTCAAAAATAGTGAGATATCTTGCAGAGGGATGCAGCACTCTTAAAATTGCAAAGCTTCTGAAGCGTGATCATCGAACAATCAAGCGTTTCATTCAAAATAGTCAACAGGGTCGCAAGAAGCGTGTGGAAAAACCGAGGCGCAAAATAACTGCCCATGAACTGAGAAAAGTCAAGCGTGCAGCTGCCAAGATGCCACTTGCCACCAGTTTGGCCATATTTCAGAGCTGCAACATCACTGGAGTGCCCAAAAGCACAAGGTGTGCAATACTCAGAGACATGGCCAAGGTAAGAAAGGCTGAAAGACGACCACCACTGAACAAGACACACAAGCTGAAACGTCAAGACTGGGCCAAGAAATATCTCAATACTGATTTTTCTAAGGTTTTATGGACTGATGAAATGAGAGTGAGTCTTGATGGGCCAGATGGATGGGCCCGTGGCTGGATTGGTAAAGGGCAGAGAGCTCCAGTCTGACTCAAACGCCAGCAAGGTGGAGGTGGAGTACTGGTTTGGGCTGGTATCATCAAAGATGAGCTTGTGGGGCCTTTTCGGGTTGAGGATGGAGTCAAGCTCAACTCCCAGTCCTACTGCCAGTTTCTGGAAGACACCTTCTTCAAGCAGTGGTACAGGAAGAAGTCTGCATCCTTCAAAAAAAACATGATTTTCATGCAGGACAATGCTCCATCACACGAGTCCAAGTACTCCACAGCGTGGCTGGCAAGAAAGGGTATAAAAGAAGAAAATCTAATGACATGGCCTCCTTGTTCACCTGATCTGAACCCCATTGAGAACCTGTGGTCCATCATCAAATGTAAGATTTACAAGAAAGGAAAACAGTACACCTTTCTGAACAGTGTCTGGGAGGCTGTGGTTGCTGCTGCACGCAATGTTGATGGTGAACAGATCAAAACACTGACAGAATCCATGGATGGCAGGCTTTTGAGTGTCCTTGCAAAGAAAGGTGGCTATATTGGTCACTGATTTGTTTTTGTTTTGTTTTTGAATGTCAGAAATGTGTATTTGTGAATGTTGAGATGTTATATTGGTTTCACTGGTAAAAATAAATAATTGAAATGGGTATATATTTGTTTTTTGTTAAGTTGCCTAATACTTATGCACAGTAATAGTCACCTGCACACACAGATATCCCCCTAAAATAGCTATAACTAAAAACAAACTAAAAACTACTTCCAAATCTATTCAGCTTTGATATTAATGAGTTTTTTGGATTCATTGAGAACATGGTTGTTGTTCAATAATAAAATTAATCCTCAAAAATACAACTTGCCTAATAATTCTGCACTCCCTGTAGTTATCAATGGTCTAAAAAGGAAAGAATTGGGAAACCAAGTTATACCATATATATATATATATATAATTTTTTTTTTTAAATTAAGCAATCTAGCTGTTTCAATCATATTAAGAATACAAACAAAATAGGTAATGTTGATCCTAAATGAGATATATAAACAATGGTATTGGACAATCTAATCCTAGCGGCCAATTTGTCTATGATCTTGTGTATTTGAGTGATATCCTGGATAGTCCCACAGAAGGGGGTCTTCTAATGTCCAGTGGGATGGTGCAGCTCACTTACAATGTTTGAAATTGCAACTTGCCTAATGTTCCAGGAGTGTAAATGTACATGCAAAATATAAGTTATATCACAATGTTGAGAGAGACTTCAAATTACAATTAGGTTGTTGAATTGCTATAGATTCAAATGCAAAAATAAGGGGATGAATTAAGAGATGATAAATGAAAAATGAAAGATGAAAAATACTAGATGAAAAATAGTGGTGAAAAATAGTGCACTTTAAAAACAAAAAACAAAAAAATACTATCTGCGGCTCACAAGTGGGGTATGTGGCCTATTGTGCAAAAATACATTAATACAGTACAAACAAAAATACAAAATTAGTGTAAAAAATGGTTGTGATTAGTGTAATATGAAAATAAAATTTTAAAAATAAATTTAGAGCATGGTATAAAATGTGAAAAAATTATTTACTCGGTTACTGGACTTCAACACTTTTTGGCAGTGTATTTGTCTATTCCCTTCTATTGCTGATTTTTCTCTGATTCTATTGGCTGTGACGTCATCTAATGGCAGTTTTTCTGTTTCGTACGATCATCTTAACAGCTGAGCTACAGCTGTATTTTGACAGTTTGACATTATTTCTTCCCTATAAATATGATCTTTACATGGATCCTCAAACTTGATACTGAACTTTTTCTTTTGTGAGTTTATGTAATATGTCTGTATATTCAGGTGTGCAGACTCTAAACATAGTTTCTTTGCATCTTGTGATCAAAGCCTTGTAGTGGGATCTTATGATAGAGGCAACTTGTAATTAAAATATATATTTTTAACAAATTAATAAATTAATATAAAGAATTATTAAAATATATGTGACCTGGATATATTCCTCACCATGATGTATTGTTAAAAGCTAATATTAGCTATGTGAAACTTAATGGTTAATCTAACAAGGGTTCCCCACATGTTAAATCCACTATAAACTTATGTTTTTGTGTATTTACATGTGAGTATTGTGATCTTGTTAAGTTTGGTGATGTCTACATCATTTGTACAAATTGCTAAGAGCTAAAGGTTAAAATAAATTACATTAAATTATATAGACTAAATTTTTAATTTTTAATTAGCCATATCAGTTGAGAGTCTGTAGCAAGATTTTTGTTCTTTCTTCCTAATTCCCTATAGCTATAGGACATGTTTTGTGCCTTTCCATATTTAACAGCATTCACCTCTCAGTGTTATGCTTTTTCTTTTTTCTGTTGGGAGATAGCTATTGTAATATTGGGAGGTCCCCCTTTTTTGGGGTATGAGGGAATTAGAATCTACCCATACAGTTATGATAACCCCAAGATTAGATATGATCTGATGGCAGAATGTATGCATCCTAAGATGGACATAATGATATGAATGCCTATTGTGAGGTATTCAGTTGTCCAAGACGATGTTAAGAGGATATAAGCAAATTATTAAGAGGATATAGAAAAATATATAGAAGGATATACATATATACACATCTGTATATACCTATATATATATATATATATATATATATATATATATATATATATATATATATATATATATATATATCCTTTCAGTGATATGCTGGGAATACAATTAAGTGGGGTGTCCTTGTCGTGGTCCAACTCAGTAAGTCCTATGTGGGCGATGTATCTCATATTATTTCTTCTTTTTCACCCTATGTTGTAGATGAAGAGATTATAGATTTCAGGTGTTACATAGTTAGGGGAGGGGTTATTAGCCTATTGTTGGTATTCCTATCACTTGGTATCCTACTCTTATTTTTGTAACATTTAAGCACCTGCATGAGAACTAGTAGGGTTAAACATGTCCTCATGGGGTTTGGGATATACAGTGGGGCAAAAAAGTATTTAGTCAGCCACCAATTGTGCAAGTTCTCCCACTTAGGAAGATGAGAGAGGCCTGTAATTTTCATCATAGGTATACCTCAACTATGACAGACAACATGTGGAAACAAATCCAGACAATCACATTGTCTGATTTGAAAAGAATTTATTTGCATATTATGGTGAAAAATAAGTATTTGGTCACCTACAAACAAGCAAGATTTCTGGCTCTCACAGACCTGTATCTTCTTCTTTAAGAGGCTCCTCTGTCCTCCACTTATTACCTGTATTAATGGCACCTGTTTGAACTTGTTATGAGTATAAAAGACACCTGGCCACAACCTCAAACAGTCACACTCCAAACTCCACTATGGTGAAGACCAAATAGCTGTCGAAGGACACCAGAAACAAAATTGTAGACCTGCACCAGGCTGGGAAGACTGAATCTGCAATAGGCAAGCAGCTTGGTGTGAATAAATCAACTGTGGGAGCAATAATTAGAAAATGGAAGACATACAAGACCACTGAAAATCTCCCTCGATCTGGGGCTCCATGCAAGATCTCACCCCGTGGGGTCAAAATTATCATAAGAACATTGAGCAAACATCCCAGAACCACACAGGGGGGACCTAGTGAATGACCTGCAGAGAGCTGGGACCAACGTAACAAAGGCTACCATCAGTAACACACTACGCCGACAGGGACTCAGATCCTGCAGTGCCAGACATGTCCCCCTGCTTAAGCCAGTACATGTTCGGGCCCATCTGAAGTATGCTAGAGAGCATTTGGATGATCCAGAAGCAGATTGGAAGAATGTCATATGGTCAGATGAAACCAAAGTAGAACTGTTTGGTAGAAACACAACTCGTTGTGTTTGGAGGAGAGAGAATGCTGAGTTGCAACCAAAGAACACCATACCTACTGTGAAGCATGGGGGTGGCAACATCATGCTTTAGGACTGTTTCTCTGCAAAGGGAACAGGACGACTGATCCATGTACATGAAAGAATGAATGGGGCCAATATTAAAATATGGTCTGTCCTTTGCACCGTCAAGAAGCCTGGATAAATTCCAGACTTTTCTGAACACTAATGAATTTGTAAGGAAAATTACCTTAAAAAGATTCTTCTCAAGATCTCCATTAGAGAGGACATTATTGGAGCCAAGACAATACACTACTAATAGTACACGGACAAATTTATACATACGGATCTGAAGCCGAAGTCCACATTTTACCCTACATATAGCAAGGGTAACGCAATTGAAACTTTTGAGACTATGGTGTGCAACGAGATTAAGAACATACAAGCAAAAAAAAATGAAAAATATCAAACATAATCTATCGTTAAGACAGGTAGAGACCATCAATAAACTTGAGAACAATCATAACCTGATGATTAAACCTGCGGATAAAGGAGAAGGAATCGTGGTGATGAATAGAAAGGATTATGCTCACGAAAGTAAATGCATTCTGAGTGACAAGACCACATATCACAAGCTATGTAACAATCCGGTGGAAAACTTCAAGAGAGAGCTAGAGAGTCTACTAAGTAATGTTAAATCACTGGGGATACTAAATGAGAAAGAACTAAAATATATCAATGTGAGCCATCCGATAACCCCAGTATTTTACCATCTACTGAAAATACACAAGTCCCTACACAATCCACCAGGGAGGCCAATCATTTCGGGAATAGGGTCTCTGAGCAGCAACTTATCCGAATATGTAGATAAAAGTCTACAGAAATATGTTAAACAACTCCCCTCATACTTGAGGGACTCAACCCAAATATTGAACCTGCTAGACGAGCTACCTTGGGAGGATGGATATATATTAGCAACGTGTGATATAACATCACTCTGTACAAGTATACCACATAAGGAAGGATTAGAAGCTATCAATTTCTTCCTGAAAGAAGATCCAGAAGTCTCCATAGAGCAGGGGAAATTCATACTGGATAGTATAAATTATATCCTGACTCACATTTATTTCTGCAAGGATGGGGACCAGGTTGGCGCCTAGTTACGCAACTGAGTCTTGAGAAAGGCCTTTGAGAGGCTGAAACGCGTTGACCAAACACCTGCTAAGCCTTATTCTTATATACAAATCTATACTTGAACATACTACTCTATATTCATTTTTTTTCCACAGAAGAAACCATCTAGGAGCAGGACAGTCTCCAGGAAATCTAGTTATCTAGCTTTGGTCACAGCACTTTGCTCTGCAGACTTTTTTTTCCACATATGGAATTTGAGAAACTTATTTTTTCACAATGTAGTTTTTTTCAACTTTCATTTTTTTTCACAACTTAGTTTTTTCATTTTTTATATTTTTAACATATTTTTTATTTTTCCACTGACTTATATTTAGCACACAACAACACATTTTTCACTTGCTCTATTTTTCACTTGCATATTTTTCAATTTGCTTATCTTTGGTTGAAGAATTTGACATTCATCACATTTTATTCTCACTTTACACCACTATCAGTGTGGAGCCATCTTTAACAAAGACAATTGCATCTTATTTTATTGTAAATACACCTTGGGAATCTTACATTGGAAGTTTTACCTATTCTGGGATTATAAATAACACTCATTATACCGACTGATTTGGTCACCTTTGACCATTTAGATAATCCGGAATACTAATAGAAACATCTTGGAGACTTTACAAAATTATTGTGGAGACTCCATCAGGGGCTCAGTACCACATTAGAAAGCCACAAAGGTGGTTTAGTGCCACTTAGGAGTAAAGGAAAAACATATGTCATATGTATATATGAGCATTATCTACAGGGAGTGCAGAATTATTAGGCAAATGAGTATTTTGACCACATCATCCTCTTTATGCATGTTGTCTTACTCCAAGCTGTATAGGCTCGAAAGCCTACTACCAATTAAGCATATTAGGTGATGTGCATCTCTGTAATGAGAAGGGGTGTGGTCTAATGACATCAACACCCTATATCAGGTGTGCATAATTATTAGGCAACTTCCTTTCCTTTGGCAAAATGGGTCAAAAGAAGGACTTGACAGGCTCAGAAAAGTCATAAATAGTGAGATATCTTGCAGAGGGATGCAGCACTCTTAAAATTGCAAAGCTTCTGAAGCGTGATCATCGAACAATCAAGCGTTTCATTCAAAATAGTCAACAGGGTCGCAAGAAGCGTGTGGAAAAACCAAGGCGCAAAATAACTGCCCATGAACTGAGAAAAGTCAAGCGTGCAGCTGCCAAGATGCCACTTGCCACCAGTTTGGCCATATTTCAGAGCTGCAACATCACTGGAGTGCCCATAAGCACAAGGTGTGCAATACTCAGAAACATGGCCAAGGTAAGAAAGGCTGAAAGACGACCACCACTGAACAAGACACACAAGCTGAAACATCAAGACTGGGCCAAGAAATATCTCAAGACTGATTTTTCTAAGGTTTTATGGACTGATGAAATGAGAGTGAGTCTTGATGGGCCAGATGGATGGGCCCGTGGATGGATTGGTAAAGGGCAGAGAGCTCCAGTCCGACTCAGACGCCAGCAAGGTGGAGGTGGAGTACTGGTTTGGGCTGGTATCATTAAAGATGAGCTTGTGGGGCCTTTTCGGGTTGAGGATGGAGTCAAGCTCAACTCCCAGTCTTACTGCCAGTTTCTGGAAGACACCTTCTTCAAGCAGTGGTACAGGAAGAAGTCTGCATCCTTCAAGAAAAACATGATTTTCATGCAGGACAATGCTCCATCACACGCGTCCAAGTACTCCACAGCGTGGCTGGCAAGAAAGGGTATAAAAGAAGAAAATCTAATGACATGGCCTCCTTTTTCACCTGATCTGAACCCCATTGAGAACCTGTGGTCCATCATCAAATGTGAGATTTACAAGGAGGGAAAACAGTACACCTCTCTGAACAGTGTCTGGGAGGCTGTGGTTGCTGCTGCACGCAATGTTGATGGTGAACAGATCAAAACACTGACAGAATCCATGGATGGCAGGCTTTTGAGTGTCCTTGCAAAGAAAGGTGGCTATATTGGTCACTGATTTGTTTTTGTTTTGTTTTTGAATGTCAGAAATGTATATTTGTGAATGTTGAGATGTTATATTGGTTTCACTGGTAAAAATAAATAATTGAAATGGGTATATATTTGTTTTTTGTTAAGTTGCCTAATAATTGTGCACAGTAATAGTCACCTGCACACACAGATATCCACCTAAAATAGCTAAAACTAAAAACAAACTAAAAACTACTTCCAAAAATATTCAGCTTTGATATTAATGAGTTTTTTGGATTCATTGAGAACATGGTTGTTGTTCAATAATAAAATTAATCCTCAAAAATACAACTTGCCTAATAATTCTGCACTCCCTGTAATGTGTGTGTAACAACACTGTTAATGTGTGCATGGATCCATGCTAATCTGCATTTCTCTATATTTATATTTTAAGTAATAAATATGCTACATATATATCACATTCCTTGCTGATCATTACATCCTAGTAATTCTCAGTTCTCAGTTGATAGCTAGAGGTCAACACAGCCAAAGCATATAGGATCCACACAGGCACTAGGTTTATAAACATTTATATTTTAGACATAAAAGCATAAGAAGGAGTTATATATCCCAAACCCCATGAGGACATGTTTAACTCTATTAGTTCTCATACAGGTGCTTAAATAAAAAAAAAATAAGAGTAGCACACCATGTAATAGGAATACCGACAATAGGCTAATAACCCCTCCCCTTACTAGGTAACACCTGAAATCTATAATCTCTTTGTCTACAACATAGGGTGAAAAGAAGAAATAATATGAGATACATCTCCCACATAGGACTTACTGAGTTGGACCACGACAAGGACACCCCACTTAATTGTATTCCCAGCATATCACTGAAAGGATATACATATGTACAAAGTTATATACAGATGTGTATATATGTATATCCTTCTATATATTTTTCTATATCCTCTTAATAATTTGCTTATATCCTCTTAACATCATCTTGGAAAACTGAATACCTCACAATAGGCATTCATATCATTATATCCATCTTAGGATGCATACATTCTGCCATCAGATCATATCTAATCTTGGGGTTATCATAAATGTATGTGTAGACTCTAATTCACTCATACCCCCAAAAAGGGGGACCTCCCAATATTACAATAGCTATCCCCCAACAGAAAAAAGAAAAAGCATGAAAAAGGTGAATGCTGTTAAATATGGAAAGGCACAAAATATTTCCTATAGCTATAGGGAATCAGGAAGAAAGAAGAAAAAATTTGCTAGAGACTTAAACTGATATGGCTAATTAAAAATTAAAAAATTAGTCTATCTAATTTAATGTAATTTATTTTTACCTTTAGCTTTTAGCAATTTGTACAAAGGATGAAGACATCACCAAACTTAACAAGATCACAATACTCGCATGTAAATACACAAAAACATAAGTTTATAGTGGATTTAACATGTGGGAACCCTTGTTAGATTAACCATTAAGTTTCACATAGCTAATATTATCTTTTAACAATACATCAAGGTGAGGAATATATCCAGTTCACATATATTTAAATAAATCTTTATCTTAATTTATTAATTATTTAAAAATATATATTTCAATTACAAGTTGCCTCTATCATAAGATCCCACTACAAGGCTTTGATCACAAGATGCAAAGAAACTATGTTTAGAGACTGCACACCTGAATATACAGACATATTACATAAACTCACAAAAGAAAAAGAAAAGTTCAGTATCAAGTTTGAGAATCCATGCAAAGATCCGTATTTATAGGGAAGAAATAATGTCAAACTGTCAAAATACAGCTGTAGCTTAGCTGTTAAGATGATCGTATGAAACAGATAAACTGCCATTGGATGTGACGTCAAAGCCAATAGAATCAGAGAAAAATCAGCAATAGAAGGGAATAGACAAATACACTGCCAATTTGCAGTAAGTTAAATAACACTCAAATAATAATATTAGTAAATCTAAATAAATGTATAATATCGGTAGGTTACAAGACGCAGAGTATACGGAAGTGACGTCACCACGGCAGTTGGGATTATCGGACATACGAAAATGTTTAAAATTAAAAAAGTAGGCTTTAAAAATATTACACAATAATGTTACTAAGTTTAAAAATTAGTCAAAACTTCTGTATACTTATTTTAATTCTGGCATTTGGAAGTGACACTTCCGGTTTCATCATAGCGCCCCAAACAAATCAATTGGGGAGAAGAAGTTATATAAGGTCACCAGCAACTCAAAGTTATTTAGTCTTGATAAGCTAGAGGAAAGGCCGAAATGTGTTAAATGACTTCTAACTGGTATGCCTTATTCTAATATACTCAAAAGTTGGAAAACAATCTACACTATCATAATTATTTTTCACAGAAGGACAACACAGCCAAATTCTCACCACTAGCACTAATTTGGTATTCAAATAATATTTTCAACATTTTTTCACATTGTATACCATCCTCTAAATTTATTTTGATATTTATTTTTAAATTTTTGCTCATGTTTTTGCTCTAATTTTATATTTTTAAATTTTACATTTTTATTTTTTTATTACACTAATCACAACAATTTTTTACACTAATTTTATATTTTTCTTTGTATCAATCTTTTTTTTGCACAATAGGCCACATACACCACTTGTGAGCCTATAGAGTTTTTGTTTTTTGTTTTTAAAGTGCACTATTTTTCACCACTATTTTTCATCTTTCATTTTTCATTTATCATCTCTTAATTCATCCCCTCATTTTTGGATTTGAACCTATTGCAATTCAACAACTTAAGTGTCATTTGAAGTCTCTCTCAACATTGTGATATAACTTATATTTTGCATGTACATTTACACTCATGGAATATTAGGCAATTTGCAATTTCAAACATTATAAGTGAACTTCACCATCCCACTGGACATTAGAAGACCCCCTTCTGTGGGACTATCCAGGATATCACTCAAATACACAAGATCATAGACCAATTGGCAGCTTGGATTAGATTGTCCAATCTAACATTGTTTATATATCTCATTTAGGATCAACATTACCTATTTTGTTTGTATTCTCAATAGGATTGAACCAGCTAGATTGCTAATTTACTGTTCTTAAGATATTATTTTAAGTAATTGTTTTTATTATGTGTTGTTAAGGTGCATGGATCCATGCTTTACATAACAGATTGATTTTTATGACATTTTCTGTTTTACTTATATTAAAATTGTGTTATAACGTGTTCTTAACAGCGTTTAATATCCTTTTAACCTTAGCCTCTGTCTAGGTAGGCGCTCTGAACATATTCCAATATACTGAGATATTATGTACAGTATGTTGTGTAAAACATTTCTACTCAGAGCAGTAACAGCTCCGAACAGCTGTAAAAAAAAATTAGAGGGAACATTGATATACATTATAGCCCTTTCCAGTCAAACAGCTTGTTATATACCTATTACCATATATCTTTTAACCCTTAAAAAAATATATATTTATGAGAATATTTTTTATTAGAAAGTGCAAATATGAGTGTATAACACTTTATTTTAATAAAATTATGTTGTGTTTAGTGCACATTTTTTTACCCCTTAAATTTTTCATTAGGTCTTCAGACACCGACAAGGGCACATGTTGATTTTAACCTTGTAATAACCCTTCTAACTTTAAGATGCTACTCGTAATCTAGCCCTATGTTTTTTGCATGATTTGTGGTTAATGGGATTTAATATCACTGAAATCTACAATTGGCTTGAGGCATAGAATGTCAAATGGAATCTCTAGTGAGAGATGTTCAGAAATGTGTCAACAAACTTCCAGTACTGAGAATGGTACAACATAAAGGGTTATTTGATCAAAGACAAACTTTTCATTCATCAAAACTGTTATCTCTAATTACATTGTTCTCTCTGTTACATTTGTTCCTTTGTCTCTGTTAAGTTGTACAGTGATACATATAATATAACCATTATCTCAGGATGCTTATATATAAAGGGTGCATAATGCAAATATTACTCTGTTGTATTTCATTGTGGTGTTTGGCAATAGAAAACTAATGTAGACCTCTCACATGTTGATGACTCAGTACAATGATATGATGCTGGTCCTACAGATGCTACACACTTTTATTTAATTTATTTTGCTTTTCTGCTTGTATTGATATACCTTGATGCAATGCCCTCAGCTGGAGACACTTGGAGAGATACTTATGCAATCACCAATTATATGTGGTTGTTAATATTATGATTTTATTGATATTGCTATAACATACAGTATTGTTCTAAGTAATAGGAAATCTTTATTTGACATGGAAACATAAATAATAATATGTTGATACAACAGTCATAAGGAGAAACAATACATTTACAAATATACAATTTTTTTCTAATAGAAAGTATGTAATACAATTAAATGTATTTAATATCATTCTAGGTGAATCTGCATGTTAGACTGAACCTTATTAAGGGGTAAAAAATGAACCCAACTGTAAGATACAATATTCCTTTATTATGCTAAAAGGGAAAAATATGATGTGATCAGAATTTCTCTATATTTTAAATATTCCTTAGTTTGCTAACTATAATCTTACAAACCAATTGAATGTACTATTATTTTTGACAAAATTACAGTGATACACTTTGAAAGAAATATGATTTACAGCTCTTAGGCTGATAGTTCACCTTTCTTGTAGCATTCATAATTCTCATGCAAAGTCAGTTCCGAACCACTGTGTAAAGGAATTATAAGTTTACTCAGTTTTCCTGGGAAGCTGATTGGATCAGCATGTTGTATGGTAATGGTAAAATGACTTAGGGTACTTGCATGCATTGAAAGGAATAAATGCAAAACAAAAATAAGAGGTAGCTCAGATACCTTAAAATAATGGTTTAAATGACTAATGGTGGGTGAAAGAGCTGTAATCTTTCTCTTCCCCTTAAATTTTGTCTGCAGTTTGAGACATGGCTGTACCCTTACACGACTTAGGGACAGTCTAGTCAAAATTAAACTTTCATGATTCAGGAAGGGCATGACATTTTTTTTCAATTTCCAATTGACATGTATCATTAAATTTGCTTTGTTCCCTTGGTGGTATTTTTGAAAAGCTAAACCTAGGTAGACTCAAACTGATTTCTAAACCGTTGAAAACCGCCTCTTAGCTCAGAGCATTTTGAAAGTTTTTCACAGTTAGACAGTACTAGTTAATGAGTGTCATATAGATAACATTGTGCTCACTCCCGTGGAGTTATTTAGGAGTCTGCACTGATTGGCTAAACTGCATATCTGTCAAATGCACTGAGATAAGAGTGAAGTCTGCAGTGGCTTAGATACATATACTATAATTGCGTTTGTAATTTCTGTCGCCGTCGGCAGTTGCACACGCATGAACATAGGTTTTGTTGCATTTAGTTTTAGGTTTTGTTGCATTTTTTTATTTATTTATTTATTTTTTATTGAAGTTAAAGGTAATACAAAGCAAAAACAAAACTTGCCACTTAAACAAAGCTTCAGTCAGTAGGAAAGAATTACATAAAATAAAAAGAAAATAAAGATTGTAAATTTCAACCTTAATGAAGTTCAGACCTTTGAAAAAATTAAGTTAACAGTTGGGAACTAAAGGTAATCTAGATACAGATTGCAAAACAGATTTCCCACATGTAACGTTCCACTAGTGGCAACCTAAAACATAAACAAACCTCAGTTTTCCATATATGCATGGAAAAATAACATATTACAAAACAGTTAGGAACAAGTATACATAGTTAAAATGTAGAGAGATATACCAGCATCATTAGGTTATAACTTAAGACCAGAACCTCAGATATCCTTAGATGATGGGAATATAATAATGGTATGGCAACCAAAAGTGCTGCCGGTCGTCAACCCAACATTATGCTTAGGATTATACAACTAGTGGTCAAGAGTGGGTTACGTCCAAGGTCTGTGACAGTGGTCGTGGCTAAACTAACACTAGAATCACAATCTAGAATTGGGATTATATATATATATATATATATATATATATATATATATATACAAGTCCAGCCAGAATACTGGGCGCAGGAAACACGGGCATCCAAGGTGGACAATCCAAGGTCGGTCCGTGTGGAGCAACTATAGCTATTCAAGCCACAGTGTTCAATGAGCTGAGCAAGATTACCCAATCCACCCATCTCACATACGGGGGAGGGGGTTTGGGGGGGGTGCACACAGTAAGGATTGAGGGATTAGGTAGGGAGAGAGAAAAAAAAAAAGGGGCAAAAGAGAGCAAGCAGTTTTGTCCGGTAGGAGTTACTGGCACTCATGCCATTCCTGCCAGGTCTCCCAATATGACTCCAGTGTGTTTGTCTCTCCAGCCACATACAGGGAGTGCAGAATTATTAGGCAAATGAGTATTTTGACCACATCATCCTCTTTATGCATGTTGTCTTACTCCAAGCTGTATAGGCTCGAAAGCCTACTACCAATTAAGCATATTAGGTGATGTGCATCTCTGTAATGAGAAGGGGTGTGGTCTAATGACATCAACACCCTATATCAGGTGTGCATAATTATTAGGCAACTTCCTTTCCTTTGGCAAAATGGGTCAAAAGAAGGACTTGACAGGCTCAGAAAAGTAAAAAATAGTGAGATATCTTGCAGAGGGATGCAGCACTCTTAAAATTGCAAAGCTACTGAAGCGTAATCATCGAACAATCAAGCGTTTCATTCAAAATAGTCAACAGGGTCGCAAGAAGCGTGTGGAAAAACCAAGGCGCAAAATAAATGCCCATGAACTGAGAAAAGTCAAGCGTGCAGCTGCCAAGATGCCACTTGCCACCAGTTTGGCCATATTTCAGAGCTGCAACATCACTGGAGTGCCCAAAAGCACAAGGTGTGCAATACTCAGAGACATGGCCAAGGTAAGAAAGGCTGAAAGACGACCACCACTGAACAAGACACACAAGCTGAAACGTCAAGACTGGGCCAAGAAATATCTCAAGACTGATTTTTCTAAGGTTTTATGGACTGATGAAATGAGAGTGAGTCTTGATGGGCCAGATGGATGGGCCCGTGGCTGGATTGGTAAAGGGCAGAGAGCTCCAGTCCGACTCAGACGCCAGCAAGGTGGAGGTGGAGTACTGGTTTGGGCTGGTATCATCAAAGATGAGCTTGTGGGGCCTTTTCGGGTTGAGGATGGAGTCAAGCTCAACTCCCAGTCCTACTGCCAGTTTCTGGAAGACACCTTCTTCAAGCAGTGGTACAGGAAGAAGTCTGCATCCTTCAAGAAAAACATGATTTTCATGCAGGACAATGCTCCATCACACGCGTCCAAGTACTCCACAGCGTGGCTGGCAAGAAAGGGTATAAAAGAAGAAAATCTAATGACATGGCCTCCTTGTACACCTGATCTGAACCCCATTGAGAACCTGTGGTCCATCATCAAATGTGAGATTTAAAAGGTGTCTGGGAGGCTGTGGTTGCTGCTGCACGCAATGTTGATGGTGAACAGATCAAAACACTGACAGAATCCATGGATGGCAGGCTTTTGAGTGTCCTTGCAAAGAAAGGTGGCTATATTGGTCACTGATTTGTTTTTGAATGTCAAAAATGTATATTTGTGAATGTTGAGATGTTATATTGGTTTCACTGGTAAAAATAAATAATTGAAATGGGTATATATTTGTTTTTTGTTAAGTTGCCTAATAATTATGCACAGTAATAGTTACCTGCACACACAGATATCCACCTAAAATAGCTATAACTAAAAACAAACTAAAAACTACTTCCAAAACTATTCAGCTTTGATATTAATGAGTTTTTTGGGTTCATTGAGAACATGGTTGTTGTTCAATAATAAAATTAATCCTCAAAAATACAACTTGCCTAATTATTCTGCACTCCCTGTATCTCTCCATTAAAGCAAAGTGTCCAACCAGGTCACAAACTGCTGCCAAAGTTGGAGGCTCGATTTGTTTCCAAGATCTGGCAATGCATAGCTTTGTTGCTGCCAAGATATAGATTAGCATTTTCTTGGCTTGGGTGGCAACAGAGCTTGGAAAGATGTGAAAAAGTGCCATTTGTGGAGTTAGACATATATCAATATTGAGCGATCTGATAAGGAGCTCAACATCCTTGCAGAGTGGTAAAATTTTAGTACAAGACCACCAGATGTGGACATCTGATCCCAACTGCTGACAGTTTCTCCAGCAAAGCAGGCTGCACGTTTTGTAGATCAAAGACAGCCTCACTAGCGTCCTATGCCACTTGAGTAGTATTTTAACATATGTCTCCATCACAGTCACGCAATGAAGGGTCTTTTTTGTGAGTGAGATTGCCCTCGCAAAGTCTTCCATTGAGATCCGCATCTCGAGGTCTCTACCCCACGCTGTCATTTGCCAAGGGGTGCCTATGGCTTGATCTTTGATAAGGGCCGCGTAGTGAAAGGATAATGATCTGGACATGGTTTTACCTCGCTTCCACCTCTCCTCCCATTTGGTGCTCTCCCTCAGAGCCGACCCGGGAAAGCCTCTGGATCTAATAAGGCTCGTGATTCTCATGGCTTCAAATCTAGGCCATTGGGGCCCACCCCCCGTGGATACACATATTTTCAAAGTCAATGACAGCTCACCTGAAGGATAAAGATCCGAGATGGAATGTTTTCCCTCACTTAGCCAGTAATCCAGGAGGATATTTGGGAAATTCCATAACAAGCCACCCATACCATGAATGGGAGATGGATGTGGGGAAATTGCCGTACATTGGCGCAAGTCATGCCAGATTAAGTAGGTTTGTCTGACGATAGTATTAGATATTTCTTTGCTCAGGTTCATGTGTCTAGGGACCCAGATTAAATCCCTGAGGGAAAGCCCCGGCGGCAAAGACTGTTCCTCTAGTCTAAACCAGCCTGGTTGCTCGTCAAGAATACCCCAAGCTGAAACGTGGGATAACCGTGACGCTTCATAGTAAAGGTATATGTTAGGAAACGCAATACCACCACTAGACAATGGTCTTTGCAGAATTTTATATGCAACTCTAGGTATTTTGTTCTTCCAGACATAGTGTAGGAACAATCTGTGGATTTGTTGTAAATATCCATAGGGGATGTTGAGTGGGAGACATTGGAATAAATAAAGGACCTTCGGTAAGAGTGACATTTTAACTGTCGCCACCCTACCAAGTCACGAGACCTCCTGGAAGTCTCACTTTAGTGTCAGGGATTTCAGTTCTCCTATGAGTCTATCAAAATTCATATTCAACACCGAGTCAAGGTTACCACTCAGAGATATTCCTAAGTGTGTCAAGTGAGAGTCAGACCATTGAAAGTCAAAAGCTTCCTTAAGATCGGCCTGTCGGTCAGGCGGGAGATTAAGGGTATATGCTTCTGTTTTCAACCTATTAGATTTATAATATCTAAGTTTCATAAATAGGTCTATCAACTGGAAGACTGCAGGGATAAAAGTCTCTGGGTAAGTCAATAGCAATGTGACATCATCCACAAATAGCAAGATCTTCTCTTCATATAAGGGATACCTGATCCCTGTGATCTGTGGGGAGTTTCTGACCACCTGTGCGAGCGGTTCCATAACCAGGGAGAAGAGGAGGGGCGACAGGGGGCATCCCTGCCTTGTACCATTCAAAATACTGAGTTCAGGGGAGCAAAACTCTGGGCCTCTCACCCTGGCAGGTGGTGCCGAGTAAAGCGTTTGAATGGCTAAGATTATCTGATGAGGGAATCCAAATACCCTAAGTACCTCCCACAAGTACTTTCACCTGACCCTGTCGAAGGCCTTTTCAGCGTCCAACGACAGGGCCACCAACGATGTACCACGCCTGCTGGCGTCTGATAAAATCGATAGCATCCACTTCGTATTATCAGGACCTTGTCGTCCTTTAGTGAGCCCTACCTGGTCCATGTGTACAAGAGAAGGTAAAAAAGAGACCATTCTGTTCGCGAGAAGTTTAGAGTAGAGTTTGGTGTCCACATTTATCAGCAAGATCGGGCGCTAACTACCGCATAACGTGGGGTCCTTATTTGGCTTGAGAATAGTAATTATAGAGGCCTGTAGGAATTCACGCAGCAGTTTGCCCTCTGTTTTAATTTCATTGAAGAGAGGGTAAAGAACCGGCATAAGTAAGTTTGAAAACTTTTTATAAAAGCTCCCAGGGAAACCATCAGGTCCCAGTGCTTTATTATTTTTAAGATTTCTGATCGCCAATGTGATCTCTCTATCATGAAAGGGCTGTATCAAGGCATCCCTATGTTCGTCTGTAAGCGTTGGCAGGTGTAGATTTTGGAAAAACTGGGATATCTCCTCAACAGAGGACTCCTCAGGTGCCTCACAAGTTTTAATGTTATATAGATTCTCGTAGAACTCTGCAAATGCTGTTCCAACATCTGCCGGAGCATATACCTTCTGACCTTTGTGTGAGATGAATGGAATTCGAGCCGCAGCCGTACAACATTTAAGTTTATTGGCTAGGAGGGAATCAGCTTTATTACTCTTGTGATATAATACTTGTCTGAAGGTAGCCAACGCTTTCTGGATCCTATTGAGTTCCAGATCCTTTATCAGACCCCTCAAACGAGTAACTTCAGACAAGCTTTGCTGAGATGGATTTGCTCTATTTTGGCTCTCCACCAGTCTCAGCTCTTGCAATAATTTACCTAGAGGCGCCTTTGAGAGCTTACGTATTTTGGCAAGCTTGGCGATGCATAGTCCCCTCAGGAAGGCCTTCAGTGCCGCCCATCTCATCTGGTGAGAAGTCTGACCCTCTTTATTTATTGCAAGGAATTGTTGGATCTCTTCCCGCATATGTTGGATAAACAGGGCATCTTTCCAAAGGAATTTGGGGAATTTCCAGGATGGTCTAACCCCATGGAATTCTCCACTTTTGATCTTAAGAGAGACTGCATCATGGTCTGACCAGACACAATAGTGGATTCTTGATTCTGTTACAGAATTCATTGTCCAGTAGTCGACAAAGAAATAGTCAAGGCGAGAATAGGACCTATGTGGAGCTGAAAAAAAAGTGTAATCTCTCGAATCAGGGTGAAGTGCCCTCCATATGTCGTACAGAGAATAATGAAATATTACATTTCGGAATTTAGGGGCCACCGAGAGAGAATAGGAGTCCATGGTTTTAAGTGCAGGGATTTTCTTATCTATATATGGATCCCAGATCAGATTGAAATCACCCCCAACTATAAGGGTTCCCTGCTTCAGCCTGTCCACTGAAGTCAAGAGTTTTTTTAGGAATGCAACCTGTCTCTGGTTTGGAGCATACACATTGACAAACGTGTATAATTGGTTGCCCAATTTGCAGATCACAATAAGGAATCGTCCCTCTTTGTCGCATATTTGTGGGATCAGCTGAAAGGGGGCGTGTCTCCCGATGAAAATAGAGACCCCTCGGGACTTATCTTTATAGGTTGAGTGGAACACATCTGAGTACTGAGGAACCTGCGAGGAGGCCCAGTGGGTCTCCTGAAGGAAGACCACATCACCTCCGTGTGACTTAAGAAAGTTTTTCAAAAGGCTCCGCTTGTTAGGTGAATTCAATCCCTTAACATTGAGAGTAATAAATGTCAGCTCAGTTGGTTGAGTCATATTGAGGTATAAGGAAAAAAAAAAAGAAAAAAAAAAGGACACTACTGGGGAAAGTACCAAAAGGATAACTGGGCGGGGGAAGGAGTATGTCAATGTGCGCTAGATGAGTAGGCAAGCTCAAAGACAAAGCGAGAAGCGTTAAACCTTAAAGGGGACCTGTATAGATAGCCCTAGCCCTGCCGTCTGGGCTGGCAAACTCGAATGCTGGAAGTGGCAAAGAAAAAAAAAAAAAAAAAGAACAGAAAAGAGAGGAAAGGTGATTCTTACTAGTAGGCGAAAAGAAGTTATAGAATCTGCGTTCTGGTGTTTGCTATGTAAACTTATGTTTCATGGGGGGTTGGAGCTCGTGAAATACTACAGGATGGCTACCGATACAGCTGGCAGCTGGGAGGAAAAAAATAAATACAGTAATCAATCAGTAATAAACAAGTTAACATTTTGAGGGAAGGGAGAGAGGAGTCAGGGGCTTCCAGTACTACGTAACTGTTAAAAGCTAAAGTGAAGATATCACATCACTGGTTCCCAATTGGGGAGAGACAGGGCACCAAAAGGTTAAGTTCATGCTCGTTATAGGTATAGACAGGCAAGGATTGGTTAAGAGGAGTTAAATATATCTACAGTTTAAGCTAGGTGTAGTAGGGGTATTAGTTTATCTCCTAGCATGTCTTGAGTGTAGAAAGCTTATAAAGAGTTTTAGATGTGTGACCGGCCAATATGTATTATGAATGATAAAGCAGTCTTCTAACTCAGGAGCTTAATGGAAGGTGACGAGGGATTAAGGATTAAGCATAACTGGGGGGGTTCAAAGTCAAAGTCGATGGTTCCCTGTTACCGTCAATCATCTCTAGTAACCCATTTCATTTTCGTCATAGGGAAAAATGTAGTGTCATGTGTGGAAGTAAGAATAGCATTTCTCAACAATATTAATCTCAATAACTGTGGAGTTCAATTTTATGGAACAATGAATTTCTAGTGGTCTGTCTCCCCCATAGGTAGAGCCCACAGCCAACAAAAACTATCATTAGGGTTAGGTGGAACCTCTCTTATTTTGGCCAAGGCAGACAGAGTATAACAATAGGTATATCAGACACGTATCAGATAGGTCAAACATTCATATTAAGTAAAACAGGATTCATATATCTAGCTGTAAGCACAAAAAACTTCTAGATCAATGTTTATTGAAAGACAGGCCTAGTGCATGGAAAAACAACACATTAACAGACATCTTGCCAATCGGGTACACATCCTCCATGCTGGGCTGCCTCATCGCACACCCCTCAAACCCAATCTTCCGTGTCACAACTGCGACAGGGAGTACCACTACAAAGTATTTGGCTTCGCTGAGCGGCGACCAGGCAGAACAGCTAACAGGAACCCGCTCTCCTATAAATCATACACAAATTAAACCCTACTAAACTCTTATATAGCATATACACAGATAACATTGTTATACAGATCCTGGTTATGATAAAATGTGGTGAATAGTCACATGGCCTACATGCTGAGCATCCCCATCACCTACTCCATGTAGTCAAACCTCCCCGTCACAACTGTGACCCGGAGCCCTGTTTTAAAATATTTGACAACATAGAAAGTTGACTAGGCATAACTGTTAGTGGAATGTTACTCTCATTTGACTCATATATAAGTTAGACATTTAGAATTCTATCAAGCGTTATTGAATAGGTTTAGAAAGAGTCCAACTTTTAAATGTCTCTGGTTGGGAGCAAAGAAGAAAATCTCTAATAAACAGTTACAACAAGGAATATAAACATTATAAATGGACAGTTAAAAGATAAAAACTAAAAAAAAAACCTGCCTCCT
The DNA here is from genome assembly GCF_027579735.1 of Bombina bombina. NCBI lineage: Eukaryota > Metazoa > Chordata > Amphibia > Anura > Bombinatoridae > Bombina > Bombina bombina. The sequence continues at coordinate 537,535,223 of NC_069504.1, read as the reverse complement.
CCCTCCTCAAACATTAATACTTATCGTCTTGGATAAATGGATCAAACAGAGACCAGGACATCTCCACCATCCATGGATAAACTCTTTGTGCACATGGGATCAGGTTGTAGCAGCGTCTCGCTTGCAAGAGACGTGGGCTTGGTAGTAGACTGTCTCTGTGGCAAGGGGCGCCACTCTGTAGCAGAGGGGCTAAGAAGGTTAGCTATGTTTGGAGGCTTGACTGGCTTCTCTGGAGGTGGATGAGTAGAACTGGTGTGTGGGTCCTCTCTAGTTGAAGCAGACTGTGTGGTGTCCCAGTTTTTGAGGTACTGGAAAACTCTGTCTGGCGTTGAGACTGAAAAGAGGTGTCCTTCTTTTTGAATGAGCAATTTCGTAGGATATCCCCATCGATATTTGATGCCCAGTTGTCTCAGCTTCTTAGTGGCCTCTCTGAAGGTTGCCCTCTTCTGAATTGTAAATTGTGAGAGGTCAGGAAATACCTGTATGCCATGGAATCGTTCAGGCAGGGTCGGATTAGAAAACATTGCTCTGGCTATCTGTTCCTTGTATGTAAAGACATGAAAACGTGCAATAACATCTCAAGGTTTTTCAGCTGACACATTCTTGCCTCTCGGTATTCTGTGGATGCGGTCTAGCAAACTTTCACTAGGCAGAAGCGGGGTCTGTTGCATTTAGTTTTTAACGCTATGGCCAGCAACCTGCGAGCTTATTTACTTCAATATAATATTTTTTGCTTGAGGTGTAATGCTGAATTCTGGGCTTTTATGTGGAGATATTTATTTAATTTATCTTTATAAATGGTAAGTTGTTCTAGAAGAGCATCATTAGAGGGATTCAATTTATAAAGGTAGTCTAATTGAGCTATCTCTCTGGCAATGTGATAATATGTTTCTCTATCACTATTTTTTTTTAGCATTGATTTTGATCAATTCCCCATGAACATAACTTTTATTAGCTTCCCATAAAATACCTGGATCTTGCACTGAGAGATGATTGATTTGAAAGTATTCAATAATTGCTTTCCCCACAGTGACATTGATGTCTGGCATTAACAATAATGAGTCATATAGTTTCCAACTAAACTCACGGAGAGAGGCTGAAGGACATGTTAATTTGCAACTTGCCAATGAGTGATCAGACAAGGAGGTATGTTTGAAAGAGGATGCGGTGATATAGGAGATGGCTGTATGATCTACTAAATTAAAATCTATCTTAGAATATGTTTTGTTGGGGAAGGAAAAATAGGTATAATCTTTTATTCAGGGGATTTGTATATCTCCAAGGATCATGTAGGTTTAGAGTTCTAAGAAAATTCCAAACACTTTTCAAAGTGGATTTAGAGATACGAATATTGGGATTATAACTGTCCAATGTAGGATTTATAGGTATATTAAAATCTCCCACAACCAAAAGTGGACCTTTAGTTATATCAATGATATTTGGCATTATAGATTTCAGAAAATATGCTTGTTTTATATTGGACAAAATACAAAAGTAGGATCCAGCAGGAAAAAATATATATAAAAAATAAAGTTTTATTGGCACAAAGTTTAAAACGCCAAAAGCCAGGCTTGAACAGTGCAAGAAGAAAACACAAGGTGTATAGATGTGACACCAACTGCTTACATGTTTCGGCACTCAGCCGTAATCATAGCCCTAGGTGTCACACATGTGAAAATGCTTAAAAACATAATGATTCATTCTAATAGAATAAAAACACTAAACACGCCTATATCACAATTTAAAAGCTTAACCCTTAATGGTCTGTACAGAACATTAACTCTACATGTTATACTATGTAGTGAAGTTAATGGACCCTTACTTGTACATAATGCAATTATATAGCACAGAATTTAGCATAACATATCTTAGACCTAAAAGAAAAACAGAAACAAATACTAGTCATGAAATGTGCAAGAGTAGATATTGTAGATCATATTTTTAAGATCATATATTACCTTGTTGGTTACATGAGAATGTACACCTAAAGCATAGGCTTATGAACTCTATACAGGGAGTGCAGAATTATTAGGCAAGTTGTATTTTTGAGGATTAATTTTATTATTGAACAACAACCATGTTCTCAATGAACTCAAAAAACTCATTAATATCAAAGCTGAATATTTTTGGAAGTAGTTTTTAGTTTGTTTTTAGTTTTAGCTATTTTAGGGGGATATCTGTGTGTGCAGTTGACTATTACTGTGCATAATTATTAGGCAACTTAACAAAAAACAAATATATACCCATTTCAATTATTTATTTTTACCAGTGAAACCAATATAACATCTCAACATTCACAAATATACATTTCTGACATTCAAAAACAAAACAAAAACAAATCAGTGACCAATATAGCCACCTTTCTTTGCAAGGACACTCAAAATCCTGCCATCCATGGATTCTGTCAGTGTTTTGATCTGTTCACCATCAACATTGCGTGCAGCAGCAACCACAGCCTCCCAGACACTGTTCAGAGAGGTGTACTGTTTTCCCTCCTTGTAAATCTCACATTTGATGATGGACCACAGGTTCTCAATGGGGTTCAGATCAGGTGAACAAGGAGGCCATGTCATTAGATTTTCTTCTTTTATACCCTTTCTTGCCAGCCACGCTGTGGAGTACTTGGACGCGTGTGATGGAGCATTGTCCTGCATGAAAATCATGTTTTTCTTGAAGGATGCAGACTTCTTCCTGTACCACTGCTTGAAGAAGGTGTCTTCCAGAAACTGGCAGTAGGACTGGGAGTTGAGCTTGACTCCATCCTCAACCCGAAAAGGCCCCACAAGCTCATCTTTGATGATACCAGCCCAAACCAGTACTCCACCTCCACCTTGCTGGCGTCTGAGTTGGACTGGAGCTCTCTGCCCTTTACCAATCCAGCCACGGGCCCATCCATCTGGCCCATCAAGACTCACTCTCATTTCATCAGTCCATAAAACCTTAGAAAAATCAGTCTTGAGATATTTCTTGGCCCAGTCTTGACGTTTCAGCTTGTGTGTTTTGTTCAGTGGTGGTCGTCTTTCAGCCTTTCTTACCTTGGCCATGTCTCTGAGTATTGCACACCTTGTGCTTTTAGGCACTCCAGTGATGTTGCAGCTCTGAAATATGGCGAAACTGGTAGCAAGTGGCATCTTGGCAGCTGCACGCTTGACTTTTCTCAGTTCATGGGCAGTTATTTTGCGCCTTGGTTTTTCCACACACTTCTTGCGACCCTGTTGACTATTTTGAATTAAACGCTTGGTTGTTCGATGATCACGCTTCAGAAGCTTTGCAATTTTAAGAGTGCTGCATCCCTCTGCAAGATATCTCACTATTTTTGACTTTTCTGAGCCTGTCAAGTCCTTCTTTTGACCCATTTTGCCAAAGGAAAGGAAGTTGCCTAATAATTATGCACACCTGATATAGGGTGTTGATGTCATTAGACCACACCCCTTCTCATTACAGAGATGCACATCACCTAATATGCTTAATTGGTAGTAGGCTTTCGACCCTATACAGCTTGGAGTAAGACAACATGCATAAAGAGGATGATGTGGTCAATATACACATTTGCCTAATAATTCTGCACTCCCTGTAGTCTCATGTACATATGCCATATGTATGAAAATATAATGTTGTATCAACTATATCTAATGTACATGCAATAAAAATAAATGAATACAGGTTGAGACCTATGTGAAAATTAATAACACATGCTGTAGTTGAGATATATATAAAGGGTAAATACTGTATATCCCATATCAATATTAACATGAAAAGAATGCAAAGATCATGTGAGCTGCAATGGAATGTACAGAAGTACTATTCCCAAAAATTGATAAGATCGTACTTGGAATTAAGGCCCAGTGGTAACCTGGTTTTCAATGTGAAAATCCAATATACTTCACGTTTAGCCAAAATATTTTCTAGACTCCCTCCTCTCTTAGGTACCTTAGCCTTTTCAATGGCCACCCACTTAAATGAATTGAGGCTGCAATTGCGTTTTGTGGCAAAGTGTTGGACTAATGGTGTAGTAGATGTACCCCTTGTAATAGTGGAAAAATGTTCCCTAATGCGGGATTTGATATCCCTATATGTTAGTCCTACATATTGGACATTGCATGCAGTATACAAGATAAGATAAATTATATCTGTGCTTTTACAATTCAGGCAGGTTTTGATGGGGTATGTTTGGCCTGTAGCAGATGAGGTAAATTCTGTAGTCACAAGTGTGTAATCACAGGGCTTACATTTACGGTGCCCACATCTAAACATGCCTAAGTGTTGAATCGAAGAGCTAGATGGACAAACAGCCTGTTAAAGTTGTGTCGGAGACAGCATTGATGCTAGGGTAGGGCATTTTTTATATGAGCATCTCACACCTTGTTTTACAGTCTCTACTAGTTTGTCGTCCGCTGCTAGAAGGGGGAAGTGTTTTTTTATGCAAATTTGGGGATATTGGGCATTGAAGGTTGTCACAAAATGTACCCCCTTGAAATTGTCTTGTTTATCTTTAGGTTTGTCTACCAAGAGATGAGCCCTCTCAAGATTGTCAACTACATTGTCAACTACATGTCTTGCTTCTGTAATGTGGCTACGGGCATATTTCCTCTCTTTGAGCCTAGTCTCTAGCAAACACGCCTCCTGCACGTAATCTACCCATTCTTTTTAGTCTGATAAACTGTCCTTTCACCACCGCGTATGAAGTATTTTTAGGGTGACAACTGGAAGCGTGCAGGAGGGTGTTACCAGAGATAGGCTTACGAAACACCCTAGAATGGATAGACCCATCTCGATCCCCCATAAGGCACAAATCCAAATAGTTAATGGAGGTGGGGTCAAAAGTATAGGTAAAGCTTAAATTTGAGTTGTTACAATTTATCATGTCAATAAATGTTGCAATAGCTGTGGGAGGACCCGACCAGATAAATAGAAGGTCATCTATGTATCTTTTGTAAAACCATATATAAAGTCTATAGCAATTATTATATCCAAAGATGTTATCAAATTCCCATTTACCTAAAAACAGATTAGAATACGAGGGGGCATATTTAGCCCCCATAGCTGTACCACATTTTTGGACATAATAACGCCCCTCAAATGAAAAGAAATTGTGTGTAAGCAAAAATTCTAGAATACGTATGATATATTTTTGAAAATCACAGGTGTATTCTGTTGACATTCTCAAGAAATGTTCAATGACCTCGATGCCCTTAGTATGTGGGATTGTGGAATATAATGAGACAACATCTACTGAGAGCCAATAGTCAGTCAAAAGTTTAAGTATATGTTTTGAATCTTTTGTATATGAGGAGAGTGCATTGACCAAAGGTTGTAATATAGCGTCCAACCACTGGGAAAGTCGTTCAAACAGTGAATCAATGCCACTCACTATCGGGCGGCCTTTTACATTAGTAAGTGACTTGTGCACCTTGGGAAACATGTGGAACATGGGGATCTTGGGATACTGTACATTCAGATAATCAGCTGTATTTTCATCAAGAAACCCATGCTCCATGCCGTCATCCAAAATGTCCAATAGTAGTTTTCTGTAATCATTAGTAGGATTTCTGTCTAGAATAGAATAGTCAAAGGGATTATTAAGTTGCCTTAGGGCCTCTGAGACATAGTCAGTCCTGTTCATCACAACAATAGTTCCCACTTTATCTGAGGTGCGTATGACCAAATCTTGTTGTTGTTGGAGAGATCTTAGAGCTTGTAACTCTCTTTTAGATAAGTTGTGTGTTAATTTTTCTGAACTTTCTGATAGAATTTGTAAATCTGCTTCCACTCGAGCGTGAAATGTCTCAACAACCGGGCCTCTATTGTGTATAGGGTAGAAAGAGTATTTATTTTTGAAAGTGGTTGCCCAATTTGTAACACCTGGGATATTGTTACTTTCTAGAGCTAAGTTTTGGAGTGAAACTATATCACAGACTTCTGCAAAAGTTTGAGGTTCAATTATGGAGACCGTAGATTCTGCTCCATGTTCTATATCAAGTGTAGGGGAATCCGAGTAGTGTTTCTTTAAAGTAATGTTGCGAATAAATCTGTTGATATCAATTAAAGTTTGGAATATATCGAAATTCGTGGTGGGTGCAAATCCCAAGCCTAATCCAAATAGTTCTATTTGGTCTTTAGCGAGTGTAGTTATAGATAAATTGATAACATTATTCATTTGTATTTCGTTTGTGGGCGATTGCCTCTCAATTGATACCTCTCTTGACTGGTTGAGTGTGTGTCCCCTACCCCCTGTGATGGTGGGGCCAAGGGAAAAACCTGATCTATTAGGGATTGTTCTTGTATAGTAGAGATCCCTCCATATATATTAGTAGGCTCTACAGTTCTATTAGTGGGGATGAATTTTGAGGTGGTACTGGAAGGATTACTCTTGTTCCCTGATCTCCCTGCTGTTTGCAATTGAGTAGAAATCACAACATTTGGAGTAACTGGAGTCTTAAGAATACCTAATTGTGTATTAGACATTATGTTATTGTGAGTAACTATATCCATATTGTCTTCTGTGCATGAGGTATATTCGTCAGAGGATCTATCTGTGTCACTATCTGAGAAATTGACCTGTTTAGGCTTCTTCTGTGTCTGAGATTGCCTCTACGGTTCTTGGCCTGTGGTAAACTACGTCTATAATCTGAACATTGTTTCCTGTTCCAGATATAGACAGAATTTTTTTGATAGTCTGTCTTATCTCAAATAAATTTAATATGGCGTTTTAAACTTTGTGCCAATAAAACTTTATTTTTTATATATATTTTTTCCTGCTGGATCCTACTTTTTGTATTTTGTCCATTGTATTTCAACAGCCGTGGATCCGGCTGTCCCTATGGAGGCGTTGTAACCCCGGGTGAAGACAACCCGCCCCAAAACGGAGACCAAGGATACGTCACGATTGATGTTGCTGCTCACAGTTGGAGCTGAGGGCCGCGCCACTGCATCTGTTCACGCCGGAAGATAGGAGCAATATGCTCACCGAGTAAATCCTCGGTCTGTAACGTTACAGGTACCCGGCATATACAGAGGATCTCCACTGATGGCGTGCTGGCCCTGGAAGACATCCGTATTATCTACAAGGGGGTGAGTGTGGTTTATCTGGGTAAGTCCTGGGAGCAACAGATTTGATGCGGTGATGCTATATATGTTTATTTGCATGAACAACTGAGTGACAACTAACCCTCTTTGCTACTGTTTTATATTGGAGGCATATATATATTAATAATAGTAATTAGTTTACCACGGCAGATGCCAAAAAATCTACTCTCCTTATCTTTTTCCAATTTAAGGAAATTTAAGGGGAGAGACTTATGTATGGGGATATTGACCCTATTGGTTTTCTTTCTTGGATGTAGTGTTGGGGAAAGGACATAGTGAAATATTTGAGAATTTTCCATAGTTTAAAATGCATCTCTTGCAAACAAACTATGTTTACCTTTTTTAAGAATATCAAAGACAGCTATCAATCTTTAATGGGGGCAATTAAGGCCCTTGACATTTTGAGATGCCAGGAGAAACCATTTATACTTTGTAAAATAACTGATAATATGGGAGAAAGTGTAAGAGACTCTCGGCTAGATTTAGAGTTTGGCGTTAGCCGTCAAAACCAGCGTTAGAGGCTCCTAACGCTGGTTTTGGGCTACCGCTGGTATTTAGAGTTAGTCAGGAAAGGGTCTAACGCTCAGTTTCCAGCCGCAACTTTTCCATACCGCAGATCCCCCTACGCCATTTGCGTATCCTATCTTTTCAATGGGATCTTTCTAACGCCGGTATTTAGAGTCTTGGCTGAAGTGAGCGTTAGAAATCTAATGACAAAACTCCAGCCGCAGAAAGTCAGGAGTTAAGAGCTTTCTGGGCTAACGCTGGTTAATAAAGCTCTTAACTACTGTGCTCTAAAGTACACTAACACCCATAAACTGCCTATGTACCCCTAAACCGAGGTCCCCCCACATCGCCGCCACTCTATTAAAAATGTTTAACCCCTAATCTGCCGACCGCACACCGCCGCCACCTACGTTATCCCTATGTACCCCTAATCTGCTGCCCCTAACACCGCCGACCACTATATTATATTTATTAACCCCTAATCTGCCCCCTACAATGTCGCCGCCAACTACCTACAATTATTAACCCCTAATCTGCCGACCGGACCTCACCGCTACTATAATAAAGTTATTAACCCCTAATCCGCCTCACTCCCGCCGCAATAATCCTATAATAAATAGTATTAACACCTAATCTGCCATCCCTAACATCGCCGACAGCTAACTTCAAGTATTAACCCCTAATCTGCCGACCGGACCTCACCGCTACTCTAATAAATGTATTAACCCCTAAAGCTAAGTCTAACCCTAACCCTAACACCCCCCTAAGTTAAATATAATTTAAATCTAACAAAATAAATTAACTCTTATTAAATAAATGATTCCTATTTAAAGCTAGATACTTACCTATAAAATAAACCCTAATATAGCTACAATATAAATAATAATTATATTATAGCTATTTTAGGATTAATATTTATTTTACAGGCAACTTTGTATTTATTTTAACCAGGTACAATAGCTATTAAATAGTTAATAACTATTTAATAGTTACCTACTTAAAATAATTACAAAATTACCTGTAAAATAAATCCTAACCTAAGTTACAATTAAACCTAACACTACACTATCAATAAATTAATTAAATAAAATACCTACAATTATCTACTATTAAACCTAACACTACACTATCAATAAATTAATTAAATAAAATACCTACAATTATCTACAATTAAATCTAACACTACACTATCAATACATTAATTACATAAAATACCTACAAATAAATACAATTAAATAAACTAACTAAAGTACAAAAAATAAAAAAGAACTAAGTTACAAAAAATAAAAAAATATTTACAAACATTAGAAAAAAATTACAACAATTTTAAACTAATTACACCTACTCTAAGCCCCCTAATAAAATAACAAAGCCCCCCAAAATAAAAAAATGCCCTACCCTATTCTAAATTAAAAAAGTTCAAAGCTCTTTTACCGTACCAGCCCTTAAAAGGGCCTTTTGTGGGGCATACCCCAAATAAACTGCTCTTTTGCCTGTAAAAGAAAAATACAACCCCCCCAACATTACAACCCACCACCCACATACCCCTAATCTAACCCAAACCCCCCTTAATAAAACCTAACACTACCCCCCTGAAGATCATCCTACCTTGAGTCGTCCGATGGAACTGAAGAGGAGATCCGGAGCGGCAGAAGTGATCCTCCAAGGGGCGCTGAAGAAGTCTTCCATCCGATGAAGTGATCCTTCAAGTGGGGCTGAAGAAGTCTTCCATCCGATGAAGTGATCCTCCAAGCGGCGCTGAAGAAGTCTTCCATCCGGGCGATGTCATCTTCCAAGCGGGGTCTTCAATCTTCTTTCTTCAGGATCCATCTTGCAGACCTCCGACGCGGAACATCCTGCTGGCCCGACAGACTACCGATGAATGAAGGCTCAGCCAATCAGAATTTTCCTACCTTAATTCCGATTGGCTGATAGAATCCTATTAGCCAATCGGAATTCGAGGGATGCCATCTTGGATGACGTCCCCTAAAGGAGCCTTCATTCATCGGTAGTCCGTCGGGCCAGCAGGATGTTCCGCGTCGGAGGTCTGCAAGATGGATCCTGAAGAAAGAAGATTGAAGACCCCGCTTGGAAGATGACATCGCCCGGATGGAAGACTTCTCCAGCGCCGCTTGGAGGATCACTTCATCGGATGGAAGACTTCTTCAGTGCCGCTTGGAGGATCACTTCATCGGATGGAAGACTTCTTCAGTGCCCCTTGGAGGATCACTTCTGCCGCTCCGGATCTCCTCTTTAGTTCCATCGGTGGCTCGGCTGAGCGAAGACGACTCAAGGTAGGATGATCTTCAGGGGGGTAGTGTTAGGTTTTTTTGAGGGGGGTTTGGGTTAGATTAGGGGTATGTGGGTGGTGGGTTTTAATGTTGGGGGGATTGTATTTTTCTTTTACAGGCAAAAGAGCAGTTTTCTTTGGGGTATGCCCCACAGAAGGCCCTTTTAAGGGCTGGTAAGGTAAAATAGCTTTGAACTTTTTTAATTTAGAATAGGGTAGGGCATTTTTTTTATTTTAGGGGGGCTTTGTTATTTTATTAGGGGGCTTAGATTAGGTGTAAGTAGCTTAAAATTGTTGTAATATTTTTAAAATGTTTGTAACTTATTTTTTTTATTTTTTGTAACTTAGCTTTTTTTTATTTTTTGTACTTTAATTAGTTTATGTAATTGTATTTAATTGTAGTTATTTGTAGTTAATTTATTTAATTAATTTAATGATAGTGTAGTATTAGGTTTAATCGTAACTTAGGTTAGGATTTATTTTACAGGTAATTTTGTATTTCTTTTAGCTAGGTAGTTATTAAATAGTTAATAACTATTTAATAACTATTCTAACTAGCTAAAATAAATACAAAGTTACCTGTAAAATAAATATAAATCCTAAAATAGCTACAATGTTATTATTAATTATATTGTAGCTATCTTAGGGTTTATTTTACAGGTAAGAATTTAGTTTTAAATAGGAATAATTTATTAAAGTATAGTGTAGTGTTAGGTGTAATTGTAACTTAGGTTAGTTTTTATTTTACAGGTAAATTTCTCTTTATTTTAGCTAGGTAACTATTAAATAGTTAATAACTATTTAATAGCTATTGTACCTAGTTAAAATAAATTGAAATTTGCCTGTAAAATAAATATTAATCCTAAAATAGCTACAATATAATTATAATTTATATTGTAGCTATATTAGGGTTTATTTTACAGGTAAGTATTTAGCTTTAAATAGGAATAATTTATTTAATAAGAGTTAATTTATTTCGTTAGATTTAAATTATATTTAACTTAGGGGGGTTAGTTAAGGTTAGACTTAGCTTTAGGGGTTAATACATTTATTAGAGTAGCGGTGAGGTCCGGTCGGCAGATTAGGGGTTAATAATTGAAGTTAGGTGTCGGCGATGTTAGGGAGGGCAGATTAGGGGTTAATACTATTTATTATAGGGTTATTGAGGCGGGAGTGAGGCGGATTAGGGGTTAATACATTTATTATAGTAGCGGTGAGGTCCGGTTGGCAGATTAGGGGTTAATAATTGTAGGTAGGTGGAGGCGACGTTGGGGGCGGCAGATTAGGGGTTAATAAATATAATATAGGGGTCGGCTGTGTTAGGGGCAGCAGATTAGGGGTACATAGGGATAATGTAGGTTGCGACGGTGTACGGAGTGGCAGATTAGGGGTTAAAAAAATATGTAGGTGTCAGCGATAGCGGGGGCGGCAGATTAGGGGTTAATAAGTGTAAGGTTAGGGGTGTTTAGACTCGGGGTTCATGTTAGGGTGTTAGGTGCAGACTTAGGAAGTGTTTCCCCATAGGAAACAATGGGGCTGCGTTAGGAGCTGAACGCTGCTTTTTTGGGTTTTTTTCAGCTCAAAATGCCCCATTGTTTTCTATGGGAGAATCGTGCACAAGCACGTTTTTTAACCTGGCCGCGTCCGTAAGCACCACTGGTATTGAGAGTTGCAGTGGCGGTAAATTATGCTATACGCTCCCTTTTTGGAGCCTAACACAGCCCTTCTGTGAACTCTAAATACCAGCGGTATTTAAAAGGTGCGGGGGAAAAAAAGCCAGCGTTAGATACGCGGGTCATTACCGACAAAACTCTAAATCTAGCCGTCTATCTGTGGAAACCAAAAATGTAAGTTTCATGGTGACAGTAATGTTTACAAAAATTAGCACTAACATATAAAAACATTTAAAAAAAATAAACAATGAATCTTGAAATATGTAGAACTCATTTGAGTTTGGGAGGGGAAGTAATAAGATGATTTTCCAAATGAAAGTCATCTCACCCTTAAAAAGCTTTAAGTAATATATAACCAAAATGTATAACTGTTAATACATTGGTATGAATAGAGTAAATACGCTTATTTGACAAAACAGCATATCATCAAGTACAGTAATCATATAAAAAAGATACAGATTTATCTGTAGTTCAGAGAAATTAAGAAAGTGACGGTATTCTATATCATCAATCTTGTCTTCCAGTTGGATATTTTTATCCTGTCGAGTGATATTATTTTGTATTGTAGAAATAGATTCTTTGTGAGATGTGTCTTCTTCTTCTAATTTTTCTACCCTTTTTCTACCCTTTGCCCTATTTCTGTAATGTCTTTCTTTAACTGAAATTTCTTATTTTATACATTGTCTAACTTGGGATATAAGTAAAGATAAATCCTGTTTGGCTGGCAGAGAAGGCAGAATAGATTTTGGTATTGTAATCAATTCTTCTGTTTCTTCAGTTTTAGATTGAGAAGATGGGGAAGAAGGCTGAGAGTGAGATGACAGAAGTTGTGTGGCTGGCGTGTTAAGAAAACTAGATATAAAATGTACCAACTAATGGGGTTGTTTAGTTAGATAACTTAGAAGATTTTTCTTTATTAGATCCAGTCTTTGGAGACATCATAGGCTATACAAGTGAAAAAAATACTTGAAATACTTGTATGAAAAATAAGAGATTTTCCAAATTCTCTGATATAGGACAAGAGAATATATAGTGAGTTATCTAATGGTATATCAGGTTTGTCCTGAGATTGATATAATAGGAAAATAAGTTAAAAACTATAATTGCGTTATTTACGTTATCCTTGAAAGCTGGACCATGGATGATAGTCTGTAAGAATAAGCAGGAGTATAGCCTTCATTAAAAGGAATGCTGTAATAACTGGGCTACAAATTGTGCAAGCTTTTGTTGTGATGCAAGGAGTTATGAAAAAATGTGGCAGTGGCAGAGGAAATTATATAATGTGCCCAATGATCCTATATTTGGTACTAGTTGCTAATACATAGAAAACTGTGGAGCTGTACCAAAATTTGCTTTATACAGGAAGATTAGGGTTGTCCTTGATATCAGTGCAGACTATTGACTGTAATGGTGGCTGTTCGCACCAAAAATAAGTTTATCCACTTTGCAGCCAAAGTGATCGTGCATCTAATGAAGCTCCTCTTCAAAGCAAGCAAAGCAGACGGAGGTAATACGCTGCAATGGCTGTTAACATGCTGGGAAGTCCCAGACATGCAGAGTCTGTCAGCAGTGAAGGACGGGATCTAGAAGTGCACATGTGGATCCACTTACCCTTTCCGCTCTCTTGAAGAGAACCTGCTGACAGAACTGCAGGTAGGTCGCACTATCTCTCACTGATGGTAGCCTCCTCCTGCTGTGTGACAACCCGAGTCACTCCTGGCATAACCTCAATCTGCAGCACACATGCACAGTGACTGCGCTCCAGGCTGTCCTCTCCTGCACAGACTGCAGCTGTTGGTTTATCTGAGGCACTCAAAAGACATGTGATAATATGGATTATGATAGCCTCGGTGACTCTATAGTCCCAATTTTATTAAAGACAGGAGGCTAGTATTTTACTTTACTTTCTTTACTTCTAAACTCCAGCAGTAATACAAGTACAGAAAAAAGAAACATAGTATATCTGGACAACCAATCAGATCACAGTACACGGTAATAAAGCCAGGCTCTGGACAATCCGCTTCCTCTTTCTTTACTGGTCCGGACCGAACCAATCCTCAGGAACTGTAGAATATAAGACCAACAGGTCTCCAACAGAACCGGAACATGATTCCTTAAAGGGACACTGAACCCAAATTTTTACTTTTGTGATTCAGATAGAGTATGCAATTTTAAGCAACTTTCTAATTTACTCCTATTATCAATTTTTCTTTGTTCTCTTGTTATCTTTATTTGAAAAAGAAGGCATTTAAAAAAAAGTTTTGGTTTAGAACTTTGGACAGCACTTTTTTATTGGTGGGTGAATTTATCCACCAATCAGCAAGAACAACCCAGGTTGTTCACCAAAAATGGGCTGGCATCTAAACTTACATTCTTGCATTTCAAATAAGGATACCAAGAGAATGAAGAAAATTTGCTAATAGGAGTAAATTAGAAAGATGCTTAAAATGTCATGCTCTATCTGAATCACGAAAGAAAAAAATTTGGGTTCAGTGTCCCTTTAACAAATAACTCCCAGGAAGACATCCTGAACTCGAAGTCAGATTATTCACACTAGAATAAAACAAATAATGCATACAAGTAACAGGAAATATATATATAAATATATTTTTTTTTATACACCTAAGGAGGGAAAAAGAGGTTTACCTAAGGGGGGGCAAAATACTCGCCTCCTGTCTTTAATAAAATTTGGACTGTAGAGTCACCAAGGCTATCATAACCCATATTTTATGACGAGAGGAGGCTTCTATTTTGCTTTTTTAAAGCTTAAAGGGACACTCAATCAAAATTAAACTTTCATTATTCAGATAGAGCATTCCATTTTAAACAACTTTCCAATTTACTTCCATTAACTAAATGTTCACAGTCTTTTTATATTTAAACTTTTTGAGTCTCCAGTTCCTACTGAGCATGTGCAAGAATAAGTGTGTATGCATTTGTGAATGGCTGATGGCTGTCACATGGTACGTGTATGCATTTGTGATTGGCTGATGGCTGTCACATGGTACAAGGGGAGTGCAAAAAGACATCACTTTTAAAATTGTCAGAAAAAAAAATCTGCTACTCATTTGAAGTTCAGACTAAGTGCTATTGCATTGTCTTGTTATCTTGCATTTGTTGATTATGCAAATCTACTGTGTTGACTGGTCCTTTAAGTATCTAACAAGCATCCTGAGAGATAGGTTTAAAATAAAATTTACGAAATATAGAGTCAGAAGACCAGTCTGCCGCAGCCAGTAAGTCTTGCAAAGAGCAACCTTTCCTAAAGGCAAGACGCCACCGCCCCTCTAACTGAGTGAGCTCGGAAGGAGGATGGGATGTGAGCTAGGGACATGACCCATCGTATCCATCTGGCAATAGTAGGAACCGATATGGGACAAAAGGGTTGAACATAGGAAATCAGTAAAGGGCCTTTATCTGATGTACATAAAGAAGCTGTGCGAGCGCAGTATTCTTTAAGGCATCTTGCTACACATGAAACTGTTTGGTAGAGAGAAGCTCTAACTCAACAGACTACATATATAGCACTCTTAGGGGTTGATATAGGGTATATTTATAAGTGATATAAAAGACTTTATTCCTTAAGGCAAATCAGAGTTGCTGAGTTGCAGTCTAGTGAGCTTGCGTGTTCAACGTTAAAACATAACTTTTATTGTGTCAAAATTAATATAAAATACTGGAAATTAATTTAAAAACACTCTTAGATGCTGAAAGATCAGTGGTTAACCTGTTCTCATTAAATAGATTCTAGCAAGATAGGTCATTTATTGTACTGGTAGACTTCTTAAGTAAAATTGTATTGAGTTAATTTAAACTGATGCAGACTCATAGCAAGAAGTCATATAGAATAATTGTGTGTATATATGTGTAGCAAACACAGCAGAGTAAAATACTCTGTATTCTTAACTAGTAATAATATTGATAAAATATCACTTTATTATACACAGCTGTTACTGTATGTTACAGATTGACCGTATGTCAGTACAGCTCTATTCTTTTAAATCAACTCAATACTGTCTACTTATGGGTAGTATACTCTGTATGTTAACATGGGGTGATAAGAGTACCATGTATCCTGTTAAGGAGATTAATACTGGTGTGGTGAGTGATTTTTAACCTAATGTGTTCATCTTTAAATGTCAGATTAGTGATCCACATAAAGAAAAGCCCCTACTATCTTCATAGGATTTTTATAGGCTCATATGTTTGGCGTAACACTTGTGCTTTAAGATTCACATACATTGGTTAAAAGCTCTTAACATACAGTTGTAACCCGTGAGTTAGGTGTGCTGAGGCAGCTTCTTGGATTTATTGTAGGCTCATATATTTTTGTATAACTCTTATATACTATAAATTAATACTACCCACTCAAATAAATCTACGTTCAGCACATTAATTATAAGTTGATATGTTTGGCATAACGCTTATGTTACATCAGTGCCCACTCTCATGGGATGCTTATTATAATATCATATGTCTTACTATATACTTGTGTACCCTGTTTGACAGCTCTGCCCGCTGAGATAAATCAAAATTCAGCACGTTTATTGTAAGCTTATATATTTGGCACAACACTTGTATGCCATGTACAGGAGCATGTCAACTTGAGTCAGGCTATGTTCAGCATATTTGTTGTTGGTTCATATGTTTAGCGCAAAGTTTGCATGCTAGAGCAGTGCCCCTAAGCATAAATAAAAACTCAGCATATATACAGGTTCAAAGCTATAAATGTTCAAATAGAGCTGGTCAGTTAATGTAGTATATTAATATGTCCCCAAAAATGAACATAAATAACAACGGTAGCACATCAATTTTAAGCACATTTAATTTCACAGATTTTTGCACTATTATTTATTTTTTATTTGTCACTATTTCACTAAAACATAAATCCTTTTTCCGACAATAGCACAGCACACCTAGGAGTTAATAACATAATGTTACACTATAAAGAATTATCTGACACCTGCTGTTCCAAAAAAGAGATACTTAAGAGTAAGAAAAATCTGATGACAATAACCTTATCGTTTCTGATACAAAATAGATACCTATGGAAACAGAGTCATGGGAATTAATATTATAATAGTTTAAATGCTTTTTTAGATCTATTGGTCCTAATAAACGGACAGATAGTTCTGATATGAATATAACAGCCTTTTGACAAGTATCTGAATGTATAACATAGGAATACGATTAGCAACCAAATCATAACATAATGTAGATCTCATCAGTGAAGACAAGGTGGTCCAATAGGAAGCATCTATTTGCAAGTAGGAGGAAGACGTCATCTGAAAGGAGGGACTCGAAACCTTTTAAATAACCAGCAAGTGAGCGGCGCGCTCACCCTTTGAGAAAGCCGTTAGGGCGAAACATGTTAGGGACGTTAGGGAATTGGTGAGGAGTCCTGGAGCTCCTGTATTTTTAGATTAGCCTTAGAATGCTGTATTACTAAACCTGTTCAAACCTATTAAATACTAGTTCAAGGTGGTTATTATCTCTGTCAAAATCTAACAATATCTGATCTTACACGCTCAATATTCAATAAATAGACCTGTTGGGCAAGTGATACGAAAGTAGTATACCTGGGAGTGGGGCTGAGTTGTAGTAATTACACGACACAGACCGTGCATTGTAAATTTTATCTTACAAACTAGTAATTTAAATACAAAATACTGGCAGAGGATTTAACTAATACCGGGTAGGAGTGTACCTACTGCACTGGCTATAAACCGAGCGGTGTGGTCAGCAGTAGCTCCATTTGAACTGCGGGAGCCGGCAATGTATGTGTGTGCTGAAATTAGACAGCATCTGTGTTCGAGTCAGCTGCACTTAAAACCCTCTATACAATAAATGAATAGCTCTCTCACTTATTTGGAAATAACCGTTACGCTACAGCTATAAGCTTACAACTAACGTGTGGTATTATTAATATCTTAAATTGTAACACACCATATTAAAATCGATTGGCTGTACCTGAGTAGTTATAGCTTGTAATAGGTATGCTGATTTTTTACTTGTGTTAATTAGCACTGCTCTAAAACACGGTATACAAACTTTGCGCCATTAGCTCCAATTGAACGGCAGTACACTGCCATAGAGATATGTGCTGAAATTTTACAGCATATGTGATCGAGGTAGCAGCACTTTAACCCTCTATCAAATTAAAGAATATCTCTCTCACTCATTTGAGAATAACGGTTACGCTGCAATCATAAGTCCACAACAAGTCTGTGGTATTATTAATATCTTTAAACACAATATACTACATTAACTGACCAGCTCTATTTGAACATTTATAGCTTTGAACCTGTATATATGCTGAGTTTTTATTTATGCTTAGGGGCACTGCTCTAGCATACAAACTTTGCGCTAAACATATGAACCAACAACAAATATGCTGAACATTGCCTGACTCGAGTTGACATGCTCCTGTACATGGCATACAAGTGTTGTGCCAAATATATAAGCTTACAATAAACGTGCTGAATTTTGATTTATCTCAGCGGGCAGAGCTGTCAAACAGGGTACACAAGTATATAGTAAGACATATGATATTATAATAAGCATCCCATGAGAGTGGGCACTGATGTAACATAAGCGTTATGCCAAACATATCAACTTATAATTAATGTGCTGAACGTAGATTTATTTGAGTGGGTAGTATTAATTTATAGTATTTAAGAGTTATACAATAATATATGAGTCTACAATAAATCCAAGAAGCTGCCTCAGTACACCTAACTCACGGGTTACAACTGTATGTTAAGAGCTTTTAACCAATGTATGTGAATCTTAAAGCACAAGTGTTACGCCAAACATATGAGCCTATAATAATCCTATGAAGATAGTAGGGGCTTTTCTTTATGTGGATCACTAATCTGACATTTAAAGATGAACACATTAGGTTAAAAATCACTCACCACACCAGTATTAATCTCCTTAACAGGATACATGGTACTCTTATCACCCCATGTTAACATACAGAGTATACTACCCATAAGTAGACAGTATTGAGTTGATTTAAAAGAATAGAGCTGTACTGACATACGGTCAATCTGTAACATACAGTAACAGCTGTGTATAATAAAGTGATATTTTATCAATATTATTACTAGTTAAGAATACAGAGTATTTTACTCTGCTGTGTTTGCTACACATATATACACACAATTATTCTATATGACTTCTTGCTATGAGTCTGCATCAGTTTAAATTAACTCAATACAATTTTACTTAAGAAGTCTACCAGTACAATAAATGACCTATCTTGCTAGAATCTATTTAATGAGAACAGGTTAACCACTGATCTTTCAGCATCTAAGAGTGTTTTTAAATTAATTTCCAGTATTTTATATTAATTTTGACACAATAAAAGTTATGTTTTAACGTTGAACACGCAAGCTCACTAGACTATCAGCAACTCTGATTTGCCTTAAGGAATAAAGTCTTTAATATCACTTATAATTATACCCTATATCAACCCCTAAGAGTGCTATATATGTAGTCTGTTGAGTTAGAGCTTCTCTCTACCAAAAAGTTTCATATGTTGAAAACTACATTGCACCTTTTTTAGTCCAAACATTTGCAAGGGAATTATTCCCACATACATTAAGGACAATCAGGGGTTAAATAGGGAATCAGAAATATTTAAGCCACATCAGGTTAGCAGTGCCGTTGATACCCCTTTCTTCTAGCTATCTTGCTACACATAGTAGAGGTTCCGAATCTAGATAAGGGTAAGATAAAAAGGACGAAAAGGTTTTTGTACGGCTATTAATATGAAACTGTAAACCTGACGGAGATAGAGAAAATCCATCTACATCAAGAGCCTGAACATCGGAGGCTCTTCTAAAGGAGAGAAGACAGAGAAGGGAGGCCAATTTTGCTGACAGATGTTTCACGGATAGCAAGGAGTTATCCAGCCAAGATTGAAATAAGGACAGAAGCTTCGATACCTCCCAAAAATATTTATAACGGGATTGAGGGGGGATCCTAAGATGGATACCCCTCAGTAGGCGAAAGATGAGAGGATCCTTACCAAATGGTAAGCAATTAACCAGTAAGCCGCTGAAATGGCAGAGCGAAAGAGATTAACAGTACGCTAGGCTTTCCCTTGTTCATATAGATGTGCAAGGAAATTAGCTATAATCACCAGAGGTGCTGAAAAGGGATCCGTACATTCTGCCAAGCACCAATGAACCCAGATCGACCTAGTGGATTGATAGGACTGCCGAGTTCCAGGGGCCCAGGAATCTCTGTGGAGACCCTGAGCTGTGTCCGAAAGGCCTGAGGGGTCCCAGGAACCCCTGAAACTGTCCAAACTAGCAGAAAGAGTGATTTGTCTAGAACTAATGGGTGATAGTCGCCTTCCGTGCTCCTCAGGCGGTTCTGAAAGGGAGATATCAGTAGAGGGTACTGACAAGATAGTTCTAAGAGTGCTGGAAACCAGGCTTGAGCTGGCCAAAGGGGAGTGACTATCACTATAGAGATCTGGAGTCTGCGGATGAGGGCTAGAATCCTGGAGATCATGGAGAATGGGGGAAAGGCATAAGCGCCATACAGGGGCCACCTTTGGAGAAAGGCATCTGTGGTCAGGGCTCCTGGGTCTGGCAGCCAACTGAAGTATGTCGGGAGCTGGTAAGTGGTGCAGGACACAAAAAGGTCTATCTGAGAGCTTGTATCTTGATGAAAATATGTCTGTTCAGTTTCCAGTCGCTGGCGTCTCTCCAGTACCTGGAAAACCAGTCCGCTACGACGTTGGACTGTCCCGAAAGATATTCCGCCATCACTGATATATTGTTCTCGAAGCAAAATTGGTAAAATTGCTGTGTAAAATTCGCCAGGGTCAGTGACCTGGTGCCGCCAAGTTTGTTGATATACTGGACAGCTGAGATTAGTAGGACACAACAATTGGTCAAAGAATCCTTGAAGGATTGGATGGCAAAGGAACCTGCTATGAGTTCCAGACAGTTGATATGGAGTGAGGACTCCTCCGTAGTCCATTTGCCCCCAGTGCCCTGAAAGTCAGAGGATGCGCCCCAGCCAATCAGGCTGGCGTCTGATTCTATGATAAAGTCTGGCAAGGAACCAAAAATGGCCCTGCCTCTTTCTTTCTTTTTGACCAAAAACATATTGCTTATAAACCCTCGGATTGAGGCTCGTTCTATAGCCCCTTTGTGAAGAAGCTGTTGCATCTCCATGTTTATAAGTTTCTGCATAACATGAGGAAAACGGGATTGGGTTGGGAGGGACGGGTTGTGATGGGAGTTGGAAGAATTCTATCTGGAGACAATATAAAAACACAGATGCGCCACATGGCCCAATATTGTTTGGTACAAGTGAAGGTAATATATGTGATGGGTACACTCACATTTAGTATGGCACCCCTAGTGGTGCAGATTAGGTGGTCTGGGATCAATTAGCAGTTACCCTGAAGACTGAGCTCCAGTGGGTATTCAGTAATCTGCAGGAAATGATATAGAACACAAAAGTGCCTATATGGCCTAGTATTGCTTGTATAGGTGGATAAATATATAATGATGATATATTTTGCACTCACATTTAGAAGAGCACCTTCTGTGGTGCACACAGGGCAGGCTGGAATCAATACAGTCACCCAGTAGACTTGTATCTGGAAATCTGGAGCTCCCAATGATCCACAGGTGGAGAATTAGTCAGAAAATAGTAGAAAAAATCCAGCAGCAAGTGATAAGTATAAAAAACTTACTTTATTTAAAATAATAATACAAGCAAAGTGTTTCTCAGCCAACCAGTGGCTGTTTCATAAGGCTTAATAAAATAAATACTATACACTTGCTATATATACCAAACTACCCTATTTTTTTACGGGAGTTTGGTATAAATAGCAAGTGTATAGTATTCACTCGCAGATTACTGAATACCCACTGGAGGTCAGTCTTCTGGGTTACTGCTAATTGATTCCAGACCACCTTATCTGCACCACTAGGGGTGCCATACTAAATGTGAGTGTACCCATCACATATATTACCTTCACTTGTACCAAACAATATTGGGCCATGTGGCACATCTGTGTTTTTATATTGTCTGCAGATTACTGATCCTGAATCATGGCCTTGATCTCCCACAGATAGCTGCCTAGACATGCATCATCATTTACTCTATCTGGACATTTCTATTCCTAGATGATATTTTGATTTGATTTGTGTTAGATATTGAAGAATACTAACCTACAATCTTGTAATATTGTATCACTTTGTTGTTGTTAGAATATAGGTTTCTAGATAGGGATAGTATCCATTTATCTGTTTATCAATGCAATACATCTAGCACTATAATCCTATACAGATATAGCATTGTTATTATTATATACTTGTGTAATTATACACTTGTGTCATAAAAATATATATATAATCTTGCATATATACACATGTTTAAACATCTACATATGTATAAATAGTATTATTTTTCTGAACATCCCACTCCTCTGACTAGTATCACTTTAAATTAATCAAAATACACACGATTCCACAAGGGCGCCCCCTATCTTTTTTTGTAAGAATTGCATTATGTGTGGTGAAGGGGACCATTCAGATGACCTTGGGTGTCTTATTTGGTCAGGGTCAAACATGGGTTGACCTAAGGGGTCGATAATGGTTTGGGCGGGGTAGGTTGTTTCGTGAGGCTCTTCAGGCCAATCTTCCTCTGACTCATGATTTGACAGGTACCCATCTGGGTAGTACATGGGGTTATTTGGTTCAGAGGTAGTATTATTGTCATTGTCTTCCCTTATTATTACCCCAGGGGTAGGGGTTATGGCAGGCTTATTTTTCTTAGTAAGGGGGGTTCCCCTTGGTGTTTGGATTTGGAAGTATGCTTTTTAGAGGTCTCTGGTTCAGAGAGGTTATGCGTCAGGGCCAGAGGTTCAAGGGTCTCCTGTATCATGTTTTTCACCATAGATGAAATATCTGCTAGAACAGAGGACACTGCTTGTGACACAGAGTTATTAACCAGTGACTGTATGTCAACAGGGGATTGTTCATCATCATCAGACATGATATCTGATTATTAAATTAAGGAATAAATAATATATATATATATATATATATATATATATATATATATATATATATATATATATATATATATATATATATATATATATATATAGAATGATATGGTTAATACATGTATTTTTTGCCTGCTACGGAGCTCAGAGAGTACCGCCAAATGCCAGAAAAACACTTCTTTTTATTTTTGTTAAAAGGATACTTTTTTCTTTGTTGTTTTCTTTAGTTATTATTCACATGTATTGCAATATTGATCCGTATCTGCAGATGTATATAAATTTCTTTAGTACCCCATATATTATTTGATTGTATCATTTATACTTTAAAATAAGTACAGTTTACTTAATTATTATGATCTCACTGCAAATACGTTTATCGTTGGTGGTATAGTGGAAAAATAAAATCCAAGATGGCCGCAATCACGTGGTGTGACCTTGCGTGCGTAGTAAGCAAGTATTGCAAAATTCCTCTACCAAGATGGCCACCGGGGCACCGCTCGTGGCGGTAAAAGTGCGCCCGTACAGCAATACTGTCAGAAGATACTTGCAAGCCTTCAATCTAGATCCACTACGCTTTCAAAGATACTTTATTTTTACACAGTTTAATAGAAAACGAAGCGTTAGGATAGAGAAAAGTTTGAAATCACAAACAAAAGTTAAAGTATATCAAAATATATTAGATAGGAAAATGTAGAAAAGGATGTAGAAAAGAATCCACTCTCAATGAATGAGTGTCAGGGAAAATATTATTAGATCTCAAGAAACAGAGAAATACAATGCAATTTGAAAATCAATTCAGAACAAGTTTACATCACCTTGCTGCTGGAGAAGTAAAGAAAGAGGAAGTGGATTGTCCTGGGCCTGGCTTTATTACCGTGTACTGTGTTCTGATTGGTTGTCCAGATATACTATGTTTATTTTTTCTGTACTTGTATTACTGCTGGAGTTTAGAAGTAAAGAAAGTAAAACAAAATAGGAGCCTCCTGTCTTGTCATAAAATGCAGGTGCATTTTATTATCTGTGAATGCAGTTAGAATGTGCCCTGTGGTTAATTATTTTAGGCTTTTTGGGTGATAATGTCGGAGCTCACAGTGCACCTATCTCAGTTGAGCGCCGGCTCTGCCCCCTGTGTCAAGTTTTTTTTAATGAGATTTTAGTTTTGTGACAGAGTTTTGCTAAATCTAGTCCAAAAAGCTGGAGATCATCCTTGAGGAAAAAAAACTACAGCACATTAAATTACACACTTTTAGAACAAAAAATAAACCCCATGTCCCTTTAACACTATTAATTATTCAAATTAATTTAAAGGGACAGTAAACACCAGAATTGTTGTTGTTTAAAAAGGTAGATAAGTAAATTTATGCTTACCTGATAAATTAATTTCTTCTATGGTAAGACGAGTCCACGGATTCATCCTTTACTTGTGGGATATTATCCTCCTGCTAAGAGGAAGTGGCAAAGAGCACCACAGCAGAGCTGTCTATATAGCTCCTCCCTTAGCTCCACTTCCCAGTCATTCGACCGAAGGTACAGGAAGGAAAAGGAGAAACTACAAGGTGCAGAGGTGACTGAAGTTTAAATCAAAAAAATATAATCTGTCTTAAAATGACAGGGAGGGCCGTGGACACGTCTTACCATAGAAGAAATTAATTTATCAGGTAAGCATAAATTTACTTTTCTTCTATAAAGGTAAGACGATTCCACAGATTCATCCTTTACTTGTGGGATACAATACCAAAGCTACAGGACACGGATGAACGGGAGGGACAAGACAGATGGTTAAACAGAAGACACCACTGCTTGAAGAACCTTTCTCCCAAAAATAGCCTCTGAAGAAGCAAAGGTATCAAATTTGTAAAATTTGGAAAAGGTATGAAGCGAAGACCAAGTTGCAGCCTTACAAATCTGTTCAACAGAAGCATCATTTTTAAAAGCCCACCGCTCTAGTAGAGTGAGCTGTAATTCTTTCAGGAGGCTGCTGTCCAGCAGTCTCATATGCCAAATGGATGATGCTTTTCAGCCAATAGGCAAGAGAGGTAGCCGTAGCTTTTTGACCTCTACGTTTTCCAGAATAGACAACAAACAAAGAAGATGTTTGACGGAAATCTTTGGTCGCTTGAAAGTAAAACTTTAAAGCACGAACCACATCCAAGTTGTGCAATAGACGCTCCTTCTTAGAGGAAGGATTAGGACACAGAGAAGGAACAACAATTTCCTGATTAATATTCTTATTAGTAACAACCTTAGGAAGGAATCCAGGTTTGGTACGCAAAACCACCTTATCAGCATGGAAAACAAGATAAGGCGAGTCGCATTGCAATGCAGATAGTTCAGAAACTCTTCGAGCTGAAGAGATAGCAACTAAAAACAGAACTTTCCAAGATAGAAGCTTAATATCTATGGAATGCATAGGTTCAAACGGAACCCATTGAAGAACCTTAAGAACTAAATTCAAACTCAATGGCGGAGCAACAGGTTTAAACACAGGCTTGATTCTAACTAAAGCCTGACAGAACGACTGAACAAAGCAGATATCTGTCCCTTTAAGGAACTAGCTGATAGCCCCTTCTCCAATCCTTCTTGGAGAAAGGACAACATCCTAGGAATCCTGATCTTACTCCATGAGTAGCCTTTGGATTCACACCAATAAAGATATTTACGCCATATCTTATGATAAATTTTCCTGGAGACAGGCTTTCGAGCCTGAATCAAGGTATCTATGACCGACTCAGAGAACTCCCGCTTGGATAAGATCAAGCGTTCAATCTCCAAGCAGTCAGTCGCAGAGAAACTAGATTCGGATGCTGGAACGGACCTTGAATCATAAGGTCCTGTCTCAGTGGCAGAGTCCATGGTGGAAGAGAAGACATGTCCACCAGGTCTGCATACAAAGTCCTGCGTGGCCACGCAGGTGCTATCAAAATCACTGAAGCTCTCTCCTGTTTGATTCTGGCAATCAAACGAGGAAGGAGAGGAAATGGTGGAAACACATAAGCCAGGTTGAACGACCAGGGTACTGCTAGAGCATCTATCAGTACTGCCTGAGGATCCCTTGACCTGGACCCGTATCGAAGAAGTTTGGCATTCTGACGAGACACCATCAGATCCAATTCTGGTGTGCCCCATTGTTGAATAAATTGTGCAAACACCTCCGGATGGAGTTCCCACTCCCCCGGATGAAAAGTCTGACGACTTAGAAAATCCGCTTCCCAGTTCTCCACTCCTGGGATATAGATTGCTGATAGATGGCAAGAGTGAGTCTCTGCCCATTGAATTATTTTGGTAACCTCTATCATCGCTAGAGAACTCTTTGTTCCCCCCTGATGATTGATATATGCTACAGTCATGATATTGTCTGACTGGAATCTTATGAATCTGGCCGATGCCAGCTGAGGCCACGCCTGAAGCGCGTTGAATATCGCTCTCAGTTTTAGAATATTTATCGAGAGGAGAACCTCCTCCTGAGTCCACAATCCCTGCGCTTTCAGGGAATTCCAGACTGCACCCCAGCCCAATAGGCTGGCGTCCGTCGTCACTATGACCCACGCTGGCCTGCGGAAACACATTCCCTTGGACAGATGACCCTGTGACAACCACCAAAGAAGAGAGTCTCTGGTCTCTTGGTCCAGATTTATCTGAGGAGATAAATCTGCATAATCCCTATTCCACTGTTTGAGCATGCAAAGTTGCAGTGGTCTGAGATGCAAGCGAGCAAACGGAACTATGTCCATTGCAGCTAAAATTAAGCCGATTACCTCCATACACTGAGCCACTGACGTGCGAGGAATGGAATGAAGATCTCGGCAGATGGATACTTTTTTTTATTCTCTGATCTCCGTCAGAAAAATTTTCATGTCCACCGAATCTATCAGAGTTCCCAGGAAAGGAACTCTTGTGAGAGGGATAAGTGAACTCTTTTGTACGTTCACCTTCCACCCGTGAGATCTTAGAAAAGCCACCATGATGTCCGTGTGAGACTTGGCTAGTTGGAAAGTTGACGCCTGAATTAAGATATCGTCCAGATAAGGCACCACAGCTATGCCCCGCGGCCTTAGAACCGCCAGAAGGGACCCTAGCACCTTTGTGAAAATTCTGGGAGCTGTGGCCAACCCGAAGGGAAGAGCCACAAACAGGTAATGCTTGTCCAGAAAGGCGAACCTGAGGAACTGGTGATGATCTTTGTGGATAGGAATGTGTAGATACGCATCCTTTAAGTCCACGGTGGTCATATATTGACCCTCCTGGATCATTGGCAAAATAATCCGAATGGTCTCCAACTCTGGGACTCTGAGGAATTTGTTTAGGATCTTAAGATCCAAAATTGGTCTGAAGGTTCCCTCTTTTTTGGGAACCACAAACAGATTGGAGTAGAACCCTTGCCCCAGTTCTGTTTTCGGAACTGGGCAGATCAATCCCATGGTATATAGGTCTTCTATTCAGCATACGAACGCCTCTCTTTTTTGTCTGGTTTACAGACAATTGAGAAAGATGCAATCTCCCCCTTGGGGGAGAATCTTTGAAATCTAGAAAATACCCCTGGGTTACTATTTCTAAAGCCCAGGAGTCCTGAATGTCTCTTGCCCAAGCCTGAGCGAAGAGAGAAAGTCTGCCCCCTACTAGATCTGGTCCCGGATCGGGGGCTACCCCTTCATGCTGTCTTGGTGGCAGCAGCAGGCTTCTTGGCCTGTTTAAATGATAACAAAAGAAAGGGCGCCTCCTAGTGTAGCCAATATGCAATAGGACAAATGTGATCAAGAAAGAATAATACTCACAAATTTCAAAGGCAAAGATAATGCCAAGGTGAATGGTCTGGGAACTCAACAGTGTCCCAGTTAACTGTGCACCAAAGCCAGGAATTTGGAACAGCAAGCAATCCTGGTTATTATGTGCGCTGGGCCACTATAATATACCCAGCATGCTACAATTGCACTATACTGTGCTTTACACTTTGTGAGTATCCATCTGTTGGGAACAGTTAGTGGGTTGTATATTACTAACTCATCTTCACTAGGAGTTGCCCTCTGTATGTTTTCCACTTTCTTGGCCTGTTTACCCTTGTTCCAAGCCTGGTTAGGCCTCCAGACTGACTTGGATTGAGCAAAATTCCCCTCTTGCTTTGCAGCAGGGGAAGAGGTAGAGGGACCACCTTTGAAGTTCCGAAAGGAACGAAAATTATTATGTTTGGTCCTCATCTTATTCGTCTTATCCTAAGGAAGGGCATGGCCTTTCCCTCCAGTGATGTCTGAAATTATCTCTTTCAGTTCAGGCCCGAATAGGGTCATACCCTTGAAAGGGATGGCTAAAAGCTTAGCTTTTGATGACACATCAGCAGACCAGGACTTAAGCCTAAGCTACTCCTTAGTAACAATTTCCGAAATCCTCTTAGGGACCGGAAAAACATCAGTGTAGGCAGGAACCTCTAAGAATCTGTCCATTTTACACAATTTCTCTGGAGCTACAATAGGGTCACAATCATCCAGAGTCGCTAAAACCTCCTTGAGCAATAAGCGGAGGTGTTCTAGTTTAAATTTAAAAGCCGTCATATCTGAATCTGTCTGAGGGAACATATTTCCTGAATCAGAAATCTCTCCCTCAGCCAGCAAATCCCTCACTTCAGAACATTGTGAGGGTACATCGAATATGGCTAATAAAGAGTCAGTAGGCTCAGCGTTTGTTCTCACACCAGACCTACTGCACTTCCCCTGCAACCCAGGCAGCTTAGTTAAAACCTCTGTGAGGGTAGTATTCATAACTGCGGCCATATCTTGCAGGGTGAAAGAATTAGACACATTAGAAGTACTTGGCGTCACTTGTGCGGGCGTTAATGGTTGTGACACTTGGGGAGAATTAGATGGCAAAACCTGATTCTCTTCTGACTGAGACATACTTTTAGTAGCTAAAATATGTTCTTTACAATTTATTGACCTTTCAGTGCATGAGGGACACATTCTAAGTGGAAGTTCCACAATGGCTTCTAAACATATTGAACATTGACTTTCCTCAATGTCAGACATTTTGAACAGGCTAGTATTGACTACAAAAAAGCATGAAAACATTTTATTTAGTGAAAAAAATAACAATCTTAAAAAACGGTACTGCGCCTTTAAGAGAAAAAAAGCATACACGTTCTGCAAAACAGCCTTAACATGCACCAAATTTTTCAAAATTTTGTATGTAGACACAATATAGGTAGACACAATATAGGTAGTTAAGATTGCACCACAAAATTTTTTAACAATTAACCCCTTAATTTGCAAACCGGATCAAAAATAGGCCCAGATCTGGAAATAAACACTCTCAGCACCTTGCCACAGTCCTGCTGTGGCCCTACCTGCCCTCAGGGATTGAAAATGTGGGGTAAAAGCTTCGATTTGGCCCAAAACATACACCAGGGCCCTCAGGAGTTAGAGCTTGCTGCTTGCTGATAAAACTAACTGCGCATCTGAGGCGCGAAAATAGGCCCTGCCCATCTCACTCGATGTCTCCACAGCCTTAAAGAACCGCACCAGAGCGGTTATAACTAGCCATGTGTGTTCTGAAACCCAAAAGTTAAGCCATGTGTGTCCTTACTAAAGTTGCCCAAAACGTTATTGCCCAAAAAAAACGTTAAAGCACTGTGTCAACCATATTTGTAATTATCAAGCTAAGTAATGCCCTTCTTTTAGTTCTAGGATTACTGCTTACCCTTACCCTCCTCGGTATAATGTCAGCCTTTCTGAAATACACAGTCTCTCCAGAAAAATATGACTGAACATACCTCATTGCTGCATAGCATGAAACCGTTCCTCAAACTGAAGTTTCCTGTACTACTCAGCCTCTGTGGGAACAGCAATGGACGTTAGTTACAAATGCTAAGATCATCATCCTCCAGGCAGCAGTCTTCATCCATCTGCTGCCTGAGAGTAAATAGTACACACCGGTACCATTTAAAATAACAAACTCTTGCTTGAAGAAATTAAAAACTAATATTTTATCACCTTTTTCACTTTACCCTTCCTAGTACTTAGAGTAGGCAAAGAGAATGACTGGGGGGTGGAGCTAAGGGAGGAGCTGTATAGACATCTCTGCTGTGGTGCTCTTTGCCACTTTCTCTTAGCAGGAGGATAATATCCCACAAGTAAAGGATGAATCCGTGGACTCGTCTTACCTTTATAGAAGAACATCCCTTTATTACCCATTCCCCAATTTTGCATAACCAACACAGTTATAATAATATACTTTTTACCTCTGTGATTACCTTGTATCTATGGCTCTACAAACTGCCCCCTTATTTCAGTTCTTTTGACAGACTAGGAGCTTCACGTGCCGGAGCTCAATGTTATCTATATGAAACACATGAACTAATGCCCTCTAGTGGTGAAAAACAGTCACAATGCTTTCAGATTAGAGGTGGCCTTCAAGGTCTAAGAAATTAGCATATATACCTCCTAGATTTAGCTTTCAACTAAGAATACCAAGAGAACAAAGCAAAATTGGTAATAAAAGTAAATTGGAAAGTTGTTTAAAATTACATGCCCTATTTAAATCATGAAAGTTTTTTTTTTTACTTGACTGTCCCTTTAATGCATTTGTTTTTATCTCTTTTAAGTTGCTGGTTTCTTAGTTATTTTGTTCTGCTCAGAACTTTTAGTCACCTAAAGTTATTTATGTATGTGTTAATATTTCATTATAAATTTCATCAGCTTGAAATGTTTGGCAGCGAAAGTACATTGTTTTTGTGCAGATTTTTAATTTTAACACACTTATGTTACTCAAAAAGCAATAAAAAACAACAACTTTCTGCAATAGATTACCAGGAACAAAAAGTATTATAAATGTAATTTTCAGCCAATACAAACTGCTGTTAGATGATTAAACTAGTTTTCATAGACATTCTTCTCATAATTGCTCAATTGCTAACAAATTGCTCCTGTAATGTTTTGTGAAGATAGGCTGCAACCTGCCATAATTGCAATGGCGAAAGCCCAAATAGAAATAAAGTTGTTTTTTTTCTTTGTGATGGAAGTGAATACTAACGTGGAACATCAATGCCCTGTGTCTCTTTACAGAATATTACTGTCCTTTCTGTCAACATAGTGATTGAAGAGAAAATTATTTTATCAGCTAGGCTTGATTAAAAAAGGTAGAATCTAAAATTCATGAACTTGTTGCCTTGAGTATACAAATTAACTTTTAAGGGTAGGTAATTTGCATATTATTGCTGTGTTGTGTTACTTGCACACTGATTGGTTTAGGTGGCCGAAGGAATGGCATACAAAGACAGAAATAGCCAATAGGCTCCAAGCACATACCTGGATTGTTAGTGCACAAACCTTTACACCATAAGGACTGTGTGATGTATACACATATCCAGATGGCTTTTAACCAATTCAGCTTTTAAATATTTATATTTTAGTTTTATATCCTGCAATTTGAATACATACTCTATTATGACTAACATCACTTTAACAATGGGATTTTATATTTATATGATGATTACTTATATGATCATTGTTATGAATGTCAACTCGTTCTGCGTTAGTTCTTTAGGTGATGGAGCCATTTTTATCTAAATAACGAATTAATATTTTGTGTACAAAATATATGGAAATTCATGCAAGAGAACAGCAAGCACTGCGTACCATTTAATATATCTGATGCAGAATTTGGCAAACATGCTGAATGTTTGAAAAATGCACAAGTACTACGTTTAATGTTTTTGTTCTCCCATGAGATAAAATATCACTCAATGATGCATATAGGACTCAGGGCCTAGATTTTATTAATAATTCAACAGTATGTTATATTAACAAAATATGTTTTTCTACAGGGTGAATTTATCACTGTTTCTAACATACAGCTGCATTATAAATCATTCTGGTAGAATAAAATAGTATTTCCTACAAAAGAGAACGTTCCACATTTACTTTAATCTTTTTGATACAGTTAACGGTTTTCTTGTTCTCAAGTTAAAAAAAGGCATTTGCAAATATGCTATAATGATTCTATACTATTAATACATGAATACATAAATCATTGTTTAAAACATTGTATTACCACTACATGATTGCTACTTTATTTTATTTTTTTATCACATAAATTGAGAAGAATACAATTACTGCAGGCCATTTATTAATTAGCGGATGCTGCTTCGGAGGCCCATCATTTCAGGCACGCCTGAAACAAACGTTAAGAAGCAGCGGTCATAATCGAATAGCGAATCTTGTCCACTTGACATTTCATAAATCAAGTCCTATGTCTGGACAACAATAGCAGCTCTCACTTTCCAATTTGCTTTTGGAAGGGGATTTATAGGGCTATAGCCCTGAGACTAAAAAAAAATCCCTTTACAAGTGTGAGGGAGACCTTTACAAAAAAGAGTTTCTACAGAGATTGATACTATGGTCCCTAGTTATCAAGGGCTGGCGGACCTGACCCGACACTGCGGATCAGGTCCGCCAGACCTCGCTGAATACGGCGAGCAATACGCTCGCCGTATTCAGCACTGCACCAGCAGCTCACAAGAGCTGCTGGTGCAACGCCACCCCCTGCAGACTCGCAGCCAATGGGCCGCCAGCAGGGGGGTGTCAATCAACCCGATCGTACTTGATCGGGTTGATTTCCGGCGATATGTGTCGGCCTGCTCAGAGCAGGTGGACAGGGTTATGGACCAGCGGTCTTTGTGACCGCTGCTTCATGACTGCTGTTTCTGACGAGCCTGCAGGCTCGCCAGAAACACGGGGCATCAAGCTCCATACGGAGCTTGATACATATGCCCCTATGTAGTAAGCCATGCATGCAAATGTCACTTTTCACAGGTGCTTGGCCAGTTTGTAATTGTTTTACCATGTTTACGAAGGATGCAGAGAGTTCTGCGAGGTAGTCACCAACATTAGAAAGTGATACAGGTGCAACCTTACTATGTGTATGCAATGTGACTTCTTCATTGTCATATTTATACAGGATGAGGACCTACCTTTGTTGGCATGGGAGAGGTTAACAAGTGCTTTGTTTGTAAAATTACAAATTGGTTAAACTATTGGCATAAAGAGGTGAAACATATCTGACTGTGTTAATAGAACAAAGAGTATCACTCCTGGCCCAGGGGTTTATAAGTCACAACAGTGAATACATGGGGGTAGATTTATCATGGTGTGAGCGGACATGATACAATGTAGCTTATCATGTCCGCTGCACATTGATAAATGCTGACCAGCATTCTTGTGAACTGCTGGTTCAATGCCACCCCCTGCAGATTTGCGGCCGCTAACAGGGGGTGTCAATCAGCCCAATTGTAGTTAGACCACTGCTTCATAACTTCTGTTCCGGCAAGCCTGAAGGCTCGCGCGGAAACAGGGGCATCAAGCAGTTATTTAGCTATTTTTTCACATATACATATCATAGGTGCCAAAAGTAAATGACAACTGTAGTATTCTTTTGTAAAATGCAGGATTTGAAATGTATAAATGTGTATGATCTTATTTATAAAGGGAACCATAGAATACATGAGATTATTTATTTGAAATAAAATGTACATTTAAAAAAGAGAGCTAGCACTGTGTATGGAAAACTGAGTTCTAGTGGGTTAAATGGTCATTATCATATCAACTGTCCAGCTTTGTACAGCAGCTTTACTAAAAATACTCAGTACATTTATATTACTTTTAGTTTTGCTGTTGGCAGTTTTAGCTACTGACATTTCTCCTCCATTTGTGCACAGTTTGCCTGTCAAACAAACAGACCACTGCCACAGGTGGCACACGCACATCTCTTGGCTGTCACCTTCACACAGTAAGTGCCATTGATGTGTACAGCACTCACCACATTTGCATTAAAAAAATGCATGCCTGTTTGATTGACATTAAAATGAACTTTTAAGCATGTACAACAACCGGCAGACAACATTTTAAAAGGACATTAAACCCTGTGAGACTGTGATTTTAGCAGCTCATTTATAACTTTCTGTAACTGGCCTCAGCAGAGGAGATAAGAGAAAAGGTGTTTAAATCTACATGGCACTATTTATCATATTTTGAATGGGTAAATTTAATTATTCAAGCAGGAAACTAGTCCTCCTGCATACAATGAGAGCAATGCAGCATGTGCTGTCAGAATTTAAGACTGAACAAACAATCACTGGTACAAACCCACCCCAGCTCTCATGCAAATAATAGTGCAGGAGCAGGGCTTGATAAATTTAGCTCTTAGGGGCCAATTTATCAAGCTCTGTATGGAACTTGATGCTCCTTGTTTCCAGCGAGCCTTGAGGCTCGCCTGAAACAGAAGTTATGAAGCAGCGGTCTAAAGACCGCTGCTCCATAACTTGTCCACCTACTCTGAGGCTGCGGTCAGAAATGAACCCAATCGAATACAATTGGGTTGATTGACACCCCCTGCTAGTGGCCAATTGGCTGCAAATCTGCAGGGGGCGGCATTGCACCAGCAATGTGCGGCGGACATGATACGCTACATCGCATGTCCGCTCACACTATGATAAATCTAACCCTTTAGTGTTTAATATCACTTTAAAGGGAGAGTAAACACCTTGCATGACAAAATACATTTGTTGTGTTGCTATTGAACAACATATCAGTAAACTTTCACTCTGAAAGAAAAAAGCGCAAAGAGAGACTCAAGTGCAATAAAACACATAGACGTTGCTGTGCCTAAAAATTTGCACTTACAATGTTTAATAAGAAACCATGCAGTTAAAACAAAACTTTTCTCATCAAAGACAGGCAACAAGAATACTCAGCTACTCCGATCTGCTTTCCCAGCCCGGTTTCCTTTCACAGTATACAATCCCTTCTTCAAATGTCCGCCAGAATTTTCACTATAGGGAGAAGCTTGTTCCTAGGGCTATGGTGGCCCTGAGTGTCCAAAAATAGAGCGTTCTGTTCCTAGAACTACGGCTCCTCTAGATGTCCAAAAGATTGTCCTGTAATACCTCTACATGTTTCATCTGCTACCATGCAGACTTTCTCAAGAGGACTGAGAGTATTGTGGTAAGTGGATCCGATGTCCATCCTAATAAGAACCCTCACATATGCTTCTATTGGTTGTAATCCCCTGTATGTAACAAAGATACATAATGCACACTGGGTCCTAAAGACCCTTCTTTAAATAGACATTTGCTGGAAATAAATTGTTTTAAAAGCTGATAAATATTAAAAGCATAATATTATTACACACACAATAAATAAAAGGCAAAAAAGAAAATTGTGAGTTATATAAATTGATTAATGTACATGCAAAATAATAAATAAATCCCTTAATAATAATCATAATTAATTAATACAACATTTAAAATAAAAAAATGGCAAAGATACAAGAATTAATACAGAATACATATGCACACTAAACTTTTAGTTTCCTTCTATACTCTAAATATAAAATAGGAAATTATTCCCAAGGGTGATATAAAAATGAGGAGAAAGGGGAAATGAGATCTGTATTTCCATAAAAGACCCTAAAAGACTCTCAACAATACCTCTGTTTTCACATAAAAGCTGCTATGTCAATATCTATGTTTAGTCCTTTTGGCTGTATGCTTTAAGTTTTTGGATCCAGGAGGTTTCCTGTTTTCTTAGACTCATCAACCTGTTATTACAGTTATTTGGTATCCAATCTATAGTTTGTATTTTAAGAGACCTAGGGTCTCCCCCATGGAATTCTGTAAAATGCAGTGGTACACTATGTTTATCGCTTTTTTCTTTGATGTTATATAAATGCTCTGTAAATCTGCATCTGATCTTCCTTTTCGTAAGCCCTACATATATTTTATCACAACCACAGGTTAAAAGATATACCACATAAGTAGTATCACACGTACATCTACTCTTGATATTGAAGGACCTCATACCCACACTATCTTTAAAATGAGTTTCCTTATTAATGTGTTTGCACATACTACATACCTTCTTCCTACACTTGTATGTGCCTGGTTTCAAACTCAGCCAATTACTTTTTCTCAGTTCTGTTGCTTCTATTTTCCTCAGTTTACTGGGAGCTAGAAGATTTTTCAGACTTCTTCCTTTCTTAAAAGTAAAAATTGGTTCTTCTGTTAAAATTGGAGCCAAAACAGGGTCAGTCTTTAAAACCCCCCCAATGTTTTTAATTACATTTTTTAATGATCTTATGCCCCTCATTGTAGGTAGTAATAAACCTCAAAGTGTCATTATTCATTAAAACTAATTTCTTATTCTTAGGTTTCAAAATAGAGTTCCTATCTACTTCATATGCTCTATTGTATACTTGTTCTATAGTTTTTCTATTATACCCCTTTTCCAGGAACTTGGTGGACATATTTTCAGCTTCTTTTTCAAACATATTTATATCTGTACAGTTGCGCCTGAGTCTTAAAAATTGTCCATAGGGCACATTATCCTTCCATCTTTTTAGGTGGGCACTTCTATTATCTATGTAGCTGTTTCTGTCCGTTGGTTTTCTAAAATTACTAACAGCTGTTTTTGAACTATCATCTACATATAACCAAAGATGTAGAAACTCAATTTTTGATCTGGAATGTTTCCCCCTAAAATTTAAGTTAAAATCATTATTGTTCATATATAATAAAAAATTACTAACTGAAGACTTGTCACCATCCCAAAGGATGATTACGTTGTCTATATAACGATAATATTTTACAATATTACTTATGAAAGGTTTATTATTCCAAATCTTTTCTGTTTCAAACCTGTGCATATAAATATTAGCGTACGATGGGGCAAATGTGGTCCCCATCGCCGTTCCTTTCACCTGTTTATAAAACACATTTTCAAAAGTAAAATAATTATGCTCTAATATAAATTTCGTACACTCAAGGATAAAATTCAATTGTTCTACTGAAAAATTCCAATTCAATAATTACACCTCTAGGGCCCTTTGTCCTTCTTCATGGGGGTTTGAGGTATAGAGCGCTGACACATCGCATGTTACCCAGCAATATTTTTCCTTCCATTCTAAACCTTCAAATATATTAATGGTTTGAGTAGCTTCCTTAATGTATGACTTAGTTTTTTTAACGATGGGTTGCAAATAAAAATCAATATATTTAGAAACTTTATCACTCAGGGAATCAATCCCTGAGATTATAGGTCTCCCAGGTGGCTTTTGTGTATTCTTATGCACCTTCGGGAGGTGATAGAATATTGGGACCCTTGGTTCATTTTCCTGTAAATATCTAAACACAAAAGCCACCTGGGAGACCTATAATCTCAGGGATTGATTCCCTGAGTGATAAAGTCTCTAAATATATTGATTTTTACTTGCAACCCATCGTTAAAAAAACTAAATCATACATTAAGGACACTACGCAAACCATTAATATATTTGAAGGTTTAGAATAGAAGGAAAACTATTGCTGGGTAACCTGCGATGTGTCAGCGCTCTATACCTCAATCCCCCATGAAAAAGGACTAAGGGCCCTAGAGGTGGAATTATTGAATTGGAATTTTTCAGTAGAACAATTGAATTTTTTCCTTGAGTGTACGAAATTTATATTAGAGCATAATTATTTTACTTTTGAAAATGTGTTTTATAAACAGGTGAAATGAACGGTGATGGGGACTACATTTGCCCCATCATACGCTAATATTTATATGCACAGGTTTGAAAAAGAAAATATTTGGAATAATAACCCTTTCATAAGTAATATTGTAAAATATTGTTATATAGACAACGTAATCATCCTTTGGGATGGTGATGAGTCTTCAGTTAGTAATTTTTTATTATATATGAACAATAATGATTTTAACTTAAATTTTAGGGGGAAACATTCCAGATCGAAAATTGAGTTTTTAGATCTTTGGTTATATGTAGATGATAGTTCAAAAACAGCTGTTAGT
This sequence comes from Bombina bombina, assembly GCF_027579735.1. Taxonomy (NCBI): domain Eukaryota; kingdom Metazoa; phylum Chordata; class Amphibia; order Anura; family Bombinatoridae; genus Bombina; species Bombina bombina. Next base: position 537,497,798 of record NC_069504.1, on the reverse strand, counting down.
AATTTTAGAAAACCAACGGACAGAAACAGCTACATAGATAATAGAAGTGCCCACCTTAAAAGATGGAAAGATAATGTGCCCTATGGACAATGTTTAAGACTCAGGCACAATTGTACAGATATAAAAATGTTTGAAAAAGAAGCTGAAAATATGTCCACCAAGTTCCTGGAAAAGGGTTGTAAAAGAAAATCTATAGAACAAGCATACAATAGAGCATATGAAGTAGATAGGAACTCTATTTTGAAACCTAAGAATAAGGAATTAGTTTCAACGAATAATGACACTTTGAGGTTTATTTCTACCTAAAATGAGGGGCATAAGATCATTAAAAAATGTCATTAAAAACATTGGGGGGTTTTAAAGACTGACCCTGTTTTGGCTCCAATTTTAACAGAAGAACCAATTTTTACTTTTAAGAAAGGAAGAAGTCTGAAAAATCTTCTAGCTCCCAGTAAACTGAGGAAAATAGAAGCAACAGAACCGAGAAAAAGTAATTGGCTGAGTTTGAAACCAGGCACATACAAGTGTGGGAAGAAGGTATGTAATATGTGCAAACACATTAATAAGGAAACTCAATTTAAAGATAGTGAGGGTATGAGGTCCTTCAATATCAAGAGTAGATGTACGTGTGATACTACTTATGTGGTATATCTTTTAACCTGTGGTTGTGATAAAATATATGTAGGGCGTATGAAAAGGAAGATCAGACGCAGATTTACAGAGCATTTATATAACATCAAAGAAAAAAATGATAAACATAGTGTACCACTGCATTTTACAGAATTCCATGGGGGAGACCCTAGGTCTCTTGAAATACAAGCTATAGATTGGATACCAAATAGCTGTAATAACAGGTTGATGAGTCTAAGAAAAAAGGGAACCTTCTGGATCCAAAAACTTAAAAGCCTACAGCCAAAAGGACTAAACATAGATATTGACATAGCAGCTTTTATGTGAAAACAGAGGTATTGTTGAGAGTCTTTTAGGGTCTTTTATGGAAGTACAGATCTCATTTCCCCTTTCTCCTCATTTTTATATCACACTTGGGAATAATTTCCTATTTTATATTTAGAGTATACAAGGAAACTAAAAGTATTGTGTAATCTATCTTGTTTTTAAATATGGAATCTTGAAGAATATATAATGTTTTATAAATTTCCTTTTTAGAGAAAGAAGTTTTTTTTTAGAATAGGTAATAGTGGATTTTATATATATTATATATATATATATATATTATTTGTAATCTCCCTTGTTTCTTGCACCCATTCCAGACTGGGGTTAACTGCCTGTGGCTCTGGTGACATCATAGCTTTTTTGGAGTGCTATTTAGCACCCAGGGCTGGATGTTACTGAGTCACAGGATGTGTACCTGATCCGGTCTTGGAGTGCAGTTCCCTTCCATGTTTTGTATTTTCTATGGGTGATTACAGCCACCTGTGCACCCCTTCTTTGTTCTCAGTTTGTTTAGCTTTGTGAGCTCGTATGATGGTGTGCCTGTGTTAGGGACTCAGGCAAAGGAAAGGACCTTGACGTGGTGCCTGAGCTTTCCCATTTGGCCAGATGCAGTGACTAACCTTTCCAGTTGTGATTTTATCTTAGCTGTGAGCTAGCTGGTGAGTGCTGGGTGTTTCTATCTGTTGTATTACTTTTTATTTGTAATCTCCCTTGTTTCTTGCACCCATTCCGGACTGGGGTTAACTGCCTGTGGCTCTGGTGAAATCACAGCTTTTTTGGAGTGCTATTTAGCACCCAGGGCTGGATGTTACTGAGTCACAGGATGTGTACCTGATCTGGTCTTGGAGTGCAGTTCCCTTCCATGTTTTGTATTGTCTATGGGTGATTACAGCCACCTGTGCACCCCTTCTTTGTTCTCAGTTTGTTTAGTTTTGTGAGCTCGCATGATGGTGTGCCTGTGTTAGGGACTCAGGCAAAGGAAAGGACCTTGACGTGGTGCCTGAGCTTTCCCATTTGGCCAGATGCGGTGACTAACCTTTCCAGTTGTGATTTTATCTTAGCTGTGAGCTAGCTGGTGAGTGCTGGGTGTTTCTATCTGTTGTATTACTTTTTATTTGTAATCTCCCTTGTTTCTTGCACCCATTCCGGACTGGGGTTAACTGCCTGTGGCTCTGGTGACATCACAGCTTTTTTGGAGTGCTATTTAGCACCCAGGGCTGGATGTTACTGAGTCACAGGATGTGTACCTGATCCGGTCTTGGAGTGCAGTTCCCTTCCATGTTTTGTATTTTCTATGGGTGATTACAGCCACCTGTGCACCCCTTCTTTGTTCTCAGTTTGTTTAGCTTTGTGAGCTTGCATGATGGTGTGCCTGTGTTAGGGACTCATGCAAAGGAAAGGACCTTGACGTGGTGCCTGAGCTTTCCCATTTGGCCAGATGCGGTGACTAACCTTTCCAGTTGTGATTTTATCTTAGCTGTGAGCTAGCTGGTGAGTGCTGGGTGTTTCTATCTGTTGTATTACTTTTTATTTGTAATCTCCCTTGTTTCTTGCACCCATTCCGGACTGGGGTTAACTGCCTGTGGCTCTGGTGACATCACAGCTTTTTTGGAGTGCTATTTAGCACCCAGGGCTGGATGTTACTGAGTCACAGGATGTGTACCTGATCCGGTCTTGGAGTGCAGTTCCCTTCCATGTTTTGTATTTTCTATGGGTGATTACAGCCACCTGTGCACCCCTTCTTTGTTCTCAGTTTGTTTAGCTTTGTGAGCTTGCATGATGGTGTGCCTGTGTTAGGGACTCAGGCAAAGGAAAGGACCTTGACGTGGTGCCTGAGCTTTCCCATTTGGCCAGATGCGGTGACTAACCTTTCCAGTTGTGATTTTATCTTAGCTGTGAGCTAGCTGGCGAGTGCTGGGTGTTTCTATCTGTTGTTTTACTTTTTATTTGTAATCTCCCTTGTTTCTTGCACCCATTCCGGACTGGGGTTAACTGCCTGTGGCTCTGGTGACATCACAGCTTTTTTGGAGTGCTATTTAGCACCCAGGGCTGGATGTTACTGAGTCACAGGATGTGTACCTGATCCGGTCTTGGAGTGCAGTTCCCTTCCATGTTTTGTATTTTCTATGGGTGATTACAGCCACCTGTGCACCCCTTCTTTGTTCTCAGTTTGTTTAGCTTTGTGAGCTCGCATGATGGTGTGCCTGTGTTAGGGACTCAGGCAAAGGAAAGGACCTTGACGTGGTGCCTGAGCTTTCCCATTTGGCCAGATGCGGTGACTAACCTTTCCAGTTGTGATTTTATCTTAGCTATGAGCTAGCTGGTGAGTGCTGGGTGTTTCTATCTGTTGTTTTACTTTTTATTTGTAATCTCCCTTGTTTCTTGCACCCATTCCGGACTGGGGTTAACTGCCTGTGGCTCTGGTGACATCACAGCTTTTTTGGAGTGCTATTTAGCACCCAGGGCTGGATGTTACTGAGTCACAGGATGTGTACCTGATCCGGTCTTGGAGTGCAGTTCCCTTCCATGTTTTGTATTTTCTATGGGTGATTACAGCCACCTGTGCACCCCTTCTTTGTTCTCAGTTTGTTTAGCTTTGTGAGCTCGCATGATGGTGTGCCTGTGTTAGGGACTCAGGCAAACGAAAGGACCTTGACGTGGTGCCTGAGCTTTCCCATTTGGCCAGATGCGGTGACTAACCTTTCCAGTTGTGATTTTATCTTAGCTGTGAGCTAGCTGGTGAGTGCTGGGTGTTTCTATCTGTTGTATTACTTTTTATTTGTAATCTCCCTTGTTTCTTGCACCCATTCCGGACTGGGGTTAACTGCCTGTGGCTCTGGTGACATCACAGCTTTTTTGGAGTGCTATTTAGCACCCAGGGCTGGATGTTACTGAGTCACAGGATGTGTACCTGATCCGGTCTTGGAGTGCAGTTCCCTTCCATGTTTTGTATTTTCTATGGGTGATTACAGCCACCTGTGCACCCCTTCTTTGTTCTCAGTTTGTTTAGCTTTGTGAGCTCGCATGATGGTGTGCCTGTGTTAGGGACTCAGGCAAAGGAAAGGACCTTAACGTATTGCCTGAGCTTTCCCATTTGGCCAGATGCGGTGACTAACCTTTCCAGTTGTGATTTTATCTTAGCTGTGAGATAGCTGGTGAGTGCTGGGTGTTTCTATGTGTTGTATTACTTTTTATTTGTAATCTCCCTTGTTTCTTGCACCCATTCCGGACTGGGGTTAACTGCCTGTGGCTCTGGTGACATCACAGCTTTTTTGGAGTGCTATTTAGCACCCAGGGCTGGATGTTACTGAGTCACAGGATGTGAACCTGATCCGGTCTTGGAGTGCAGTTCCCTTCCATGTTTTGTATTTTCTATGGGTGATTACAGCCACCTGTGCACCCCTTCTTTGTTCTCAGTTTGTTTAGCTTTGTGAGCTTGCATGATGGTGTGCCTGTGTTAGGGACTCAGGCAAAGGAAAGGACCTTGACGTGGTGCCTGAGCTTTCCCATTTGGCCAGATGCGGTGACTAACCTTTCCAGTTGTGATTTTATCTTAGCTGTGAGCTAGCTGGTGAGTGCTGGGTGTTTCTATGTGTTGTATTACTTTTTATTTGTAATCTCCCTTGTTTCTTGCACCCATTCCGGACTGGGGTTAACTGCCTGTGGCTCTGGTGACATCACAGCTTTTTTGGAGTGCTATTTAGCACCCAGGGCTGGATGTTACTGAGTCACAGGATGTGTACCTGATCCGGTCTTGGAGTGCAGTTCCCTTCCATGTTTTGTATTTTCTATGGGTGATTACAGCCACCTGTGCACCCCTTCTTTGTTCTCAGTTTGTTTAGCTTTGTGAGCTTGCATGATGGTGTGCCTGTGTTAGGGACTCATGCAAAGGAAAGGACCTTGACGTGGTGCCTGAGCTTTCCCATTTGGCCAGATGCGGTGACTAACCTTTCCAGTTGTGATTTTATCTTAGCTGTGAGCTAGCTGGTGAGTGCTGGGTGTTTCTATCTGTTGTATTACTTTTTATTTGTAATCTCCCTTGTTTCTTGCACCCATTCCGGACTGGGGTTAACTGCCTGTGGCTCTGGTGACATCACAGCTTTTTTGGAGTGCTATTTAGCACCCAGGGCTGGATGTTACTGAGTCACAGGATGTGTACCTGATCCGGTCTTGGAGTGCAGTTCCCTTCCATGTTTTGTATTTTCTATGGGTGATTACAGCCACCTGTGCACCCCTTCTTTGTTCTCAGTTTGTTTAGCTTTGTGAGCTTGCATGATGGTGTGCCTGTGTTAGGGACTCAGGCAAAGGAAAGGACCTTGACGTGGTGCCTGAGCTTTCCCATTTGGCCAGATGCGGTGACTAACCTTTCCAGTTGTGATTTTATCTTAGCTGTGAGCTAGCTGGTGAGTGCTGGGTGTTTCTATCTGTTGTTTTACTTTTTATTTGTAATCTCCCTTGTTTCTTGCACCCATTCCAGACTGGGGTTAACTGCCTGTGGCTCTGGTGACATCACATCTTTTTTGGAGTGCTATTTAGCACCCAGGGCTGGATGTTACTGAGTCACAGGATGTGTACCTGATCTGGTCTTGGAGTGCAGTTCCCTTCCATGTTTTGTATTTTCTATGGGTTATTACAGCCACCTGTGCACCCCTTCTTTGTTCTCAGTTTGTTTAGCTTTGTGAGCTCGCATGATGGTGTGCCTGTGTTAGGGACTCAGGCAAAGGAAAGGACCTTGACGTGGTGCCTGAGCTTTCCCATTTGGCCAGATGCGGTGACTAACCTTTCCAGTTGTGATTTTATCTTAGCTGTGAGCTAGCTGGTGAGTGCTGGGTGTTTCTATCTGTTGTTTTACTTTTTATTTGTAATCTCCCTTGTTTCTTGCACCCATTCCGGACTGGGGTTAACTGCCTGTGGCTCTGGTGACATCACAGCTTTTTTGGAGTGCTATTTAGCACCCAGGGCTGGATGTTACTGAGTCACAGGATGTGTACCTGATCCGGTCTTGGAGTGCAGTTCCCTTCCATGTTTTGTATTTTCTATGGGTGATTACAGCCACCTGTGCACCCCTTCTTTGTTCTCAGTTTGTTTAGCTTTGTGAGCTTGCATGATGGTGTGCCTGTGTTAGGGACTCAGGCAAAGGAAAGGACCTTGACGTGGTGCCTGAGCTTTCCCATTTGGCCAGATGCGGTGACTAACCTTTCCAGTTGTGATTTTATCTTAGCTGTGAGCTAGCTGGTGAGTGCTGGGTGTTTCTATCTGTTGTATTACTTTTTATTTGTAATCTCCCTTGTTTCTTGCACCCATTCCGGACTGGGGTTAACTGCCTGTGGCTCTGGTGACATCACAGCTTTTTTGGAGTGCTATTTAGCACCCAGGGCTGGATGTTACTGAGTCACAGGATGTGTACCTGATCCGGTCTTGGAGTGCAGTTCCCTTCCATGTTTTGTATTTTCTATGGGTGATTACAGCCACCTGTGCACCCCTTCTTTGTTCTCAGTTTGTTTAGCTTTGTGAGCTCGCATGATGGTGTGCCGGTGTTAGGGACTCAGGCAAAGGAAAGGACCTTGACGTAGTGCCTGAGCTTTCCCATTTGGCCAGATGCGGTGACTAACCTTTCCAGTTGTGATTTTATCTTAGCTGTGAGCTAGCTGGTGAGTGCTGGGTGTTTCTATGTGTTGTATTACTTTTTATTTGTAATCTCCCTTGTTTCTTGCACCCATTCCGGACTGGGGTTAACTGCCTGTGGCTCTGGTGACATCACAGCTTTTTTGGAGTGCTATTTAGCACCCAGGGCTGGATGTTACTGAGTCACAGGATGTGAACCTGATCCGGTCTTGGAGTGCAGTTCCCTTCCATGTTTTGTATTTTCTATGGGTGATTACAGCCACCTGTGCACCCCTTCTTTGTTCTCAGTTTGTTTTGCTTTGTGAGCTTGCATGATGGTGTGCCTGTGTTAGGGACTCAGGCAAAGGAAAGGACCTTGACGTGGTGCCTGAGCTTTCCCATTTGGCCAGATGCGGTGACTAACCTTTCCAGTTTTGATTTTATCTTAGCTGTGAGCTAGCTGGTGAGTGCTGGGTGTTTCTATGTGTTGCATTACTTTTTATTTGTAATCTCCCTTGTTTCTTGCACCCATTCCGGACTGGGGTTAACTGCCTGTGGCTCTGGTGACATCACAGCTTTTTTGGAGTGCTATTTAGCACCCAGGGCTGGATGTTACTGAGTCACAGGATGTGTACCTGATCCGGTCTTGGAGTGCAGTTCCCCTCCATGTTTTGTATTTTCTATAGGTGATTACAGCCACCTGTGCACCCCTTCTTTGTTCTCAGTTTGTTTAGCTTTGCGAGCTTGCATGATGGTGTGCCTGTGTTAGGGACTCAGGCAAAGGAAAGGACCTTGACGTAGTGCCTGAGCTTTCCCATTTGGCCAGATGCGGTGACTAACCTTTCCAGTTGTGATTTTATCTTAGCTGTGAGCTAGCTGGTGAGTGCTGGGTGTTTCTATGTGTTGTATTACTTTTTATTTGTAATCTCCCTTGTTTCTTGCACCCATTCCGGACTGGGGTTAACTGCCTGTGGCTCTGGTGACATCACAGCTTTTTTGGAGTGCTATTTAGCACCCAGGGCTGGATGTTACTGAGTCACAGGATGTGAACCTGATCCGGTCTTGGAGTGCAGTTCCCTTCCATGTTTTGTATTTTCTATGGGTGATTACAGCCACCTGTGCACCCCTTCTTTGTTCTCAGTTTGTTTTGCTTTGTGAGCTTGCATGATGGTGTGCCTGTGTTAGGGACTCAGGCAAAGGAAAGGACCTTGACGTGGTGCCTGAGCTTTCCCATTTGGCCAGATGCGGTGACTAACCTTTCCAGTTGTGATTTTATCTTAGCTGTGAGCTAGCTGGTGAGTGCTGGGTGTTTCTATGTGTTGTATTACTTTTTATTTGTAATCTCCCTTGTTTCTTGCACCCATTCCGGACTGGGGTTAACTGCCTGTGGCTCTGGTGACATCACAGCTTTTTTGGAGTGCTATTTAGCACCCAGGGCTGGATGTTACTGAGTCACAGGATGTGTACCTGATCCGGTCTTGGAGTGCAGTTCCCCTCCATGTTTTGTATTTTCTATGGGTGATTACAGCCACCTGTGCACCCCTTCTTTGTTCTCAGTTTGTTTAGCTTTGCGAGCTTGCATGATGGTGTGCCTGTGTTAGGGACTCAGGCAAAGGAAAGGACCTTGACGTGGTGCCTGAGCTTTCCCATTTGGCCAGATGCGGTGACTAACCTTTCCAGTTGTGATTTTATCTTAGCTGTGAGCTAGCTGGTGAGTGCTTGGTTTTTCTATGTGTTGTATTACTTTTTATTTGTAATCTCCCTTGTTTCTTGCACCCATTCCGGACTGGGGTTAACTGCCTGTGGCTCTGGTGACATCACAGCTTTTTTGGAGTGCTATTTAGCACCCAGGGCTGGATGTTACTGAGTCACAGGATGTGTACCTGATCTGGTCTTGGAGTGCAGTTCCCTTCCATGTTTTGTATTGTCTATGGGTGATTACAGCCACCTGTGCACCCCTTCTTTGTTCTCAGTTTGTTTAGCTTTGTGAGCTCGCATGATGGTGTGCCTGTGTTAGGGACTCAGGCAAAGGAAAGGACCTTGACGTGGTGCCTGAGCTTTCCCATTTGGCCAGATGCAGTGACTAACCTTTCCAGTTGTGATTTTATCTTAGCTGTGAGCTAGCTGGTGAGTGCTGGGTGTTTCTATGTGTTGTATTTCTTTTTATTTGTAATCTCCCTTGTTTCTTGAACCCATTCCGGACTGGGGTTAACTGCCTGTGGCTCTTTTGACATCACAGCTTTTTTTGAGTGCTATTTAGCACCCAGGGCTGCATGTTACTGAGTCACAGGATGTGTACCTGATCCGGTCTTGGAGTGCAGTTCCCTTCCATGTTTTGTATTTTCTATGGGTGATTACAGCCACCTGTGCACCCCTTCTTTGTTCTCAGTTTGTTTAGCTTTGTGAGCTCGCATGATGGTGTGCCTGTGTTAGGGACTCAGGCAAAGGAAAGGACCTTGACGTGGTGCCTGAGCTTTCCCATTTGGCCAGATGCGGTGACTAACCTTTCCAGTTGTGATTTTATCTTAGCTGTGAGCTAGCTGGTGAGTGCTGGGTGTTTCTATCTGTTGTATTACTTTTTATTTGTAATCTCCCTTGTTTCTTGCACCCATTCCGGACTGGGGTTAACTGCCTGTGGCTCTGGTGACATCACAGCTTTTTTTGAGTGCTATTTAGCACCCAGGGCTGGATGTTACTGAGTCACAGGATGTGTACCTGATCCGGTCTTGGAGTGCAGTTCCCTTCCATGTTTTGTATTTTCTATGGGTGATTACAGCCACCTGTGCACCCCTTCTTTGTTCTCAGTTTGTTTAGCTTTGTGAGCTCGCATGATGGTGTGCCGGTGTTAGGGACTCAGGCAAAGGAAAGAACCTTGACGTAGTGCCTGAGCTTTCCCATTTGGCCAGATGCGGTGACTAACCTTTCCAGTTGTGATTTTATCTTAGCTGTGAGCTAGCTGGTGAGTGCTGGGTGTTTCTATGTGTTGTATTACTTTTTATTTGTAATCTCCCTTGTTTCTTGCACCCATTCCGGACTGGGGTTAACTGCCTGTGGCTCTGGTGACATCACAGCTTTTTTGGAGTGCTATTTAGCACCCAGGGCTGGATGTTACTGAGTCACAGGATGTGAACCTGATCCGGTCTTGGAGTGCAGTTCCCCTCCATGTTTTGTATTTTCTATAGGTGATTACAGCCACCTGTGCACCCCTTCTTTGTTCTCAGTTTGTTTAGCTTTGCGAGCTTGCATGATGGTGTGCCTGTGTTAGGGACTCAGGCAAAGGAAAGGACCTTGACGTGGTGCCTGAGCTTTCCCATTTGGCCAGATGCGGTGACTAACCTTTCCAGTTGTGATTTTATCTTAGCTGTGAGCTAGCTGGTGAGTGCTTGGTTTTTCTATGTGTTGTATTACTTTTTATTTGTAATCTCCCTTGTTTCTTGCACCCATTCCGGACTGGGGTTAACTGCCTGTGGCTCTGGTGACATCACAGCTTTTTTGGAGTGCTATTTAGCACCCAGGGCTGGATGTTACTGAGTCACAGGATGTGTACCTGATCTGGTCTTGGAGTGCAGTTCCCTTCCATGTTTTGTATTGTCTATGGGTGATTACAGCCACCTGTGCACCCCTTCTTTGTTCTCAGTTTGTTTAGCTTTGTGAGCTCGCATGATGGTGTGCCTGTGTTAGGGACTCAGGCAAAGGAAAGGACCTTGACGTGGTGCCTGAGCTTTCCCATTTGGCCAGATGCAGTGACTAACCTTTCCAGTTGTGATTTTATCTTAGCTGTGAGCTAGCTGGTGAGTGCTGGGTGTTTCTATGTGTTGTATTTCTTTTTATTTGTAATCTCCCTTGTTTCTTGAACCCATTCCGGACTGGGGTTAACTGCCTGTGGCTCTTTTGACATCACAGCTTTTTTTGAGTGCTATTTAGCACCCAGGGCTGCATGTTACTGAGTCACAGGATGTGTACCTGATCCGGTCTTGGAGTGCAGTTCCCTTCCATGTTTTGTATTTTCTATGGGTGATTACAGCCACCTGTGCACCCCTTCTTTGTTCTCAGTTTGTTTAGCTTTGTGAGCTCGCATGATGGTGTGCCTGTGTTAGGGACTCAGGCAAAGGAAAGGACCTTGACGTGGTGCCTGAGCTTTCCCATTTGGCCAGATGCGGTGACTAACCTTTCCAGTTGTGATTTTATCTTAGCTGTGAGCTAGCTGGTGAGTGCTGGGTGTTTCTATCTGTTGTATTACTTTTTATTTGTAATCTCCCTTGTTTCTTGCACCCATTCCGGACTGGGGTTAACTGCCTGTGGCTCTGGTGACATCACAGCTTTTTTGGAGTGCTATTTAGCACCCAGGGCTGGATGTTACTGAGTCACAGGATGTGTACCTGATCCGGTCTTGGAGTGCAGTTCCCTTCCATGTTTTGTATTTTCTATGGGTGATTACAGCCACCTGTGCACCCCTTCTTTGTTCTCAGTTTGTTTAGCTTTGTGAGCTCGCATGATGGTGTGCCGGTGTTAGGGACTCAGGCAAAGGAAAGAACCTTGACGTAGTGCCTGAGCTTTCCCACTTGGCCAGATGCGGTGACTAACCTTTCCAGTTGTGATTTTATCTTAGCTGTGAGCTAGCTGGTGAGTGCTGGGTGTTTCTATGTGTTGTATTACTTTTTATTTGTAATCTCCCTTGTTTCTTGCACCCATTCCGGACTGGGGTTAACTGCCTGTGGCTCTGGTGACATCACAGCTTTTTTGGAGTGCTATTTAGCACCCAGGGCTGGATGTTACTGAGTCACAGGATGTGAACCTGATCCGGTCTTGGAGTGCAGTTCCCTTCCATGTTTTGTATTTTCTATGGGTGATTACAGCCACCTGTGCACCCCTTCTTTGTTCTCAGTTTGTTTTGCTTTGTGAGCTTGCATGATGGTGTGCCTGTGTTAGGGACTCAGGCAAAGGAAAGGACCTTGACGTGGTGCCTGAGCTTTCCCATTTGGCCAGATGCGGTGACTAACCTTTCCAGTTGTGATTTTATCTTAGCTGTGAGCTAGCTGGTGAGTGCTGGGTGTTTCTATGTGTTGTATTACTTTTTATTTGTAATCTCCCTTGTTTCTTGCACCCATTCCGGACTGGGGTTAACTGCCTGTGGCTCTGGTGACATCACAGCTTTTTTGGAGTGCTATTTAGCACCCAGGGCTGGATGTTACTGAGTCACAGGATGTGTACCTGATCCGGTCTTGGAGTGCAGTTCCCCTCCATGTTTTGTATTTTCTATAGGTGATTACAGCCACCTGTGCACCCCTTCTTTGTTCTCAGTTTGTTTAGCTTTGCGAGCTTGCATGATGGTGTGCCTGTGTTAGGGACTCAGGCAAAGGAAAGGACCTTGACGTGGTGCCTGACCTTTCCCATTTGGCCAGATGCGGTGACTAACCTTTCCAGTTGTGATTTTATCTTAGCTGTGAGCTAGCTGGTGAGTGCTTGGTTTTTCTATGTGTTGTATTACTTTTTATTTGTAATCTCCCTTGTTTCTTGCACCCATTCCGGACTGGGGTTAACTGCCTGTGGCTCTGGTGACATCACAGCTTTTTTGGAGTGCTATTTAGCACCCAGGGCTGGATGTTACTGAGTCACAGGATGTGTACCTGATCTGGTCTTGGAGTGCAGTTCCCTTCCATGTTTTGTATTGTCTATGGGTGATTACAGCCACCTGTGCACCCCTTCTTTGTTCTCAGTTTGTTTAGCTTTGTGAGCTCGCATGATGGTGTGCCTGTGTTAGGGACTCAGGCAAAGGAAAGGACCTTGACGTGGTGCCTGAGCTTTCCCATTTGGCCAGATGCAGTGACTAACCTTTCCAGTTGTGATTTTATCTTAGCTGTGAGCTAGCTGGTGAGTGCTGGGTGTTTCTATGTGTTGTATTTCTTTTTATTTGTAATCTCCCTTGTTTCTTGAACCCATTCCGGACTGGGGTTAACTGCCTGTGGCTCTTTTGACATCACAGCTTTTTTTGAGTGCTATTTAGCACCCAGGGCTGCATGTTACTGAGTCACAGGATGTGTACCTGATCCGGTCTTGGAGTGCAGTTCCCTTCCATGTTTTGTATTTTCTATGGGTGATTACAGCCACCTGTGCACCCCTTCTTTGTTCTCAGTTTGTTTAGCTTTGTGAGCTTGCATGATGGTGTGCCTGTGTTAGGGACTCAGGCAAAGGAAAGGACCTTGACGTGGTGCCTGAGCTTTCCCATTTGGCCAGATGCGGTGACTAACCTTTCCAGTTGTGATTTTATCTTAGCTGTGAGCTAGCTGGTGAGTGCTGGGTGTTTCTATCTGTTGTATTACTTTTTATTTGTAATCTCCCTTGTTTCTTGCACCCATTCCGGACTGGGGTTAACTGCCTGTGGCTCTGGTGACATCACAGCTTTTTTGGAGTGCTATTTAGCACCCAGGGCTGGATGTTACTGAGTCACAGGATGTGTACCTGATCCGGTCTTGGAGTGCAGTTCCCTTCCATGTTTTGTATTTTCTATGGGTGATTACAGCCACCTGTGCACCCCTTCTTTGTTCTCAGTTTGTTTAGCTTTGTGAGCTCGCATGATGGTGTGCCGGTGTTAGGGACTCAGGCAAAGGAAAGAACCTTGACGTAGTGCCTGAGCTTTCCCATTTGGCCAGATGCGGTGACTAACCTTTCCAGTTGTGATTTTATCTTAGCTGTGAGCTAGCTGGTGAGTGCTGGGTGTTTCTATGTGTTGTATTACTTTTTATTTGTAATCTCCCTTGTTTCTTGCACCCATTCCGGACTGGGGTTAACTGCCTGTGGCTCTGGTGACATCACAGCTTTTTTGGAGTGCTATTTAGCACCCAGGGCTGGATGTTACTGAGTCACAGGATGTGAACCTGATCCGGTCTTGGAGTGCAGTTCCCTTCCATGTTTTGTATTTTCTATGGGTGATTACAGCCACCTGTGCACCCCTTCTTTGTTCTCAGTTTGTTTTGCTTTGTGAGCTTGCATGATGGTGTGCCTGTGTTAGGGACTCAGGCAAAGGAAAGGACCTTGACGTGGTGCCTGAGCTTTCCCATTTGGCCAGATGCGGTGACTAACCTTTCCAGTTGTGATTTTATCTTAGCTGTGAGCTAGCTGGTGAGTGCTGGGTGTTTCTATGTGTTGTATTACTTTTTATTTGTAATATCCCTTGTTTCTTGCACCCATTCCGGACTGGGGTTAACTGCCTGTGGCTCTGGTGACATCACAGCTTTTTTGGAGTGCTATTTAGCACCCAGGGCTGGATGTTACTGAGTCACAGGATGTGTACCTGATCCGGTCTTGGAGTGCAGTTCCCCTCCATGTTTTGTATTTTCTATAGGTGATTACAGCCACCTGTGCACCCCTTCTTTGTTCTCAGTTTGTTTAGCTTTGCGAGCTTGCATGATGGTGTGCCTGTGTTAGGGACTCAGGCAAAGGAAAGGACCTTGACGTGGTGCCTGAGCTTTCCCATTTGGCCAGATGCGGTGACTAACCTTTCCAGTTGTGATTTTATCTTAGCTGTGAGCTAGCTGGTGAGTGCTTGGTTTTTCTATGTGTTGTATTACTTTTTATTTGTAATCTCCCTTGTTTCTTGCACCCATTCCGGACTGGGGTTAACTGCCTGTGGCTCTGGTGACATCACAGCTTTTTTGGAGTGCTATTTAGCACCCAGGGCTGGATGTTACTGAGTCACAGGATGTGTACCTGATCTGGTCTTGGAGTGCAGTTCCCTTCCATGTTTTGTATTGTCTATGGGTGATTACAGCCACCTGTGCACCCCTTCTTTGTTCTCAGTTTGTTTAGCTTTGTGAGCTCGCATGATGGTGTGCCTGTGTTAGGGACTCAGGCAAAGGAAAGGACCTTGACGTGGTGCCTGAGCTTTCCCATTTGGCCAGATGCAGTGACTAACCTTTCCAGTTGTGATTTTATCTTAGCTGTGAGCTAGCTGGTGAGTGCTGGGTGTTTCTATGTGTTGTATTTCTTTTTATTTGTAATCTCCCTTGTTTCTTGAACCCATTCCGGACTGGGGTTAACTGCCTGTGGCTCTTTTGACATCACAGCTTTTTTTGAGTGCTATTTAGCACCCAGGGCTGCATGTTACTGAGTCACAGGATGTGTACCTGATCCGGTCTTGGAGTGCAGTTCCCTTCCATGTTTTGTATTTTCTATGGGTGATTACAGCCACCTGTGCACCCCTTCTTTGTTCTCAGTTTGTTTAGCTTTGTGAGCTCGCATGATGGTGTGCCTGTGTTAGGGACTCAGGCAAAGGAAAGGACCTTGACGTGGTGCCTGAGCTTTCCCATTTGGCCAGATGCGGTGACTAACCTTTCCAGTTGTGATTTTATCTTAGCTGTGAGCTAGCTGGTGAGTGCTGGGTGTTTCTATGTGTTGTATTTCTTTTTATTTGTAATCTCCCTTGTTTCTTGCACCCATTCCGGTCTGGGGTTAACTGCCTGTGGCTCTGGTGACATCACATCTTTTTTGGAGTGCTATTTAGCACCCAGGGCTGGATGTTACTGAGTCACAGGATGTGTACCTGATCCGGTCTTGGAGTGCAGTTCCCTTCCATGTTTTGTATTTTCTATGGGTGATTACAGCCACCTGTGCACCCCATCTTTGTTCTCAGTTTGTTTAGCTTTGTGAGCTTGCATGATGGTGTGCCTGTGTTAGGGACTCAGGCAAAGGAAAGGACCTTGACGTGGTGCCTGAGCTTTCCCATTTGGCCAGATGCGGTGACTAACCTTTCCAGTTGTGATTTTATCTTAGCTGTGAGCTAGCTGGTGAGTGCTGGGTGTTTCTATCTGTTGTATTACTTTTTATTTGTAATCTCCCTTGTTTCTTGCACCCATTCCGGACTGGGGTTAACTGCCTGTGGCTCTGGTGACATCACAGCTTTTTTGGAGTGCTATTTAGCACCCAGGGCTGGATGTTACTGAGTCACAGGATGTGTACCTGATCCGGTCTTGGAGTGCAGTTCCCTTCCATGTTTTGTATTTTCTATGGGTGATTACAGCCACCTGTGCACCCCTTCTTTGTTCTCAGTTTGTTTAGCTTTGTGAGCTCGCATGATGGTGTGCCTGTGTTAGGGACTCAGGCAAAGGAAAGAACCTTGACGTAGTGCCTGAGCTTTCCCATTTGGCCAGATGCGGTGACTAACCTTTCCAGTTGTGATTTTATCTTAGCTGTGAGCTAGCTGGTGAGTGCTGGGTGTTTCTATGTGTTGTATTACTTTTTATTTGTAATCTCCCTTGTTTCTTGCACCCATTCCGGACTGGGGTTAACTGCCTGTGGCTCTGGTGACATCACAGCTTTTTTGGAGTGCTATTTAGCACCCAGGGCTGGATGTTACTGAGTCACAGGATGTGAACCTGATCCGGTCTTGGAGTGCAGTTCCCTTCCATGTTTGTATTTTCTATGGGTGATTACAGCCACCTGTGCACCCCTTCTTTGTTCTCAGTTTGTTTTGCTTTGTGAGCTTGCATGATGGTGTGCCTGTGTTAGGGACTCAGGCAAAGGAAAGGACCTTGACGTGGTGCCTGAGCTTTCCCATTTGGCCAGATGCGGTGACTAACCTTTCCAGTTGTGATTTTATCTTAGCTGTGAGCTAGCTGGTGAGTGCTGGGTGTTTCTATGTGTTGTATTACTTTTTATTTGTAATCTCCCTTGTTTCTTGCACCCATTCCGGACTGGGGTTAACTGCCTGTAGCTCTGGTGACATCACAGCTTTTTTGGAGTGCTATTTAGCACCCAGGGCTGGATGTTACTGAGTCACAGGATGTGTACCTGATCCGGTCTTGGAGTGCAGTTCCCTTCCATGTTTTGTATTTTCTATGGGTGATTACAGCCACCTGTGCACCCCTTCTTTGTTCTCAGTTTGTTTAGCTTTGTGAGCTCGCATGATGGTGTGCCTGTGTTAGGGACTCAGGCAAAGGAAAGAACCTTGACGTAGTGCCTGAGCTTTCCCATTTGGCCAGATGCGGTGACTAACCTTTCCAGTTGTGATTTTATCTTAGCTGTGAGCTAGCTGGTGAGTGCTGGGTGTTTCTATGTGTTGTATTACTTTTTATTTGTAATCTCCCTTGTTTCTTGCACCCATTCCGGACTGGGGTTAACTGCCTGTGGCTCTGGTGACATCACAGCTTTTTTGGAGTGCTATTTAGCACCCAGGGCTGGATGTTACTGAGTCACAGGATGTGAACCTGATCCGGTCTTGGAGTGCAGTTCCCTTCCATGTTTTGTATTTTCTATGGGTGATTACAGCCACCTGTGCACCCCTTCTTTGTTCTCAGTTTGTTTTGCTTTGTGAGCTTGCATGATGGTGTGCCTGTGTTAGGGACTCAGGCAAAGGAAAGGACCTTGACGTGGTGCCTGAGCTTTCCCATTTGGCCAGATGCGGTGACTAACCTTTCCAGTTGTGATTTTATCTTAGCTGTGAGCTAGCTGGTGAGTGCTGGGTGTTTCTATGTGTTGTATTACTTTTTATTTGTAATCTCCCTTGTTTCTTGCACCCATTCCGGACTGGGGTTAACTGCCTGTAGCTCTGGTGACATCACAGCTTTTTTGGAGTGCTATTTAGCACCCAGGGCTGGATGTTACTGAGTCACAGGATGTGTACCTGATCCGGTCTTGGAGTGCAGTTCCCTTCCATGTTTTGTATTTTCTATGGGTGATTACAGCCACCTGTGCACCCCTTCTTTGTTCTCAGTTTGTTTAGCTTTGTGAGCTCGCATGATGGTGTGCCTGTGTTAGGGACTCAGGCAAAGGAAAGGACCTTGACGTGGTGCCTGAGCTTTCCCATTTGGCCAGATGCGGTGACTAACCTTTCCAGTTGTGATTTTATCTTAGCTGTGAGCTAGCTGGTGAGTGCTGGGTGTTTCTATGTGTTGTATTACTTTTTATTTGTAATCTCCCTTGTTTCTTGCACCCATTCCGGTCTGGGGTTAACTGCCTGTGGCTCTGGTGACATCACATCTTTTTTGGAGTGCTATTTAGCACCCAGGGCTGGATGTTACTGAGTCACAGGATGTGTACCTGATCCGGTCTTGGAGTGCAGTTCCCTTCCATGTTTTGTATTTTCTATGGGTGATTACAGCCACCTGTGCACCCCATCTTTGTTCTCAGTTTGTTTAGCTTTGTGAGCTCGCATGATGGTGTGCCTGTGTTAGGGACTCAGGCAAAGGAAAGGACCTTGACGTGGTGCCTGAGCTTTCCCATTTGGCCAGATGCAGTGACTAACCTTTCCAGTTGTGATTTTATCTTAGCTGTGAGCTAGCTGGTGAGTGCTGGGTGTTTCTATCTGTTGTATTACTTTTTATTTGTAATCTCCCTTGTTTCTTGCACCCATTCCGGTCTGGGGTTAACTGCCTGTGGCTCTGGTGACATCACATCTTTTTTGGAGTGCTATTTAGCACCCAGGGCTGGATGTTACTGAGTCACAGGATGTGTACCTGATCCGGTCTTGGAGTGCAGTTCCCTTCCATGTTTTGTATTTTCTATGGGTGATTACAGCCACCTGTGCACCCCTTCTTTGTTCTCAGTTTGTTTAGCTTTGTGAGCTCGCATGATGGTGTGCCTGTGTTAGGGACTCAGGCAAAGGAAAGAACCTTGACGTAGTGCCTGAGCTTTCCCATTTGGCCAGATGCGGTGACTAACCTTTCCAGTTGTGATTTTATCTTAGCTGTGAGCTAGCTGGTGAGTGCTGGGTGTTTCTATGTGTTGTATTACTTTTTATTTGTAATCTCCCTTGTTTCTTGCACCCATTCCGGACTGGGGTTAACTGCCTGTGGCTCTGGTGACATCACAGCTTTTTTGGAGTGCTATTTAGCACCCAGGGCTGGATGTTACTGAGTCACAGGATGTGAACCTGATCCGGTCTTGGAGTGCAGTTCCCTTCCATGTTTTGTATTTTCTATGGGTGATTACAGCCACCTGTGCACCCCTTCTTTGTTCTCAGTTTGTTTTGCTTTGTGAGCTTGCATGATGGTGTGCCTGTGTTAGGGACTCAGGCAAAGGAAAGGACCTTGACGTGGTGCCTGAGCTTTCCCATTTGGCCAGATGCGGTGACTAACCTTTCCAGTTGTGATTTTATCTTAGCTGTGAGCTAGCTGGTGAGTGCTGGGTGTTTCTATGTGTTGTATTACTTTTTATTTGTAATCTCCCTTGTTTCTTGCACCCATTCCGGACTGGGGTTAACTGCCTGTAGCTCTGGTGACATCACAGCTTTTTTGGAGTGCTATTTAGCACCCAGGGCTGGATGTTACTGAGTCACAGGATGTGTACCTGATCCGGTCTTGGAGTGCAGTTCCCTTCCATGTTTTGTATTTTCTATGGGTGATTACAGCCACCTGTGCACCCCTACTTTGTTCTCAGTTTGTTTAGCTTTGTGAGCTCGCATGATGGTGTGCCTGTGTTAGGGACTCAGGCAAAGGAAAGAACCTTGACGTAGTGCCTGAGCTTTCCCATTTGGCCAGATGCGGTGACTAACCTTTCCAGTTGTGATTTTATCTTAGCTGTGAGCTAGCTGGTGAGTGCTGGGTGTTTCTATGTGTTGTATTACTTTTTATTTGTAATCTCCCTTGTTTCTTGCACCCATTCCGGACTGGGGTTAACTGCCTGTGGCTCTGGTGACATCACAGCTTTTTTGGAGTGCTATTTAGCACCCAGGGCTGGATGTTACTGAGTCACAGGATGTGAACCTGATCCGGTCTTGGAGTGCAGTTCCCTTCCATGTTTTGTATTTTCTATGGGTGATTACAGCCACCTGTGCACCCCTTCTTTGTTCTCAGTTTGTTTTGCTTTGTGAGCTTGCATGATGGTGTGCCTGTGTTAGGGACTCAGGCAAAGGAAAGGACCTTGACGTGGTGCCTGAGCTTTCCCATTTGGCCAGATGCGGTGACTAACCTTTCCAGTTGTGATTTTATCTTAGCTGTGAGCTAGCTGGTGAGTGCTGGGTGTTTCTATGTGTTGTATTACTTTTTATTTGTAATCTCCCTTGTTTCTTGCACCCATTCCGGACTGGGGTTAACTGCCTGTAGCTCTGGTGACATCACAGCTTTTTTGGAGTGCTATTTAGCACCCAGGGCTGGATGTTACTGAGTCACAGGATGTGTACCTGATCCGGTCTTGGAGTGCAGTTCCCTTCCATGTTTTGTATTTTCTATGGGTGATTACAGCCACCTGTGCACCCCTTCTTTGTTCTCAGTTTGTTTAGCTTTGTGAGCTCGCATGATGGTGTGCCTGTGTTAGGGACTCAGGCAAAGGAAAGGACCTTGACGTGGTGCCTGAGCTTTCCCATTTGGCCAGATGCGGTGACTAACCTTTCCAGTTGTGATTTTATCTTAGCTGTGAGCTAGCTGGTGAGTGCTGGGTGTTTCTATGTGTTGTATTACTTTTTATTTGTAATCTCCCTTGTTTCTTGCACCCATTCCGGACTGGGGTTAACTGCCTGTGGCTCTGGTGACATCACATCTTTTTTGGAGTGCTATTTAGCACCCAGGGCTGGATGTTACTGAGTCACAGGATGTGTACCTGATCCGGTCTTGGAGTGCAGTTCCCTTCCATGTTTTGTATTTTCTATGGGTGATTACAGCCACCTGTGCACCCCATCTTTGTTCTCAGTTTGTTTAGCTTTGTGAGCTCGCATGATGGTGTGCCTGTGTTAGGGACTCAGGCAAAGGAAAGGACCTTGACGTGGTGCCTGAGCTTTCCCATTTGGCCAGATGCAGTGACTAACCTTTCCAGTTGTGATTTTATCTTAGCTGTGAGCTAGCTGGTGAGTGCTGGGTGTTTCTATCTGTTGTATTACTTTTTATTTGTAATCTCCCTTGTTTCTTGCACCCATTCCGGTCTGGGGTTAACTGCCTGTGGCTCTGGTGACATCACATCTTTTTTGGAGTGCTATTTAGCACCCAGGGCTGGATGTTACTGAGTCACAGGATGTGTACCTGATCCGGTCTTGGAGTGCAGTTCCCTTCCATGTTTTGTATTTTCTATGGGTGATTACAGCCACCTGTGCACCCCTTCTTTGTTCTCAGTTTGTTTAGCTTTGTGAGCTCGCATGATGGTGTGCCGGTGTTAGGGACTCAGGCAAAGGAAAGAACCTTGACGTAGTGCCTGAGCTTTCCCATTTGGCCAGATGCGGTGACTAACCTTTCCAGTTGTGATTTTATCTTAGCTGTGAGCTAGCTGGTGAGTGCTGGGTGTTTCTATGTGTTGTATTACTTTTTATTTGTAATCTCCCTTGTTTCTTGCACCCATTCCGGACTGGGGTTAACTGCCTGTGGCTCTGGTGACATCACAGCTTTTTTGGAGTGCTATTTAGCACCCAGGGCTGGATGTTACTGAGTCACAGGATGTGAACCTGATCCGGTCTTGGAGTGCAGTTCCCTTCCATGTTTTGTATTTTCTATGGGTGATTACAGCCACCTGTGCACCCCTTCTTTGTTCTCAGTTTGTTTTGCTTTGTGAGCTTGCATGATGGTGTGCCTGTGTTAGGGACTCAGGCAAAGGAAAGGACCTTGACGTGGTGCCTGAGCTTTCCCATTTGGCCAGATGCGGTGACTAACCTTTCCAGTTGTGATTTTATCTTAGCTGTGAGCTAGCTGGTGAGTGCTGGGTGTTTCTATGTGTTGTATTACTTTTTATTTGTAATCTCCCTTGTTTCTTGCACCCATTCCGGACTGGGGTTAACTGCCTGTAGCTCTGGTGACATCACAGCTTTTTTGGAGTGCTATTTAGCACCCAGGGCTGGATGTTACTGAGTCACAGGATGTGTACCTGATCCGGTCTTGGAGTGCAGTTCCCTTCCATGTTTTGTATTTTCTATGGGTGATTACAGCCACCTGTGCACCCCTTCTTTGTTCTCAGTTTGTTTAGCTTTGTGAGCTCGCATGATGGTGTGCCTGTGTTAGGGACTCAGGCAAAGGAAAGAACCTTGACGTAGTGCCTGAGCTTTCCCATTTGGCCAGATGCGGTGACTAACCTTTCCAGTTGTGATTTTATCTTAGCTGTGAGCTAGCTGGTGAGTGCTGGGTGTTTCTATGTGTTGTATTACTTTTTATTTGTAATCTCCCTTGTTTCTTGCACCCATTCCGGACTGGGGTTAACTGCCTGTGGCTCTGGTGACATCACAGCTTTTTTGGAGTGCTATTTAGCACCCAGGGCTGGATGTTACTGAGTCACAGGATGTGAACCTGATCCGGTCTTGGAGTGCAGTTCCCTTCCATGTTTTGTATTTTCTATGGGTGATTACAGCCACCTGTGCACCCCTTCTTTGTTCTCAGTTTGTTTTGCTTTGTGAGCTTGCATGATGGTGTGCCTGTGTTAGGGACTCAGGCAAAGGAAAGGACCTTGACGTGGTGCCTGAGCTTTCCCATTTGGCCAGATGCGGTGACTAACCTTTCCAGTTGTGATTTTATCTTAGCTGTGAGCTAGCTGGTGAGTGCTGGGTGTTTCTATGTGTTGTATTACTTTTTATTTGTAATCTCCCTTGTTTCTTGCACCCATTCCGGACTGGGGTTAACTGCCTGTAGCTCTGGTGACATCACAGCTTTTTTGGAGTGCTATTTAGCACCCAGGGCTGGATGTTACTGAGTCACAGGATGTGTACCTGATCCGGTCTTGGAGTGCAGTTCCCTTCCATGTTTTGTATTTTCTATGGGTGATTACAGCCACCTGTGCACCCCTTCTTTGTTCTCAGTTTGTTTAGCTTTGTGAGCTCGCATGATGGTGTGCCTGTGTTAGGGACTCAGGCAAAGGAAAGGACCTTGACGTGGTGCCTGAGCTTTCCCATTTGGCCAGATGCGGTGACTAACCTTTCCAGTTGTGATTTTATCTTAGCTGTGAGCTAGCTGGTGAGTGCTGGGTGTTTCTATGTGTTGTATTACTTTTTATTTGTAATCTCCCTTGTTTCTTGCACCCATTCCGGTCTGGGGTTAACTGCCTGTGGCTCTGGTGACATCACATCTTTTTTGGAGTGCTATTTAGCACCCAGGGCTGGATGTTACTGAGTCACAGGATGTGTACCTGATCCGGTCTTGGAGTGCAGTTCCCTTCCATGTTTTGTATTTTCTATGGGTGATTACAGCCACCTGTGCACCCCATCTTTGTTCTCAGTTTGTTTAGCTTTGTGAGCTCGCATGATGGTGTGCCTGTGTTAGGGACTCAGGCAAAGGAAAGGACCTTGACGTGGTGCCTGAGCTTTCCCATTTGGCCAGATGCAGTGACTAACCTTTCCAGTTGTGATTTTATCTTAGCTGTGAGCTAGCTGGTGAGTGCTGGGTGTTTCTATGTGTTGTATTACTTTTTATTTGTAATCTCCCTTGTTTCTTGCACCCATTCCGGACTGGGGTTAACTGCCTGTGGCTCTGGTGACATCACAGCTTTTTTGGAGTGCTATTTAGCACCCAGGGCTGGATGTTACTGAGTCACAGGATGTGTACCTGATCCGGTCTTGGAGTGCAGTTCCCTTCCATGTTTTGTATTTTCTATGGGTGATTACAGCCACCTGTGCACCCCTTCTTTGTTCTCAGTTTGTTTAGCTTTGTGAGCTCGCATGATGGTGTGCCTGTGTTAGGGACTCAGGCAAAGGAAAGGACCTTGACGTGGTGCCTGAGCTTTCCCATTTGGCCAGATGCGGTGACTAACCTTTCCAGTTGTGATTTTATCTTAGCTGTGAGCTAGCTGGTGAGTGCTGGGTGTTTCTATGTGTTGTATTACTTTTTATTTGTAATCTCCCTTGTTTCTTGCACCCATTCCGGTCTGGGGTTAACTGCCTGTGGCTCTGGTGACATCACATCTTTTTTGGAGTGCTATTTAGCACCCAGGGCTGGATGTTACTGAGTCACAGGATGTGTACCTGATCCGGTCTTGGAGTGCAGTTCCCTTCCATGTTTTGTATTTTCTATGGGTGATTACAGCCACCTGTGCACCCCATCTTTGTTCTCAGTTTGTTTAGCTTTGTGAGCTCGCATGATGGTGTGCCTGTGTTAGGGACTCAGGCAAAGGAAAGGACCTTGACGTGGTGCCTGAGCTTTCCCATTTGGCCAGATGCGGTGACTAACCTTTCCAGTTGTGATTTTATCTTAGCTGTGAGCTAGCTGGTGAGTGCTGGGTGTTTCTATCTGTTGTATTACTTTTTATTTGTAATCTCCCTTGTTTCTTGCACCCATTCCGGTCTGGGGTTAACTGCCTGTGGCTCTGGTGACATCACATCTTTTTTGGAGTGCTATTTAGCACCCAGGGCTGGATGTTACTGAGTCACAGGATGTGTACCTGATCCGGTCTTGGAGTGCAGTTCCCTTCCATGTTTTGTATTTTCTATGGGTGATTACAGCCACCTGTGCACCCCTTCTTTGTTCTCAGTTTGTTTAGCTTTGTGAGCTCGCATGATGGTGTGCCTGTGTTAGGGACTCAGGCAAAGGAAAGGACCTTGACGTGGTGCCTGAGCTTTCCCATTTGGCCAGATGCGGTGACTAACCTTTCCAGTTGTGATTTTATCTTAGCTGTGAGCTAGCTGGTGAGTGCTGGGTGTTTCTATGTGTTGTATTACTTTTTATTTGTAATCTCCCTTGTTTCTTGCACCCATTCCGGTCTGGGGTTAACTGCCTGTGGCTCTGGTGACATCACATCTTTTTTGGAGTGCTATTTAGCACCCAGGGCTGGATGTTACTGAGTCACAGGATGTGTACCTGATCCGGTCTTGGAGTGCAGTTCCCTTCCATGTTTTGTATTTTCTATGGGTGATTACAGCCACCTGTGCACCCCATCTTTGTTCTCAGTTTGTTTAGCTTTGTGAGCTCGCATGATGGTGTGCCTGTGTTAGGGACTCAGGCAAAGGAAAGGACCTTGACGTGGTGCCTGAGCTTTCCCATTTGGCCAGATGCGGTGACTAACCTTTCCAGTTGTGATTTTATCTTAGCTGTGAGCTAGCTGGTGAGTGCTGGGTGTTTCTATCTGTTGTATTACTTTTTATTTGTAATCTCCCTTGTTTCTTGCACCCATTCCGGACTGGGGTTAACTGCCTGTGGCTCTGGTGACATCACAGCTTTTTTGGAGTGCTATTTAGCACCCAGGGCTGGATGTTACTGAGTCACAGGATGTGTACCTGATCCGGTCTTGGAGTGCAGTTCCCTTCCATGTTTTGTATTTTCTATGGGTGATTACAGCCACCTGTGCACCCCTTCTTTGTTCTCAGTTTGTTTAGCTTTGTGAGCTCGCATGATGGTGTGCCTGTGTTAGGGACTCAGGCAAAGGAAAGAACCTTGACGTAGTGCCTGAGCTTTCCCATTTGGCCAGATGCGGTGACTAACCTTTCCAGTTGTGATTTTATCTTAGCTGTGAGCTAGCTGGTGAGTGCTGGGTGTTTCTATGTGTTGTATTACTTTTTATTTGTAATCTCCCTTGTTTCTTGCACCCATTCCGGACTGGGGTTAACTGCCTGTGGCTCTGGTGACATCACAGCTTTTTTGGAGTGCTATTTAGCACCCAGGGCTGGATGTTACTGAGTCACAGGATGTGAACCTGATCCGGTCTTGGAGTGCAGTTCCCTTCCATGTTTTGTATTTTCTATGGGTGATTACAGCCACCTGTGCACCCCTTCTTTGTTCTCAGTTTGTTTTGCTTTGTGAGCTTGCATGATGGTGTGCCTGTGTTAGGGACTCAGGCAAAGGAAAGGACCTTGACGTGGTGCCTGAGCTTTCCCATTTGGCCAGATGCGGTGACTAACCTTTCCAGTTGTGATTTTATCTTAGCTGTGAGCTAGCTGGTGAGTGCTGGGTGTTTCTATGTGTTGTATTACTTTTTATTTGTAATCTCCCTTGTTTCTTGCACCCATTCCGGACTGGGGTTAACTGCCTGTGGCTCTGGTGACATCACAGCTTTTTTGGAGTGCTATTTAGCACCCAGGGCTGGATGTTACTGAGTCACAGGATGTGTACCTGATCCGGTCTTGGAGTGCAGTTCCCTTCCATGTTTTGTATTTTCTATGGGTGATTACAGCCACCTGTGCACCCCTTCTTTGTTCTCAGTTTGTTTAGCTTTGTGAGCTCGCATGATGGTGTGCCTGTGTTAGGGACTCAGGCAAAGGAAAGGACCTTGACGTGGTGCCTGAGCTTTCCCATTTGGCCAGATGCGGTGACTAACCTTTCCAGTTGTGATTTTATCTTAGCTGTGAGCTAGCTGGTGAGTGCTGGGTGTTTCTATGTGTTGTATTACTTTTTATTTGTAATCTCCCTTGTTTCTTGCACCCATTCCGGTCTGGGGTTAACTGCCTGTGGCTCTGGTGACATCACATCTTTTTTGGAGTGCTATTTAGCACCCAGGGCTGGATGTTACTGAGTCACAGGATGTGTACCTGATCCGGTCTTGGAGTGCAGTTCCCTTCCATGTTTTGTATTTTCTATGGGTGATTACAGCCACCTGTGCACCCCATCTTTGTTCTCAGTTTGTTTAGCTTTGTGAGCTCGCATGATGGTGTGCCTGTGTTAGGGACTCAGGCAAAGGAAAGGACCTTGACGTGGTGCCTGAGCTTTCCCATTTGGCCAGATGCAGTGACTAACCTTTCCAGTTGTGATTTTATCTTAGCTGTGAGCTAGCTGGTGAGTGCTGGGTGTTTCTATGTGTTGTATTACTTTTTATTTGTAATCTCCCTTGTTTCTTGCACCCATTCCGGACTGGGGTTAACTGCCTGTGGCTCTGGTGACATCACAGCTTTTTTGGAGTGCTATTTAGCACCCAGGGCTGGATGTTACTGAGTCACAGGATGTGTACCTGATCCGGTCTTGGAGTGCAGTTCCCTTCCATGTTTTGTATTTTCTATGGGTGATTACAGCCACCTGTGCACCCCTTCTTTGTTCTCAGTTTGTTTAGCTTTGTGAGCTCGCATGATGGTGTGCCTGTGTTAGGGACTCAGGCAAAGGAAAGGACCTTGACGTGGTGCCTGAGCTTTCCCATTTGGCCAGATGCGGTGACTAACCTTTCCAGTTGTGATTTTCTCTTAGCTGTGAGCTAGCTGGTGAGTGCTGGGTGTTTCTATGTGTTGTATTACTTTTTATTTGTAATCTCCCTTGTTTCTTGCACCCATTCCGGTCTGGGGTTAACTGCCTGTGGCTCTGGTGACATCACATCTTTTTTGGAGTGCTATTTAGCACCCAGGGCTGGATGTTACTGAGTCACAGGATGTGTACCTGATCCGGTCTTGGAGTGCAGTTCCCTTCCATGTTTTGTATTTTCTATGGGTGATTACAGCCACCTGTGCACCCCATCTTTGTTCTCAGTTTGTTTAGCTTTGTGAGCTCGCATGATGGTGTGCCTGTGTTAGGGACTCAGGCAAAGGAAAGGACCTTGACGTGGTGCCTGAGCTTTCCCATTTGGCCAGATGCGGTGACTAACCTTTCCAGTTGTGATTTTATCTTAGCTGTGAGCTAGCTGGTGAGTGCTGGGTGTTTCTATCTGTTGTATTACTTTTTATTTGTAATCTCCCTTGTTTCTTGCACCCATTCCGGACTGGGGTTAACTGCCTGTGGCTCTGGTGACATCACAGCTTTTTTGGAGTGCTATTTAGCACCCAGGGCTGGATGTTACTGAGTCACAGGATGTGTACCTGATCCGGTCTTGGAGTGCAGTTCCCTTCCATGTTTTGTATTTTCTATGGGTGATTACAGCCACCTGTGCACCCCTTCTTTGTTCTCAGTTTGTTTAGCTTTGTGAGCTCGCATGATGGTGTGCCTGTGTTAGGGACTCAGGCAAAGGAAAGGACCTTGACGTGGTGCCTGAGCTTTCCCATTTGGCCAGATGCGGTGACTAACCTTTCCAGTTGTGATTTTATCTTAGCTGTGAGCTAGCTGGTGAGTGCTGGGTGTTTCTATGTGTTGTATTACTTTTTATTTGTAATCTCCCTTGTTTCTTGCACCCATTCCGGACTGGGGTTAACTGCCTGTGGCTCTGGTGACATCACAGCTTTTTTGGAGTGCTATTTAGCACCCAGGGTTGGATGTTACTGAGTCACAGGATGTGAACCTGATCCGGTCTTGGAGTGCAGTTCCCTTCCATGTTTTGTATTTTCTATGGGTGATTACAGCCACCTGTGCACCCCTTCTTTGTTCTCAGTTTGTTTAGCTTTGTGAGCTTGCATGATGGTGTGCCTGTGTTAGGGACTCAGGCAAAGGAAAGGACCTTGACGTGGTGCCTGAGCTTTCCCATTTGGCCAGATGCGGTGACTAACCTTTCCAGTTGTGATTTTATCTTAGCTGTGAGCTAGCTGGTGAGTGCTTGGTTTTTCTATGTGTTGTATTACTTTTTATTTGTAATCTCCCTTGTTTCTTGCACCCATTCCGGACTGGGGTTAACTGCCTGTGGCTCTGGTGACATCACAGCTTTTTTGGAGTGCTATTTAGCACCCAGGGCTGGATGTTACTGAGTCACAGGATGTGTACCTGATCTGGTCTTGGAGTGCAGTTCCCTTCAATGTTTTGTATTGTCTATGGGTGATTACAGCCACCTGTGCACCCCTTCTTTGTTCTCAGTTTGTTTAGCTTTGTGAGCTTGCATGATGGTGTGCCTGTGTTAGGGACTCAGGCAAAGGAAAGGACCTTGACGTGGTGCCTGAGCTTTCCCATTTGGCCAGATGCAGTGACTAACCTTTCCAGTTGTGATTTTATCTTAGCTGTGAGCTAGCTGGTGAGTGCTGGGTGTTTCTATGTGTTGTATTACTTTTTATTTGTAATCTCCCTTGTTTCTTGCACCCATTCCGGACTGGGGTTAACTGCCTGTGGCTCTGGTGACATCACAGCTTTTTTTGAGTGCTATTTAGCACCCAGGGCTGGATGTTACTGAGTCACAGGATGTGTACTTGATCCGGTCTTGGAGTGCAGTTCCCTTCCATGTTTTGTATTTTCTATGGGTGATTACAGCCACCTGTGCACCCCTTCTTTGTTCTCAGTTTGTTTAGCTTTGTGAGCTCGCATGATGGTGTGCCTGTGTTAGGGACTCAGGCAAAGGAAAGGACCTTGACGTGGTGCCTGAGCTTTCCCATTTGGCCAGATGCGGTGACTAACCTTTCCAGTTGTGATTTTATCTTAGCTTTGAGCTAGCTGGTGAGTGCTGGGTGTTTCTATGTGTTGTATTACTTTTTATTTGTAATCTCCCTTGTTTCTTGCACCCATTCCGGTCTGGGGTTAACTGCCTGTGGCTCTGGTGACATCACATCTTTTTTGGAGTGCTATTTAGCACCCAGGGCTGGATGTTACTGAGTCACAGGATGTGTACCTGATCCGGTCTTGAAGTGCAGTTCCCTTCCATGTTTTGTATTTTCTATGGGTGATTACAGCCACCTGTGCACCCCATCTTTGTTCTCAGTTTGTTTAGCTTTGTGAGCTCGCATGATGGTGTGCCTGTGTTAGGGACTCAGGCAAAGGAGAGGACCTTGACGTGGTGCCTGAGCTTTCCCATTTGGCCAGATGCGGTGACTAACCTTTCCAGTTGTTATGTTATCTTAGCTGTGAGCTAGCTGGTGAGTGCTGGGTGTTTCTATGTGTTGTATTACTTTTTATTTGTAATCTCCCTTGTTTCTTGCACCCATTCCGGACTGGGGTTAACTGCCTGTGGCTCTGGTGACATCACAGCTTTTTTGGAGTGCTATTTAGCACCCAGGGCTGGATGTTACTGAGTCACAGGATGTGTACCTGATCCGGTCTTGGAGTGCAGTTCCCCTCCATGTTTTGTATTTTCTATGGGTGATTACAGCCACCTGTGCACCCCTTCTTTGTTCTCAGTTTGTTTAGCTTTGCGAGCTTGCATGATGGTGTGCCTGTGTTAGGGACTCAGGCAAAGGAAAGGACCTTGACGTGGTGCCTGAGCTTTCCCATTTGGCCAGATGCGGTGACTAACCTTTCCAGTTGTGATTTTATCTTAGCTGTGAGCTAGCTGGTGAGTGCTTGGTTTTTCTATGTGTTGTATTACTTTTTATTTGTAATCTCCCTTGTTTCTTGCACCCATTCCGGTCTGGGGTTAACTGCCTGTGGCTCTGGTGACATCACATCTTTTTTGGAGTGCTATTTAGCACCCAGGGCTGGATGTTACTGAGTCACAGGATGTGTACCTGATCCGGTCTTGGAGTGCAGTTCCCTTCCATGTTTTGTATTTTCTATGGGTGATTACAGCCACCTGTGAACCCCTTCTTTGTTCTCAGTTTGTTTAGCTTTGTGAGCTCGCATGATGGTGTGCCTGTGTTAGGGACTCAGGCAAAGGAAAGGACCTTGATGTGGTGCCTGAGCTTTCCCATTTGGCCAGATGCGGTGACTAACCTTTCCAGTTGTGATTTTATCTTAGCTGTGAGCTAGCTGGTGAGTGCTGGGTGTTTCTATGTGTTGTAATATATATATATATTAAATTTTAGTGTGCATATGTATTCTGTATTAATTCTTGTATCTTTGCCATGTTTTAATTGTATATGTGGTATTAATTAATTATGATTATTTTTAAGGGATTTATTTATTATTTTACATGTACATTAATCAATTTATATAACTCACAATTTTCTTTTTTGCCTTTTAGTTATTGTGTGTGTAATAATATTATGCTTTTAATATTTATCAGCTTTTAAAACAATTTATTTCCTGCAAATGTCTATTTAGAGAAGGGTCTTTAGGACCCAGTGGGCATTATGTATCTTCGTTACATACAGGGGATTACAACCAATAGAAGCATATGTGAGGGTTCTTATTAGGACGGACACCGGATCCACTTACCACAATACTCTCAGTCCTCTTGAGAAAGTCTGCATGGTAGCAGATGAAACGCATAGAGGTATTACAGGACAATCTTTTGGACATCTAGAGGAGCCGTAGTTCTAGGAACAGAACGCTCTATTTTTGGACACTCAGGGCTACCATAGCCCTAGGAACAAGCTTCTCCCTATACTGAAAGTTCCGGCGGACATTTGAAGAAGGGATTGTATACTGTGAAAGGAAACCGGGCTGGGAAAGCAGATCGGAGTAGCTGAGTATTCTCGTTGCCTGTCTTTGATGAGAAAAGATTTGTTTTTAACTGCATGATTTCTTATTAAACATTGTAAGTGCAAATTTTTAAGCGCAGCAACGTCTATGTGTTTTATTACACTTGAGTCTCTCTTTGCGCTTTTTTCTTTCAGAGTGATAGTTCCTGCCCTACTACATTTGGTGTGAAGGATCCATTTGGTAAATAAGCAGCAGTGGACTCTAGTGGTTTAAGGATTTTAACCTCTTAAGGACATATGACGGAATTTTTCCGTCATAAAACAATTGAGCAAACTGAAAGCTGTGTCCTTAAAGAGTTAATACTGGAATGTGGTAATACATTTTTTTCATTTTATATTTTAACCGTTTTTTTAAATATTTACCCTGTGAATTTTTTGTGACATTGTGTTAGCAATTGTATTTAATTATAGGTGATTGCAGAGAGGGTTAATCCAATACTTTTATCAACATTTTGAAAGGGAGTGTTAGCGCCATTTCTATTTTTTTGTTGTTGTGTGTAAACATATCAGTAAAGTCTTAGCGTTTTTAAAACACAGTAACATTATTTTCAATTCAATTATTTATGAAAAGCCAAACTCCTCCCACCATTTGCTTTATTTGGAGGAGCCAAT
Source organism: Bombina bombina (assembly GCF_027579735.1). Taxonomy (NCBI): domain Eukaryota; kingdom Metazoa; phylum Chordata; class Amphibia; order Anura; family Bombinatoridae; genus Bombina; species Bombina bombina. Next base: position 537,466,615 of record NC_069504.1, on the reverse strand, counting down.
CTGTGCTCTAGTCCTCAGACAACAAGGCTAGTCCCAGATATTATGTTAGTATAGAGTGCATTGCTTAGCAGTTGTTGTATCATAATGCCAATTAGGGACGGATATATAGCAGATTTAGCCTTGAGAGGTCAGCAGGGTGCAGTTTAGGTTCTAGTAATTAGAAAGTGCTCAATTTTCTGAGCTAAATTACATGAAAAGGGAGCAAAATAAATAATGAAAATACATTGCAAAGTTGTTTCACTATACATAACTAAACATATTATATATCTCAAGGTGTTTACTTTCCCTTTAAGACAAACTTACTAAGATGACATGTTAAATGATACTAGAATACCTCTTTGAAACAGTGATAGGGACAAAAAAAAAGATTTTAAGCATGTTGTGAAAGGAGATGAATCAGTGAAAATAAGACCATAACCCAGTAATAGGCTAACTGGTTTAAAAATATATATATCAATCTGAAACACTATTTTTCTAGCTTTGCTGTTATCTTTTTAAACCACGTAGCAGTGCATCTGTGTGGATTAATTCTTTTGAGCAAGTAAAGCTGATTTAGATTAACAAGTCTTTTTGGCAACCACTATTTTTTTTACTTACAGAAAATAATAAAAGATTAGTGTTAAAATAACATTCTGCCCGCAAGATGTTTACATATGGAGCAATCTTTTCTGTTGATTTAAAATTCAAAGGCATCATTTATACAGAGGTTATAAAAACTGTTCAACCTTTCTAATAGCTTTTATTTACATGGTTACGGTTCGTCCAATTAACAAGAATAACTAAAATAGCCACCTACGGATGACTACATTTTCTTTTCATATATTTTTATTTTAATTGTACAATATAACTTTTTTATAAATATAGGTTTTAGTTGTCGTAGTTTAATTCCTTGAAGAAACAGATAGCATGTGTTGAGGATTATGGATTAGAGAATAAGAAAATCCTATTAAATCTTCAAATGAAGAAATGACAGTTTTCCTCTGAGTAGTCATTTCCAGTGGACATTTAAAGCTAAACAACGAAAACATTTCTTTTGTAGATTTATGTGAATATTTGTCTGGCCATAAATAGCTTAAAACAATAACTGTAGAACATCAATATCCCTGTTTGCATGCCCTGGTTACTTGCATGATAACAGTGGGATGATAGAGCTGATCAAATAAATGTTCCTGTTGAAAAAGTCTATGTAATCAATCAATTTTCTAGTTATAAACATAAAAAAAAACTTTAAAGACTGAATCTTTCACATTGGTCCAACGTAGCACTCTATATACTGTGTAATAAAAATACATACTCAATTAATTTATTAATCAACTCAACTGTTAGATCATTATTTATTATCCCTGCCCTGTTCTCCACCTTTTAGGTGGACAGTTTCAATCTCCCTGGTCTCTTCCGATCAGTGAGATTGGCAGCTCCTGCCCACATGTTATTGGCTGTGGGCGGGCGGGTGGTGTGGTGGCACGCAAGCGCACAGGAGCATTCATGTGCAATGGTTAATACAGGCAGCAGATTGCTGCCCACCAGAGAAGAAGCTGGGCAGACAGGGATAAAAATTGTATGCCCCTGTCTGCCCTAGTGTGATGAATTGAGCCAAATGAGTCATGGCTTCTTCATTCCATTTAAAGAAGAGTACTGTGTGCAGTTGTCCCATTTCCTGATTGGCTGGAAAAAGTGAACTAGGAAAGGAAGGGCAGACTGTGCTGCAAAACTGACTCCAGATATCTAAACATTAGGAAACATAAGGTTAGATCCTATGCAACCAGAAATTAATAGTGACTGTTCTACAATATTTTTGCAGACTAGTAGCAATAAACTGCTTATGGGCAATCACACTCAGACTGCTCTTAAAGTGAATGTAAATTTTGATGCTAAAGTGCCCGGTTTTTAAAAATTCGATTAAAAACAGGGGCCCTTTAATTCATAAAAATTTACATTTCACTCGTTGTGAAAAAATACTTACCTTTTATTCTTCATAGCAGCTCCAGCTTTCTCCGGTAGTTGCAAAGTAATTTCTGACATTTGGATCGGTCATCATCCAATCACGGCTTCCCCCGGGGGAATCAGTGTCTGATTTGAAGCCGTGATTGGAGAAAGCCGGAGTCCTCATTTTAGACCCAGGAAGAGGCTTTGCGATGGACGCCATCTTTAATCGCGTACCTTGAATTCACTTTTCAGTGTACGGCGGAAATCGTACAAAGAGGATCCTCCATGCTCCATGGCTCCACGGTCAATGGTCTGCAGTTCCAGGGTTGCCGGTCTTCAGCTCCGCGGTCTTCAGTCTTCAGCACCGCTCCACGCAGGATGTTCCTGGAAGAAGAAGAGGTTGCGCTTGGAAGAAGACTTCACTGCCTGGAACAGGACCTTCTCTGACAGACTTCAGAAACCATGAGTACCAACCTGGGGGTTAGACTTAAGATTTTTTAAGGGTTTTTAGGCAGGTTTGTTTTATTTAGATTAGGGATGGGCAGTAAAAGCTAAATGCCCTTTTAAGGGCAATGCCCAAACAAATGCCATTTTCAGGGCAATGAGTAGTTTTGGTTTTTTAGTATTAGGTTCTTTTATTTTGGGGGGTGGGGGGTTTAATGTTAGGTGGGGCTTTGTATATTTTTTGTAAAAGAGCTGATTCTCTTGAAGCAATGCCCTGCAAAAAGCCCTTTTAAGGGCTACTGGTAGTTTATTCTTAGAGTAGGGGCTGTTTTTATTTTGGGGGGTCTTTGCCTTTTCTTCCTTTTTTTCCTAGGGATTAGGTTTAATTTTGTTAAATTTGGTAATTTGATTTTTTATTTTTGTAAACTTTTTTTTTTTTTTTTGTAACTTTAGAATGTATTAGTTTTGGTAATTTGGGTTTATTTAATGGGGTGTTAGGTTAGGGGTTGTTAGGTTATGGGGTGTTAGGTTAGGGGTTGTTAGGTTAGGGGGTGTTAGGTTAGTGTACTTAGTTATTTAAATAGTTATTTGCGTTGTGGGTTTTGGAGGTTTAAAGGGTTGATAAGTTATATAGGTTTATTGCGATGTAGGGGTTTTGCGGTTTAGGGGTTAATAGGGTAAATAGGTTTAAAGCAATGCACGGGTTTTGTGGTTTAGGGGTTAATAGGGTAAATAGGTTTATTGCGATGTAGGGGTTTTGCGGTTTAGGGGTTAATAGGGTAATTAGTTTTATTGTGATGCGGCAGTTTTGTGGTTTAGGGGTTAATAGGGTAATTAGGTTTATTGTGATGGGGGTTTTGCGGTTTAGGGGTTAATAGGGTAATAAGGTGTATTGCAACGTGGGTGGTTTTGCGCTTTAGGGGTTAATAGGGTAATAAGGTTTATTGCGATGTGGGGATTTTGCGGTTTAGGGGTTAATAGGGTAATTAGGTTAATTGTGATGTGGGGGTACTGCAGTTTAGGGGTTAATAGGGTTCTTAGGTGTATTGCGATGTGGGGGTTTTGCGGTTTAGGGGTTAATAGGCTAATAAGGTTTATTGCGATGTGGGTTTTTGCGGTTTAGGGGTTAATAATATATTGAAGATAGTAGTCCATTAAAATTAAAGTAATGCTACACCTGTAGCTTAAATAGTTATATAAAAGAAGAGTTACAAAATAGGTTGTTTCTACATTTGTAGTTTAAAAAATAATTAGACTGCCCTCTGGCTTATCGACTAGTACAATATATTTATAATCTAGCTCTAATTTAATGTGTCTGTAAATCCCCCCCTTTGCAGAATCTTCCAGCTGTTTTGTGGATTTATATATTCGGCCTCTCAATTTAGATTACAGCAAGCAAAAAAAGTTCTATAATGTACTTGTCTGTTATTTGAGCTTTGTGGATATTATGACTAGCCAATGCCAAGCGCTAGATATATCATAAACAAAGCCATCAGGACTTTTAAATCTGCTTCTAATTATCTACAGACTATTGGATTTTAAATGCAAGGCAAAAATGACCTCAAAATATAATTTTGTTTTCCTATTCTTTAGAAGAACACGTTACTTCTTAAAACATGGTTTATTTTAAAGGTCAGCTACTTCTTAGCTGAGCTGGAACTGGATATAGAATACTAATTAATATAGAGTGCTATTATGTCTTTTCTTTGATACTGTTTGTACAAAGCAATTACACGTTTTAGATATTTCACATTGACTAATACACTCAATTATATCACATTCTTGCTGAGCAAATAGGTATTTTTACAGGTTTTTATCAAGCTAAACTACCATGTCCTAGAGTACTCTGAACCATGTATGAGCCTTTTCTTAAATCATTTTTCAGAATTAATATTGGGAGAAAATATTGGCGTGAATTAATGTAATTTATAGGCACAAACAAAGGTATTTCCAGGGGAAAACTTGCCCCCCTACACAATCACTGCCATCCCCTTGTGCCCCTCCAATTTGGATCATCCCTCCCTCTATTGTAATGTTGACCCCAAACAGTATGTGAAATATATATATAGGTTAATATGCACATTATAACCAGTAGTTATTTGGCATTAGTCATTATGAGTGCCCCCTTCTTTACAGACTTTATATGGACCATGTCATGTGGACTTGTGACCATGTAATTAGGGTGAGAGTAATATAAATATTTATTAAGAAAACTATTAATCATATATATGATGCAAAATACTTTATTAATAGTTAAATGGACACAAGCTAAAAAAATATACACTAGTCCATGCAATGTTTCAAATGATTTCTCAATTGTTAAAGTGAAGGTAAAGTTAACTTGCTATTAAACTGTAATAATTTTCTTTGCCCAAAATTAAAGGGACACTGTACCCAATTTTTTTCTTTTGTAATTCAGAAAGAGCATGCAATTTTAAGCAACTTTTTAATTTACTCCTATTATCAATTTTTCTTCGTTCTCTTGCTATCTTTATTTGAAAAAAAAGGCATCTAAGCTTTTTTTTGGTTTCAGTACTCTGGACAGCACTTTTTTATTGGTGGATGAATTTATCCACCAATCAGCAAGGACAACCCAGGTTGTTCACCAAAAATGGGCCGGCATCTAAACTTACATTCTTGCATTTCAAATAAAGATACCAAGAGAATGAAGAAAATTTGATAATAGGAGTAAATTAGAAAGTTGCTTAAAATTTCATGCTTAATCTGAATCACAAAAGAAAAATTTTGGGTACAGTGTCCCTTTAATATGAGCTTCATTCATATTTCTTTTTTTAATTATCATTCTAAAGTAAGTTATTGCTGTTTGTACTCACTGGTTTCTTTGCCGGCATATTCAACCTGTTTTTTTTTTTTCATGGGATGGTCACGTTTTTTTTAAGAGTCTATTGAAAATCTGGCCGTTAGGCTGCCGTCAATCGATGTCATCCACCTCCCAGATTAACGCATGAGCATCGGAAAAAAGAGTAGAGAATTATCGCATACACAGTAGGGAGAGAATCACCAATTCGCACATGCGCAGTTGATCGGAGGATCGAAAATGTGCTTTGCAAACCGGTATAGAGATAGGGTGGGACTGCTCTATACATCACTCAATAGAAAATAAGGAAATAGCGGTTGGGAGGAGTAAAGATCGCAAATGTAGGGAATTATAAATATGTTTTATTTCATAAGTATAGAAAATTTTGTGAAAACAACTTAGCGATTAGCTTATTTAGGTCTTTAATGATCAATTTGTGTCTTCAAATTGTTCCAACTTTACCTTTACTTTAACTGTAGTTTTACTTGAAGATTCTTATAGTAAAGTTAGAGTGGTTAATAGGGAAATGAATTTAAAAAATTTAATTAAAGGGACATGATACCCAAATGTTGAAGCACTAGGGGGCGCGAAATGCGTCAGGCCTCTTGTCCCTCTGTCCGTTTGTTGGTCTGTACCATGCTGGAACTTCTTTTAACCTCCTGTGTATTTTTTTTGTTATGGTGGCTTTCTGGAATAAACTTCTACATTATATTTTACTCCCCAAGTAGTGCCTGCCTCTTTTCTTCAACGTACTTACCTTTTGGGGTTGATCTCCCCTTGGCTACGGCACTCCGATATTGTCTGCATGCTATTGGATGTATTCACGCTTCCTTGTGGTTCCGGTTCCGGTCTAGGATTAGCACTGCCGCACGCCGTGGTTTTCCCCTAAGTATTCACACCCCACTGTAAAGAGATACTAGTCCCAGTACTTGCAAGGGAGCGTGCATCTGGCATGTGCAGCAGGCACAGTCAAGTTATTTCCCTATTCAGTTTAAGCACTGCTGATGCTCATTGACTATCATTTTTGTTTTTTTCTTCTTGTAACTGGACAGTAGCTGAAGTATAACTGTTTCCAGAGCACTTACTCTTGTCAGCTGAAGAAATTTTGAGGTAACATATCTTCCTTTTTTTTACATAGAGATGTTCAAGTGATATTTTCTTGTCAGGTTTTTACAGTTGATGCATAGCTTTCAAGGGATTTAGCATATGGGTATGTTCCTTTAATAATATACCAATACCAATAATATGCCAAATATATCATAAAATTCCAATAGCTTTCAAATATTATGTTTCCCCTATACTAGATATATAATGTACACATTTCAGCATTGGTCATAAATATGTTGGCAATCACATCTGATTCATGGATAGTGATGTTGCGAATAGTTCACCGGCAAATAGTTCCCGGCGAACATAGCTTGTTCCTGTTCGCCGCGGCGGGCGAACATATGCGATGTTCGATCTGACCCCTATTCGTCATCATTGAGTAAACTTTGACCCTGTATCTCACAGTCTGCAGACACATTTCAGCCAATCAGCAGCAGACACTCCCTCACAGACCCACCCAGCTCCTGGACAGCAGCCATTTTAGATTCATTCTGATCCTGCATTCTTAGTGAGAGGAGGGAAAGTGTAGCTGCTGCTGATTTTATAGGGAAATTGATAGCTAGGCTAGTGTATTCAGTGTCCACTACAGTCCTGAAGGACTCATCTGATCTCTGCTGTAACAACAGCACCCCAATAAGCCCTTCTTAGTGCTAGAACATCATTTATTTATTTTTATTTTTTTATTCTTTGTAATCTAATTGCATTTGCCTGCCTGTCAGTGTGTGCCACCACTCATATCTGGTGTAACATTAGTGTAAATTTAGTGTAAATTTAAAAAAAAAACTTTTACATCAGTCTGCTAGTGTAATCTAATTTCAGTTGCCAGGCCAGCCTGCCACTGCCAGCCTGTGTGTCAGGCTCACAGCATATACTGTGCCTACTTGCTCAGTGCCACCACCAGTCATATCTGGTGTAACATTAGTGTAATTTTTTTTTAAAAAACTTTTACATCAGTCTACTAGTGTAATCTAATTTTAGTTGCCATCAGGCCAGCCTGCCACTGCCAGCCTGTGTGGCAGGTTCACAGCATATACTGTGCCTACTTGCTCAGTGCCACCACCAGTCAAATCTGGTGTAACAGTAGTGTAAATGTTTTAAAAAAACCTTTTACATCAGTCTGCTAGTGTAATCTAATAGCAGTTGCCTGCCTGCCACTGCCAGCCTGTGTGTCAGGCTCACAGCATATACTGTGCCTACTCGCTCAGTGCCACCACTCATATCTGGTGTGACATTAGTGTAAATTTAAAAAAAAAAACTTTTACATCAGTCTGCTAGTGTAATCTAATTTCAGTTGCCAGCAGGCCAGCCTGCCACTGCCAGCCTGTATGTCAGCCTCACAGCATATACTGTGCCTACTTGCTCAGTGCCACCACCAGTCATATCTTGTGTAACAGTAGTGTAAATGTAAAAAAAAAACTTTTACATCAGTCTGCTAGTGTAATCTAATAGCAGTTACCTGCCTGCCACTGCCAGCCTGTGTGTCAGGCTCACAGCATATACTGTGCCTACTCGCTCAGTGCCACCACTCATATCTGGTGTAACATTAGTGTAAATTTAAAAAAAAAAACTTTTACATCAGTCTGCTAGTGTAATTTAATTTCAGTTGCCAGCAGGCCAGCCTGCCACTGCCAGCCTGTGTGTCAGGCTCACAACATATACTGTGCCTACTTGCTCAGTGCCACCACCAGTCATATCTGGTGTAACAGTGTAAATTTAAAAAAAAAAATTTTTTTTACATCAGTCTGCTAGTGTAATCTAATAGCAGTTGCCTGCCTGCCACTGCCAGCCTGTGTGTCAGGCTCACAGCATATATTGTGCCTACTTGCTCAGTGCCACCGCTCATATCTGGTGTAACATTAGAGTAAATAAAAAAAAAAAAAAACTTTGACATCAGTCTGCTAGTGTAATCTAATTTCAGTTGCCAGGCCAGCTGCCACTGCCAGCCTGTGTGTCAGGCTCACAGCATATACTGTGCCTACTTGCTCAGTGCCACCACCAGTCATATCTGGTGTAACATTAGTGTAAATTTAAAAAAAAAAACTTTTACATCAGTCTGCTAGTGTAATCTAATTTCAGTTGCCATCAGGCCAGCCTGCCACTGCCAGCCTGTGTGTCAGGTTCACAGCATATACTGTGCCTACTTGCTCAGTGCCACCACCAGTCATATCTGGTGTAACAGTAGTGTAAATGTTTTTTTAAAAAAAACTTTTACATCAGTCTGCTAGTGTAATCTAATAGCAGTTGCTTGCCTGCCACTGCCAGCCTGTGTGTCAGACACACAGCATATACTGTGCCTACTTGCTCAGTGTCACCACTCATATCTGGTGTAACATTAGTGTAAATTTAAAAAAAAAAAAAAACTTTTACATCAGTCTGCTAGTGTAATCTAATTTCAGTTGCCATCAGGCCAGCCTACCACTGCCTGCCTGTGTGGCAGGTTCACAGCATATACTGTGTCTACTTGCTCAGTGCCACCATCAGTCAAATCTGGTGTAACAGTATTGTAAATGTAAAAAAAAAAACTTTTACATCAGTCTGCTAGTGTAATCTAATAGCAGTTGCCTGCCTGCCACTGCCAGCCTGTGTGTCAGGCTCACAGCATATACTGTGCCTACTCGCTGAGTGCCATCACTCATATCAGGTGTAACATTAGTGTAAATTAAAAAAAAAAAAACTTTTACATCAGTCTGCTAGTGTAATCTAATTTCAGTTGCCAGCAGGCCAGCCTGCCACTGCCAGCCTGTGTGTCAGGCTCACAGCATATACTGTGCCTACTTGCTCAGTGCCACCACCAGTCATATCTGGTGTAACAGTAGTGTAAATGTTTTAAAAAAAACTTTTACATCAGTCTGCTAGTGTAATCTAATAGCAGTTGCCTGCCTGCCACTGCCAGCCTGTGTGTCAGGCTCACAGCATATACTGTGCCTACTCGCTCACTGCCAACACTCATATCTGGTGTAACATTAGTGTAAATTTACGACCTGTACTGGGTGTCCAAGCATCTTTTTCCATCTCCCAGTTCCTAAAATTATCTCCGGGTTCCTAAAATCGATGCCATACCTGTACTCGATTGCGCAAAAGGAAGTCATGGCATATGTGGTCTTTCAAACTGTCTGGCCTGTTGAGGGTTGGGGACCCTCATATAAAAAGTCTGAAGGAGAACGACCTGTACTGGGTGTCCAAGCATCTTTTTCCATCTCCCGGTTCCTAAAAATGATCTCCAGGTTCCTAAAATCGATGCCATACCTGTACTTGATTGTGCAAAAGGAAGTCAAGGCATATGGGGTCTTTCATGCTGTCGTGCCTGTTGAGGGTCAGGGACCCTCGTATAAAAAGGCTGAAGGAGAATTACCTCTACTGGGTGTCCAAGCATCTTTTTCCATCTCCTGGTTCCTAAAAATTATATCCGGGTTCCTAAAATCGATGCCATACCTGTACTCGATTGTGCAAAAGGAAGTCATGGCATATGGGGTCTTTCATGCTGTCGCGCCTGTTGAGGTCAGGGACCCTCATATAAAAAGGCTGAAGGAGAACGACCTGTACTGGGTGTCCAAGCATCTTTTTCCATCTCCCGGTTCCTAAAAATTATCTCCGGGTTCCTAAAATCGATGCCATACCTGTACTCGATTGTGCAAAAGTAAGTCATGGCAGATGGGGTCTTTCATGCTGTCGTGCCTGTTGAGGGTCGGGGACCCTCATATAAAAAGGCTGGAGGAGAACGACCTGTACTGGGTGTCCAAGCATCTTTTTCCATCTCCCGTTTCCTAAAATCCATGCCATATACACGTCCCCTGATAGGGGACACCGCAGTGGAAGGTAACCGGCCACAATTTCTTTGTATAAAAGACAATCCCCAACCTGTACTCGATTGTGCAAAAGGAAGTAACCTTACCATGGGTCCCACAACGCACGTCTTGTAATTCTCTGTCTGGTAAATTATATATATATCAAATCTATCTATTTATCTATCAAATCTATCTAACTATCAATTGTATCTATCAAATGTATATTGCATCTATTGATCTATGTAATCTATGTATCTATCTATCAAGTCTATCTATCTCGTGGCCGGACTGTTTTGTGACAGGCACTTGTGTTTCGGCCAAATGTCCATCGGACAAATGTCCATTGGCCGAATGGCCGTCGGCTAAAAGTCCGGCCACGATTGCATGCGCAGTGCCCCAAATTTCAAGTAGGAGGACCGACCAAGCATCTTTTTCCATGTCCCGGTTCCTAAAATCCATGCCATATACACCTCCCCCGATAGGGGGAGTAACAGGTATTAAACTGATCAGAATAGTACTACTTAACACACCACTCATATCTGGTGCCACAGTAGATTGCACGCACAGTGCCCCAAATTTCAAGTAGGAGGACCGACCAAGCATCTTTTTCCAAGTCCCGGTTCCTAAAATCCATGCCATATACACCTCCCCTGATAGGGGGAGTAACAGGTATTAAACTGATCAGAATAGTACTACTTAACACACCACTCATATCTGGTGCCACAGTAGATTGCACGCGCAGTGCCCCAAATTTGAAGTAGGAGGACCGACCAAGCATCTTTTTCCATCTCCCGGTTCCTAAAATCCATGCCATATACACGTCCCCTGGTGCAGCAACTGCCTCTTGGAACCTTACCATGGGTCCCAAACATCTTGTAATTCTCTGTCTGTGAAATTATATATTTATCAAATATATCTATTTATCTATCAAATCTATCTAACTATCAATCGTATCTATCAAATGTATATTGCATCTATTGATCTATGTAATCTATGTATCTATCTATCAAATCTATGTATCTCATGGCTGGACTGTTTTATTACAGCCACTGGTGTTTCGGCCAAATGTCTGTTGGACAAATGGCCATCGGCTAAAAGTCCGGCCACGATTGCATGCCTAGTGCCCCAAATTTGAAGTAGGAGGACCAACCAAGCATCTTTTTCTATCTCCCGGTTCCGAAAATTCATGCCATATACACGTCCCCTGGCGCTGCAACTGCCTCTGGGAACCTTACCATGGGTCCCAAAACGCACGTCTTGTAATTCTCTGTCTGGGAAATTTTATATTTATCAAATCTATCTATTTATCTATCAAATCTATCTAACTATCAATCGTATCTATCAAATGTATATTGCATCTATTGATCTATGTAATCTATGTATTTATCTATCAAATCTATCTACCTCATGGCCGGACTGTTTTGTGACAGCCACTTGTGTTTCGGCCAAATGTTCGTCAGACAAATGTCCATCGGCTAAAAGTCCGGCCACGATTGCACGCGCAGTGCCCCAAATTTGAAGTAGGAGGACCGACCAAGCATCTTTTTCCATCTCCCGGTTCTGAAAATCCATGCCATATACACGTCCCCTGGCGCCGCAACTGCCTCTGGGAACCTTACCATGGGTCCCAGACCGCACGTCTTGTAATTCTCTGTCTGGGAAATTTTATATTTATCAAATCTATCTATTTATCTATCAAATCTATCTAACTATCAATCGTATCTATCAAATGTATATTGCATCTATTGATCTATGTAATCTATGTATTTATCTATCAAATCTATGTATCTCGTATCCGGACTGTTTTGTGACAGCCACTGGTGTTTCGGCCAAATGTCCATTGGACAAATGGCCATTGGCTAAAAGTCCGGCCACGATTGCATGCCTAGTGCCCCAAATTTGAAGTAGAAGGACCAACCAAGCATCTTTTTATATCTCCCGGTTCAGAAAATTCATGCCATATACACGTCCCCTGGCGCCGCAACTGCCTCTGGGAACCTTACCATGGGTCCCAGAATGCACGTCTTGTAATTCTCTGTCTGGGAAATTATATATTTATCAAATCTATCTATTTATCTATCAAATCTATCTAACTATCAATCGTATCTATCAAATGTATATTGCATCTATTGATCTATGTAAAAATAAAGAGTAGAAAGAGGGCGCCACATCTATTGATCTATGTAATCTATGTATTTATCTATCAAATCTATGTATCTCGTGGCCGGACTGTTTTGTGACAGCCACTTGTGTTTCGGGCCAAATGTCCGTCGGCTAAAAGTCCGGCCATGATTGCACGCGCAGTGCCCCAAATTTGAAGTAGGAGGACCGACCAAGCATCTTTTTCCATCTCTCAGTTCCTAAAATCCATGCCATATACACCTCCCCCGATAGGAAGAGTAACAGGTATTAAACTGATCAGAATAGTACTACTTAACACACCACTCATATCTGGTGCCACAGTAGATTGCACATGCACTGCCCCAAATTTGAAGTAGGAGGACCGACCAAGCATCTTTTTCCATCTCCTGGTTCCTAAAATCCCTGCCATATACACGTCCCCTGGCGCCGCAAATGCCTCTGGGAACCTTACCATGGGTCCCAGCCCACACGTTTTGTAATTCTCTGTCTGGAAAATTATATATCTATCAAATCTATCTATTTATCTATCAAATCTATCGAACTATCAATCGAATCTATCTAATGAATATTGCATCTATTGATCTATGTAATCTATGTATCTATCTATCAAATCTATCTATCTCGTGGTTGTGCAAATGGACTGTTTGCGGTTGTTTGCGGTGCGTTACACGGAGAGTTTGGTCTGTCACTGTGAAGCAGGCGTAACCCTTACACTACCTGATCGATACAACATCATACCTGATGTTTTAAAGCACGTTATTCCAAACAATTTAGGAATGTTAGGTGATTTATGCCCTTTATGGCTTAAAACCAGACTCTACATCAACTATGTAATTTTCCGTGGGAGTTTTGCCATGGATCCCCCTCCGGCATGCCACAGTCCAGGTGTTAGTCCCCTTGAAACAACTTTTCCATCACTATTGTGGCCAGAAAGAGTCCCTGTTGGTTTTAAAGTTCACCTGCCTATTGAAGTCAATGGCGGTTCGCCCCGGTTCACCGGTTCGTGAACAGTTGCGGAAGTTCGAGTCCGCCGTTCGCAAACCAAAATTTTTAGGTTTGCGACATCAGTATTCATGGACATCCACAGGGGTGCCCCCCCAAAATGTTCTACCCCACCTAGAAACTGCAGGAAAACAAGACAAATGTATGTCTGGTTTTTTTTGTTTGTTTGTTTGTTTGTTTTTAATTCCCCTGAATGTAGCTCAGTTAAATTTTATTCTGCAATTTGTATTTCACTAATTAGCATCTCAGTATTGTGCCACTGCAGGTCTGGACTCTAAGTCCCAGCATACATTGTGCAGTGGTGGGGAGTAAGCTTCCTGGGGCGCGATCAAATATACGGTGCAGGTTTCGGCGCAAGCATGGGAACCTGCGGCACCCATAATTTCACCTCACACATCAGGGTATTACATATACCCCGCCGGCAGTTCCTAAAGTGCCGTAAGTCTGATAAACTAGCTATGTCCAGAAATAAGCGTAAATACAAATTTCTGGAGTCGCCAGTGACTTACGGCACTTTAGAAACTGTCGGGGCCTAAGAAAAGTAAAGATAATTTTAAATCTCCCGTAACAGTCTAACACGCCTCCCAAAAATAGCCTGACACGTAAAACCCCTATATCCGCAATCCCCCCTCTCACTACTAATAATAAATGTATTAACACCTAGACCGACAACCCCCCCACAAAGCCAAGAATGAAGACATAAATACAACACAATAATATGGCATCACGCAGGACCCAAAACTGAACCAAATTGCACAGAGATAAATAAAGATCAAAAGCGGACCATGCATATAGACCCTCTATCTTCAGAGTTGTTTTTTTTTTTTAAATTGTATAAGAAGAATCACAAATTCATATTAATTACAGAGTGATCTTCCCCTTAACAGGGAGAAAAAGAAAGAAAGAAAGAAAGAAAATGGCATCACGCAGGACCCAAACAAAAGCAAATTATACTCAGATATTTCAAGTTCCCAAGTGGGCCATGCCTATAGACCATCTATCTCGAGGTTGGAATTTGAATTAATTAAAATGAATTACAGTTTCATATAAATTGCAATGAGGGAAGAGGGAGGGAAGGGTGACCTTCCTCTCTCAGTCACTCTCATAGCCCAGCCACAAACTGGGTAAATGCCCAGCATACACGTTCAGTTGAACATAGGATGATTTAACCAATGGTTTAACTAATTGAATGTGTGCCGTCTTGGGCAGGATAAGAATAAACACTGTACATTTTTTGAAAAGAAAACCCCGCAAATTGCGTATCAGTAGGGTTCTGTAAATTATACTGCTCTATCGTACATTGTGTAATCAAAGCTTGTTTAAGCTCTGCAAACTTGGGAACTGAGTGTGCTTTCCATGACCGTAAAATTAAGTTACGAGCTATAAACACAATTGTGTTGATTAAACAAAATTTTTTATATACACCTTGAAATTTGGCTAGAAAAAATACGTCATATGGGTGAATACGGATTTTATCCAATGTCTAATTTTTGCCCAAAACTGCATAATTTTAGGGCAGCCCCAAAAGCAATGGAAAAGATCAGCATGACTTGCACTACATCTTGAGCATACAATATTTGACTTATACCATCTGGACAGAGTCTCTGGTGTTAAATAGACTGCCAAACTTAATTTTATCTAAGACTCTCTCCAAGCCGTCAGAAGCCAGGCTTTATCTATTATTTGAAAGCTATCTGAAACTTCCTGCGTATTGATATCTGGGAAATATTTTATCCATTTAGCTACTATGTATTCTAGTTGCTCAAACGAGGGACGTTGATTTAATAAAGAGTAAAGAGAAGAGATAGAATATACGCCAGCTTAGTATAAATTAATTCTGCTATGCAAAGTGCCAAAGACAAATCCAAGCCAAAATTTTGTTTCAACTCAGAAACATAATGCCTTAATTGTAGAAATGCATAAAAGTCCCTTTTTCATACTCCAAATTTACAGCATAAATCACTAAATATTTCAGGAACTAAATTGGGTCTTAATATTTGATTAACCCATCTTAAACCTTTACTCCGCCATTGTCTAAAAACTTTATTGACAGGCCTGGAGGAGAGTTGGGGTTGCCCATAATTGGGAGGAATTTCGAGACATATGAAGAGCTGCAAGATTCAGAGCAGTATTTCTGACATGCTACCACAATGTTTTTAAAGATCACCAAACAGTAGATGGGAGCAAAGTTATTGGGCAATGCAATAGTGCATTCAGATGAAATGGGAGAAGTCTTCATCCAGACGGCATCTTCTATCTTGATCCTTCCGACGCGGAGCAGCTCCATCTTCAAGGCGGGGCATCCTCTTCTTTCCATGGCTACTGAAAAATGAAGGTTTCTTTAAGGGACATCATCCAAGATGGCGTCCCTTGAATTCTGATTGGCTGATAGAATTCTATCAGCCAATCGTAATTAAAGTTGAAAAAATCCAGGATTGAGCTTGCATTCTATTGGCTGTTCTGGAGGATGAAGACTTCTCCAGGCTTCGTTGAGGATGGATGTCCGGCTTTCAAAAACTGTAATTGGATCTTCGTTGGTTAGTGTTAGGCTTTTTTAAGGGTTTATTGGGTGGGTTTTATTTTTAGCTTAGGGTTTGGGCTGAAAAAGAGCTAAATGCCCTTTTAAGGGCAATGCCCATCCAAATGCCCTTTTCAGGGCAATGAGGAGCTTAGGTTTTTTTAGATAGGATTTTATTTGGGAGGGTTGGTTGTGTGGGTGGTGGGTTTTACTGTTGGGGGGTTGTTTGTATTTTTTTACAGGTAAAAGAGCTGATTTCTTTGGGGCAATGCCTCGCAAAAGGCACTTTTAAGGGCTTTTGGCAGTTTAGTTTAGGCTAGGGTTTTTTTTATTTGGGGGTGCTTTTTTTATTTTGATAGGGCTATTAGATTAGGTGTAATTAGTTTAAATATTTGATCATTTCTTTTTTTTTTTGTAATTTAGTTAATTTTATTTAATTAATGTAATCTATTTAGTTGTAGTGCAAGGTTAGGTGTTAGTGTAAGACAGGTTAGGTTTTATTTTACAGGTAAATTTGTATTTATTTTAACTAGGTAGCTAGTAAAATTTTAATAACTATTTACTAACTAGTCTACCTAGTTAAAATAAATACAAACTTACCTGTGAATAAAAAATAAAACCTAAGATAGCTACAATGTAACTATTAATTATATTGTAGCTAGCTTAGGGTTTATTTTACAAGTAAGTATTTAGTTTTAAATAGGAATTATTTAGGTAATAATAATTTTTATTTAGATTTATTTTAATTATATTAAAGTTAGTGGGTGTTAGGGTTATGCTTGGGGTTAGGTTTAGGGGTTAATAACTTTAGTATAGTGGCAGCGACGTTGGGGGACAGCAGATTAGGGGTTAATAAGTGTAGGTATGAAGCGACGACATTGGGGGCGGCAGATTAGGGGTTAATAAGTGTAGGTAGGTAGCGACGACATTGAGGGCGGAATATTAGGGGTTAATAAGTGTAATGTAGGTGGCGGCGATGTCAGGGGCGGCATATTAGGGGTGTTTAGACTCGGGGTTTATGTTAGGGTGTTAGATGTAAACATAACTTTTCTTTCCCCATAGGAATCAATGGAGCTGCGTTACAGAGCTTTACGCTCCTTTATTGTAGGTAGACATTGATGTCTATGGGAAATCATGCACGAGCACGTAAAACCAGCTCACAGCAGCGCTGATATTTGAGTGCGGTATGGAGCTCAATTTTGCTCAACGCTGCTATATTGCCTGCTAACGCCGGGTTTTTGCAAACCTGTAATAGCAGCGCTATAGGGAGGTGAGCGGTGGAAATAACTTGCAATTTAGTACCGAGCCACTCATAACACAAAACTCGTAATCTAGCCGTAGATATTTAGGAAAATATATGTTATGGTTATTAGCTGATTGCAAAGAATGTGCATGTAGTTCTAGTGATATGATGGCGTGATCTGATATTACGATATCTTTAATGTCAGTTTTAAGATTAAGACCTATTAGTGAATCTGAGATAAGAAACATATCATTCCTGAATAGGGACTGATGTCCTTTGGAAATACAGGTGTAAGATCTAAGGTCTGGGTTCTGAGTGCGCCAAATGTCCAACATTCCTAATTGGGAACAGGATTTCTATATTATATGGGTCTTCCTATCTCTTCTAATTGGTATTTTTTTATTTAGTCTATCTAAATTAGGTGCTGCAATTAGATTGAGATCGCCTACCACTATTATGTTTTGGCCAATATACTTATATAGTTTAACTGTCATATTGTTCCAGAACACCCTGTCTATATTTGGCCCATATATATTACAGAGGATAAAGCATGATTTATTAAGTAAAATCTCTAAAATTTGGAATCGTCTATCTGGGTCTGTGTGGCTGGCTTCAATTATATATACTAGATGTTTATTAAGGAGGATTGCTACACCTCTTTTCCGTGAGTCATGTGGGGCGGCAATAACCTCTCCAACCTATCTGGCTTTAAGTTTGACCTGTTTCTACCACTTTAAGATGGATTTCTTGTAGGAAGTCAATATCAGGCTTAAATTTACCTAGTTGCTTAATTATAGCCTTGCTTTTTATTGGAGAGGTTATGCCGCCCACATTCCAAGACATGAGATTAAGAGGCTCTATCATCATCTTTGACTAGCAGTAGTGAGCGAGAGAGAAGGGGGAAGGGAATTTAAAAAAAAAGAAGGGAAAAGGAAAAAAAATAAAAACACATCACAGAGTGTGATCAAAGTTAAAACCCCACATTTGTACATTGGAAACTCCATTACTTATCTATATATATAAACTCTGAATGGTTAGATATTAACAGTTTAAGCTATGGTTTAAAGTAATCCTGCTTTCTTGCAAAAGGAAGCTGATTTTGAAATGTTATTTAGAGTGTGAGGGATCCCGTCCCTTATCACTATCAGTTTGGCAGGGTCAAACAGTCTGACATTATAGTCAGCTTTCATGAGTTTGACAAAGAAAGGAGACATCTCCCTTCTCTTTGCCAGAGTTCCAGAGAAAAAATCCTGGAAAATCATGATCTTATGGGACCCAAATAGAAAAGGATTAAACTTCCCATAGTGCTTAAGATATAAAATCTTAACTTGAAAGTTGACAAATTTGAATATAATAGGTCTTGGTTTAGTATTTTCTACATTTCTCCGCAAGGGTCCTATTATATGACCTTTCTATTTGAAAGGGATGTGGAGGGAGGGGGATCTGAAGTATCTGAGGGAGGGTGGCAGATAGATACAAAGGTCATTGAAATTCAGCTGCTTCAGGCAGGCCAATAATTCTAAGATTATTGCGCCTGGAGCGATCCTCCAGATCTTCAATTCTAGAATGTAGTATAGAAAGAGTGTTACTGTGTGCTGTGGAGATAGGGTCTTGAAGGTTAAACCTACCCTCAAGTTCAGACACTCTTGTGTCCAATTAATTTAACCTGGATGAACACTGCCTCACTTCATTAGTCAAGCTGGAGATTTCCACTTTAATTTTCTGTTTGACCAAATCTAATTGGGGTGTTATCACTTTAGCTATCTCAGTGGCTAAGATCTTGTGAAGTGTCAGGAGAAGGATCAAAGTTTTTGTTAGCTTTTCTTTCCCTTTGTTTAGGAGGCATACTGGGAGGAGTACATTTAGTATGGGATATATATCTGTCCATGAACTCTAACTAGGAAGTATAGCACAGTGTATCAAGCAACAGTAGTCGCACAGTGAAAAAGTGATATAGTGTAATAGTTATTAACTGACAGGTAGATTACGAGTTGTGCATTCGTCTTTTAACGCTGAAAACATTGTAATTTCAGCATTAAAACAGCAGCACAGCAATTACAAGTCTTGTCGGTATAGCTGCACCGCAAGCCTTTAAGCCTGTAATGCAACATCAGTCCCGCTCTTGTAAAAGTGACGTTTTTTATGGGACTTCAATAGCGCTGCCATTACGAGTTTTGCGGTGATGCTAAAAAGCTTGCATTACACCCTATAACGACAAGATCCGTTACCCCATCTGAGAGCAGTAGTTATGAGTTTTACACAACAAAACTGTCACTAAACACCCATAAACTACATATTAACCCCTACATATTAACCCCTAAACCGAGGCTCTCCCGCATAGTAAATACTATATTAAAGTTACTAACCCCTAATCTGCCGCTCCTGACATCACCGCCACTAATAAAATATATTAAACCCTATTCTGCCGCTCTCCGACATCATCATCACTATAATAAAGTTATTAACCCCTAAACCGCTGCCCTCCCGCATCGCAAACACTATTTAAATATTATTAACCCCTAATCTGCCATCCGCCCACATCCCCCCACTATACTAAAGTTATTAACCCTTATTCTGCCGCTTACAGACACCACCACCACTATAATAAGCTTATTAACCCCTAAACCACAAGCCCCCCACAACGAAATATACTAAATTAAACTATTAACCCCTAAGATGAAAGCCCTCCACATCCCAATAAACTAATTTAAACTAGTAACCTCTAAACATAACGCCCCCCGCATCTTTATATTAAAATTACAATTTACCTATCTTAAATTAAATTAAAACTTACCTGTCAAATTAAAAAAACTAAGTTTAAATTAACAATTAAACTAATATAACGATTAAACTAAAATCAAACTAAGTACCAATTAAAGAAAACTAAAATACACGTTAAAAAAATCCTAACACTACTATAAACATTACAAAGTATCTAATTACAAAATTAAAAATTACTAAATTATGAAAAATAACAAATGAAATGATCAAAAATAAAAAAGAATTACACCTAATCTAATAGTGTCAGGGTGCCAGGAATCAGACTGAGACGAGAAGTGCAAAAATAATCACACCTTTATTAATAACAAAAAATAATAAAAAGTCCACAAGTAAAATAACAAGCCAGGAGTCAAAACCAGAGCTGGTAGTCATATGAGCCAAGTCAGGAGCCAAAGCGAATAGTCAGATGAGCCGGAATCAGGAACAAGGAAAACAGCAGAGTCAGGAACAAGCCAGGGATCAGGAACCAGGAAGGATATCAGACAGCCAGGTAATACACAGGGACTCTCACAAACAGGTCTGACACAATGCAAAGGCAAAGCATACTGAACAGAGGCCCTTTAAATAATAAGTGATGACATCACAATTCTGAGACTGCATCCTGTCTCACACAGATGATGCACACCAGTCTGGCCATAAAAGGAAGTGCAGGAAATGAGCAGTATCCCCCACAATGCACCATAGTCAGCAAGAGAGGTGAGTAAAATGGCTGCCGGCAGCACTTACAAACAAAACAGGGGAAAAACCCTGACAGTACCCTCCCCTCAATGACCCCTCCCCCGTGGGAGGACAAAAGGCTTATTGGGGAAACGGGCATGGAAGGCACAGAGGAGGGTGGGAGCATGAACATCAGAGGAGGGAACCCAAGAACGCTCCTTCAGACCATAGCCACTCCAGTGAACCAAATACTGTACACGGCCCCTGGACATATGAGAGTCAATAATGCTGCTGACCTCATACTCCTCATGGTTGTCAATAAAGATAGGATGGGGACGAGGCAACACAGTGGTAAACCAATGGTTTCTAGAGGGAGACATGAAAAACATTGGAGATGCGCATTGCAGGAGGAAGGTCAAGAGCGTAGGCCACAGAATTGACCTGTCGGAATATTTGAAAAGGACCAACATAACAGGGAGCCAGTTTATTGGAAGGCACACAAAGGTTCAAGTTGTGGGAGGATAGTGAAACTCTCTCACCAACCTGGTAGGAAGGCGCAGGCAGATGCCTACGATCAGCCTGGAACTTTTGGCGCTGCATAGAACGATGAAGGCAATCCTGATTCTGCACCCACGTGGAACGGAGTTGCGGGAGATGCTCCTCCAAAGCCAGAATACCCTGAGACATGAATGAATCAGGCAACAAGGATGGTTGAAACCCATAATTCGCCATGAACGGGGATAACTTGGAGGAAGCATTAATAGCACTATTACAGCAAACTCTGCCCAAGGTAACAGTTCAGACCAATTATTGTGGTGATCTGAGACATAGCAATGGAGGAACTGTTCCAGAGCTTGATTAGACCGTTCTGCAGCCTCATTGGATTGAGGGTGATATGCCGAGGAGAAAGAAAGCTGGATCCCCATTTGAGCACAAAAGGAACGCCAAAATCTGGAGACAAACTGGCTACCCCAGTCCGACACTATCTTCTTGGGTAACCCATGTAAACGGAAGACCTCCTAGGCAAAAATTGAAGCAAGCTCCTAAGCGGTAGGCAACTTCATCAAGGGAATGCAATGTGACATTTTAGAAAAATGGACAACCACCATAAGGATAACAGTATTGTTATTGGAAACAGGGAGCTCCACAATGAAGTCCATGGAAAGATGTGTCCAAGGACGCTCACCATTAGCAATAGGTTGAAGAAGACCCACAGGAAGACGTCAAGGAGTCTTATTCTGTGCACAAACTGAGCAGGAGGCAACATACGCAGCAACATCAGAATGAAGACCTGGCCACCAGAATTGTCGAGTGACAGACCAAATCATTTGGTTCTTGCCTGGGTGACCTGCGGCTTTAGGATAGTGGTAAGTGTGCAAAAGTTTAGTTCGAAGATTCTCAGGAACAAAACACTTACCACTAGGTTTCTCAGGAGGTGCATTGGTTTGTGCAGCCAGGATCTCCTCCCCCAAGGGAGAAGTCAACTTAGTACATATGGTAGCTAAAATATGGTCAGGAGGTATAACAGGAGTAGGTACATACTCCTCCTTGGACAGAGGCGAAAATTGTCGAGAGAGGGCATCAGCCCTAACATTCTTACTACCAGGCAGGTAGGAGACCACATAATTAAACCGAGACAAAAATAGCGCCCATCTGGCCTGTCGGGGCTACAAAAGTTTTGCTTCAGATAGAAAAGTTAAATTATTGTGGTCAGTAAGAATGAGCACTGGCATGCTAGTACCCTCGAGAAGATGCCTCCATTCCTTGAGTGCCAAAATTATGGCCAGTAATTCCCTGTCGCCAATTTCATAATTGCACTCCGCTGGAGACAATTTCTTAGAGAAGAAACCACATGGATGCAAGGAACCATCAGGCGTAGGACGTTGAGACAAGAGGGCACCTACTCCAGTCTCAGACGCATCGACCTCAAGAACAAAAGGCAGAACAGGGTTAGGATGAGCTAGAACTGGAATGGCAGCAAAGGCAGTCTTAAGACTATCAAAGGCCTTAATGGCAGTAGGTGACCAATGGAGAGGATCATTCTCTTTACAGGTCATGTCTGTGATAGGTTTGACCAAGGAAGAAAAGTTTTTAATAAACTTTCTATAGTAATTGGCGAACCCCAAAAAACATTGAATAGACCGAAGACCAACTGGGCGAGGCCACTGCAGAACTGCAGATAACTTGTCAGGATCCATGGAGAACCCTGCAAGGGAGATAACATAACCTATGAAGGTTACTTGAGTCTGATGGAACTCACATTTCTCAAGTTTACGAAACAGGCCATTCTCACGTAGTCTCTGAAGAACCCGTGTAACATCAGAACGATGAGCCTCAAGTGTGGGTGAGTGTATGAGGATGTCGTCTAAGTACACCACAACACACTCTTGCAACATATCTCGTATGACATCATTAATAAATTCCTGGAAAACAGCAGGGGCATTACATAGGCCAAAGGGCATTACAAGATACTCATAATGCCCGCTCCTGGTGTTAAACACTGTTTTCCATTCGTGGCCTTACTTGATCCTAACGAGATTGTACACTCCTCTCAAATCAAGTTTAGTAAAGACCGTAGCTCCCTTGAGGCGGTCAAAGAACTCCGTAATGAGCGGAATAGGGTAAGCATTCTTAATGGTAAGACGATTAAGACCCCTATAATCGATGCATGGTCCTAACCCTTTTTCTTCACAAAGAAGAAGCCAGCCCCTGCAGGAGACAACCCTTTTTCTTCACAAAGAAGAAGCCAACCAATGCAGGAGAGCAGAATTTGCGGATGATCCCATGCGACAGAGCATCGGCAACATACTCCTCCATAGCACAATTCTTTGCAACAGACAAAGGGTAAACCCGGCCCGAGGAGGAATGGTTTCAGGTTGCAGGTCTATGGCACAATCGTAAGACTGGTAAGGAGGCAACGTACCAGCATGCAACTTGTCAAAAATGTCTAGGAACTCTCGGTACTCCTCTGGCAATTGAGATACCGAAGAAGTGCACAAGACTTTAACTGGTTTCCGAAGACAAGTGGAAATACATTGCAGGGACCACGACAAAAATTTTGGACCTAGTCGAGAATGGGATTATGCATTTGGAGCCAGGGATAACCCAGAACAACTGGAAAATGCGGAGAGTTTATCACCTGGAACTGTTTCGTGAGTAACGAGTGTGGGCTGATGGGGCCTGCCATCAATGGCCTCAATAGCAAGCGGAATGGACCGAGGCAAAACAGGAATGTAGTGCTTTGATACAAAAGCACTGTCAATGAAATAGCCCGCAGCACCGGAGTCAACAAGAGCCTGGGTGACAATGGAAGAGTCCACCCAGGAAAGGACAACCGTGACCAAAAGTTTCTCCTTTAGTGGTTCCGGGGATGAGGATAAACCACCCAAGGTCTGCCCCCAACAGGACCTTAGCTGTGAGCATTTCCCGGCCGTGTAGGACAAGACTTCAAAAGGTGGCCCTGTAACCCACAATAGAGGCAATGCCCCTCCCTCCTCCTAAAGGCCCTCTCTGCCGCAGAGAGACGCGTGAATCCCAACTGCATTGGCTCAGCAGTACCTGGTGACTCGGGACCAGGAGGCATGGGAGGAGAGGGAGGCATGGGTGGGAATGAACACGTAGGAGACAATGGAACAGGAGGCTTCCGCAAGCGCTCCTTGAAAAAGGGCCTCTCTCTGAGTCTGATGTCAATTAGGATCAAAAAGACACCAATGCCTCGAGATCCTCTGGTAAATCTCTGGCAGCAACTTCGTCTTTAATCGCATCAGAGAGCCCATGAAAGAAGGCGGCAACAAGGGCTTCATTGTTTCAACCAACCTCTGCTGTAAGCGTATGAAACTCAATAGCATACTGAGCAACAGATCTTGTACCTTGCTGAATGGACATGAGTCGTTTAGCAGCAGAGGAGGAGCGAGCCGGAACACCTTCGAAAGGAGGACACAAATTCAGGGTAATTTGAAATCACAGGTTTATTAGTCTCCCACAAGCCCAGGCAAGAGCTGTGTCAGAGAGTAACGAGATGAGAAATCCCACCTTAGCTCTGTCAGAGCGACACGCCTGAGGTAATATCTCAAAGTAAATGCCCACCTGGTTCAAAAACCCTCTGCACTGAATAGGATCGCCTCCATATCGCTGAGGTAGAGGTGCAGAACCAGACATGCTCCTGGTAGGACTAGGTGCAGCAGAGGAAACAGAAGCAGCCATAGCTTGTGGGACACTTTGGTCCAAATGTGCAATGTGAGTCAGCAGGGTTTGTAGGGCTATAGCAAATTGATCCAAGCGGTGATCCTATTCATTCATCCTGGAAATGATAGCAGGTAAAGGTAGATTATTAGCACCATCAGGATTCATGGCCTTTGCGTAATGTCAGGGTGCCAGGAATCAGACTGAGACAAGAAGTGCAAAAACAATCACACCTTTATTAATAACAAAAAAAATAATAAAAAGTCCACAAGTCAAATAACAAGCCAGGAGTCAAAACCAGAGCTGGTAGTCAGACAAGCCAAGTCAGGAGCCAAAGTGAATAGTCAGATGAGCCGGAATCAGGACCAAGGAAAACAGCAGAGTCAGGAACAAGCCAGGGATCAGGAACCAGGAAGGAAGTCAGACAGCCAGGTAATACACAGGAACTCTCACAAACAGGTCACAAGACAACGCAAAGGCAAAGCATACTGAACAGAGGCCCTTTAAATAATAAGTTATGACATCACAATTCTGAGACTGCATCCTGTCTCACACAGATGATGCACACCAGTCTGGCCATAAAAGGAAGTGCAGGAAATGAGCAGCATCCCCCACAATGCACCATAGTCAGCAAGAGAGGTGAGTAAAATGGCTGCCAGCAGCAAATGGCAAACAAAACAGGGAAAAAACCCTGACAAATAGCCCTATTAAAATAAAAAGCCTACCCAACATAAAAAATAAAAAACGCTAGCCTACAATAAACTACCAATAGCCCTTAAATGGACTTTTGTGGGGCATTGCCCCAAAGGAATCAGCTGTTTTACCTGAAAAAAAACACAAAGACCCCCAACAGTAAAACCCACCACCCAACCAATCCCTCCAAAAATAGAACAACTCTAACAAAAACCTATGCTACCCATTGCCCTGAAAAGAGCTTTTGTATGGACATTTCCCTTAAAAGGGCATTCAGCTCTTTTGCTTGCCCTGAAAAGGGCATTCAGCTCTTTTAAGAAAAGCCCAAACCATAAACTAAAAAAAAACCACCCCAAAAAGTTTAAAAATCCTAACACTAACCCCCCAAGATCCACTTACAGTTCCTGAAGTCCGAACATCCAGGCGGCAAGAGGTCTTCATCCAGGCGGCGAGGTCTTCATCCATCCAGGCGGCATCTTCTTTCTTCATCCTGATGGCATCTTCTATCTTCGTCCTCTAAAACAAAAAGGACCTTGTGAAGGCCACAGGATTTGGTTGGCAGCGCGGTAGTCCTTTATGCTGTGAGGCTGCTCAAGCCATCTGGGTATGGGGTGTTTCTCTGTGCACACAGATTCCGACGCAAGTGACATGTCACTTCATCTCCCCCATCTCCTCTGGAACACGTCACCTCCTAGCAACCGAGGTCCTGATGCTGAACAGGACCATCCGACACGGGAACGTCAATCCCTATCAGCCCCATGTCCGGACTTCAATAGATCAGGCTCAGTATAAGTAGAGCGGACTAGCATTTGTAGAGAGGCAGGTAAGTAACAAGATCAAGCGACTTTTTAGAGTAGCAGAGGGCCACAGGATTTGCCTGTCTCTTCGTTAGTAAGCCGTAGTTAGCCAAGTAAATCTTAGCTATTCATCTGGTACAGACTCTAGAACTAGGAAGCCATTAGCCATTATTACCCAATAGTAGTATATCAGTATGTCTGATACCATGTGGAGCCAGGTGAGGAGAAGGTCACTCAGAGGGAAGTCTGACAATTGGCAAAGGTCTAGTGTATAGGTTCCTTAAAAGCTACGGATCTAGCTTCTAGCTTCTGGGGGCCAGGATGCCAAAAAGCCACACAGGTTATCCTGTCTCTCGTCACAGTAATGTCAGGGAATTGTGTGACAGTAATTAGTTCTACAGATGCAGACTAGAGACCGGGGCACCAGGAATATTATACCCACAGGGATTGAAAGCCAATCTATCAGGTACCATAAAAAGCAGGATATAATATTGTTCAGTCAAGTAGGTAGTAAGGAGGGCTTTAGCCACCAAGCAAATTTGTAGCCAAGGAAAAGACTTCCACATTGAGATCCGTGGATCATGTATCCGGGCCTTTTCCACACAGTCTGGCCAAGGATTGCTACGAAAGGAGGGAGAATGGAAGGGTCTCAAACACAGAGACATGAAGCAGCAGCAGCAGCTACCTGCTCGCTCCGCCCCCAGCCGGAAGTCCATCTGCCACCAACTACTGGCTGTGTTAACACAGCTTGGCCTTGAGGCCAAAAACTTTCAGGAAGGGTGGGGATACCACAGGCTAAATAATCTATTTCAAATGCCATTATAAGGGTAATAGAAATACTTGTAAACAATTGAATGCACTCCAGCAGGTAAAGTGGATCATTGGGAACAAATGAAAGGGGAGAACATTTTTGAGTTAACTGTCCCTTTAAGGACCAGGGCTGTTTTTACATTTCTGCAGTGTTTGTGTTTAGCTGTAATTTTCCTCTTACTCATTTACTGTACCCACACATATTATATACCGTTTTTTTAAAGATACCATTATTTTCATCATATCATATAATTTTCTATAAAAAAATATAAAATATGATGAAAAAATTGAAAAAACACACTTTTTCTAATTTTGACCCCCAAAATCTATTACACATCTACAACCACCAAAAAACACCCATGCTAAATAGTTTCTAAATTTTGTCCTGAGTTTAGAAATACCCAATGTTTACATGTTCTTTGCAAGTTATAGGGCAATAAGTACAAGTAGCACTTTGCTATTTCCAAACAATTGTTTTTTTTAATTAGCGATACACATTATAACACTAATATCTGTCAGGAATCCCTGAATAACCCTTCACATCTACATATTTTTTTTTAGTAGACAACCCGAAGTTGTGATCTAGGCCCATTTTGATATACTTCATGCCGCCGTTTCACCGCCAAATGCGATCAAATAAATAAAATGTTAACTTTTTCACAAACTTTAGGTTTCTCACTGAAATTATTTACAAACAGCTTGTGCAATTATGGCACAAATGGTTGTAAGCGCGTTTCTGGGATCCCCTTTGCTTAGAAATAGCAGACATATATGGCTTTGGCATTGCTTTTTGGTAATTAGAAGGCCGCAAAATGCTGCTGCGCACCACACTTGTATTATGCCCAGCAGTGAAGGGGTTAATTAGGTAACTTGTAAGGTTAATTTTAGCTTTAGTGTAGAGATCAGCCTCCCAAAGTATCAGATGTAGACGCATATGCAGGGAAGGGGGGAGGTCTGCTCTTTCTGCTTTCCCAGCCTTTTTCACTGGGTGTCCCAGCCTAACCTCATAAACAGTGCTAACTTGGGTGCTTCTAAGTATGTTTTTTATACTGGATTTTTAGATCAGTATCAGGGCATATTCTTCTTTATAGTAGTGTATATTACATGCATTTACAGTATATGAAAATGTATGTACACTGTGCCTTTAAAGATAAATCCTGTAATGAGATTTTAAGTTGGAAATATTCAACCTCAGTCATTAATTAAATTATTTTTGGTTCCAGATTTAAGAGTCAAAAACACCTGTTACATTAGGCAGTGTTCCATCTTGACTTACTGCATCAATAACTTGGCAAAGAAAGTCTTAATTTAACCACTGTAAAATCTCATCATATCTATAGAAGCATTTACAAATGACGTATAGTTCACTCTCCAGCTTGGTGGACAGGCTGTGATCCAAAGTACCAGGTTTTAAAATGATTGCTGTAGTGATGCTTGCTCATTTGTTTTCCTAACAGTCTGAAGATATTAATTAATCACATCTCAATAAAAACGAGAGAGAGTTTTGGTAAAAGCATCTGCAGATGAACATGAGCAAATAAAATCAATGAGTATTTTTTGAGGTAATAAATAATTTTTTCTCTGCTCCCTAGTTAGTTTAAATAAAAAAGACGTAAAAACGTGGGTCTCATTTCTATTGATGCAGGGAAAAAAAGTCGATCCGATTCCAGGTATTATAAAAAATCCAACTTTATTGAAGACAAGTATTAAAAACAAAAGGGAAGCACCTTAGCAAATTGCGAGTTGTAGCAGGCAAAGCACTTGGCTTATGCGTTTCGGCTTAGTGAGCCGTAATCATAGCCTGTTGTGCTTTGCCTAGTGTTGCAATTTAAAGGCAAAGGGTCATTGTACTAATGGCCAACAATTAAAACTTAAATTAAACAATTAACTGTCTGCTACAACTGGTTTAACTCTCTAATGGCCCCAGAAATAATTTAATTACAATGAAAGTATAATGTTAAATGTTCTAAAATACATATATATACAATTGAAATTCAGATTACCGTTCACATATCATAAATATAAATTATTTTCAACTTATTTATTTACTCAGTTAATTTATTACCTTGAAACATGGTATTCTAATCAGAAAATGTTAGTAATCTTTATAATTGCCTTTTATTTCTGACAATGGCAAATATTGGAAAGAATCTTCATGAACCAATTATTTATAATATTTATAATAGTATTTCTATTGAGCCATAATTAGGTTTGCGTTAGGTTGCAAACCAATGAATATGTTGTTTCTCTTTAGAGGTGATCACAGGTAAGGAGTGCAGACGTTAAATGTAAATTTTATAGTGTAAGGTTGGGTTACCATAGCAACTAATTGATCTTCAAGAAATGCGACATTGGATGGAAGAGTTAGCACAACGTTAACTTGCACCTACATGAAAAGAGCGACTGCAAGCAATGTGCAAAATGTGCAAAATATTTAAATGGAAACCTGGTACTAAAACGGAGCCATAAACTACTTTTAGCTGTCAGTCACTTTGGTAGCTTACGGCTCAAGTTTTTATGGTTCAATTGAAACAAGCCCAAATTTGGGTGCTTATGAAGGAAACCAAACCATTAGAATAAAAAATGTCATGGTAAAAAAATATTTTGCAGTATAAATGGAATTGTTTTTAGCTAAAGCCAATATAGCATAGATATGTAGCAGGGTTAATTCTGAAGTGTGCATTTCAGCTTTTAGAATTAGAAAATATTAACGCACAATTTTCAGAACTAAATTAAATGTAAAGGACCAAAAAATAATTAAATTAAAGCTGTTTACAATGTATAGCAAAGCCTTTTATGTTAAATAAATATACAGATCAACAAATACCATATGGTTATAAAAATAAAAAAATCCAAGACAATGTGGCGTGTTAAGAGTAATTAGGAAAAAACATAGGGCATTTAAATTATTCAAAGAAAATAGTACAGACTCAACATACCATATTTATAAGGAATATAACAAAGCATGCAAAAAAAAGGTGTGCAGGCTTGACCTGTGGCCTGAGCTATCACAATTTGCTATAGAACTTCTGGCCTGCCCCGCTTCAAGTGTCCTGTCAGAAAGGACCTTCAGTGCTGCAGGAGGTATTGTCACTGAGAAGAGAAGTCGGCTAGGTCAAAAAAGTCTAGATTACCTCACCTTTATTAAGATGAATGAGGGATGGATCCCGAAGGGACTGACATTGGGCGATACATTTGAGTAAAAAAGGCCTAATGAGATGATCTGCCTTGGGCTATAAATGGTCCACAAGCTGCTGTATGTTATCTACGAATGCCGGATGACTTGCGTGACTTATCCGCCACCAACTAGTGCAATGTTTTAGGGCACTTTCTGCCAGGGAAACAAACATCATTTTTTCTGGCCGCTGCTATAGCAGCGGCTGCAATAATACCTAATTTTTCAGTCATGTGTACATGCCAAATTTTTCTGGCCTCTGGTGCTGCACTGTGGCTTCAAAAAACAAAACAAAAAAAAGGCATGTAACAGGGATTAAAGTGATAGGAATAGTACTACTTAGCACACCACTCATATCTGGTGGCACAGTAGATTGCACGCGCAGTGCCCCAAATTTGAAGTAGGAGGACCGACCAAGCATCTTTTTCCATCTCCCGCCCGGTTCCTAAAATCCATGCCATATACACGTCCCCTGGCGCCGCAACTGCCTCTGGGAAGCTTACCATGGGTCCCAGACTGCACGTCTTGTAATTCTATGTCTGAGAAATTATCTATCAAATATATCTATTTATCTATCAAATCTATCTATCTATCGAATCTATCAAATGTATCTATTGATCTATCTATCTAATCTATGTATCTATCTATCTATCAAATCTATCTATCTCGTGGCCGGACCGACCAAGAATCTTTTTCCATCTTCCGGTTCCAAAAATCCATGCCATATACAGGTCCCCTGATAGGGGACACCACAGGGATTAAACTGATAGGAATAGTACTACTTAACACACCTTATAATAATGCAGAGAGAGGCAACGCAGAGAGAGGAGTCTGAAGAAGAGGAGTCAGAGGAGGAAGGTGGCTTTGAGGAGGTGGAAGACCAAACACAGCAGGCATCCCAGGGGGCTTGTTGTCACCTTTCGGGGACCCTTGGTGTTGTACGTGGCTGGGTGGAGGAAGAGACCTTCAATGACATCAGTGAGGACAAGGAACTGGACATGGCT